>NC_137457.1:268208703-268707075 GCF_964235325.1 Thermobia domestica | reverse complement strand
CCCGGGTTCGATTCCCGGCCGGGGGCCGCGGTGGCTCAGTGGTAGAAGGTTCACCTCTGGTGCTTGGGGTCCCGGGTTCGATCCCAGCCCCGCCAAGTGAACCTTGTGGTGGACAAACACCGTGTGCGTGGGTTTTCTCGGGGTTCTCCCGTTTCCTCCCACTTTCTTTATTCCACTATTTAATTCATTACTCATCACCGTCTCCATTAGCCTAACCATCATAACCGTAGGACATAAAACTCAAAGATTTCATTTCATTTTTTCGATTCCCGGCCGGAGCTTATGTGGTTCGGATTCCACGTTAATCTGTAGGTCCACGTCTCATACAGCCTTGCTGCTGAAAGGAACGTTAAAATCAAATCAGCACTGTTTTACAGATGCAATTGTTCGATTCCGAGTTCGAATGAAGCTTTTTACGGGCAGGGGGCGACTTTTATATATACAATCCAAGGATTTTAGTTATTAGTCAGTGATGCAATATATAGACCTATATATATTACAAAATTGAAAGTGACTATGTTTGTGACTCTTAATCTCTTAAGAGCTGCGGTGGCTCAGTGGTAGAGCGTTCACCTCCGGTACTTGGGGTCCCGGGTTCGATCCCAGCCCCCGTCAAATGAACTTTGTGATGGACAAACACCTTGTGCGTGGGTTTCCTCGGGGTTCTCCCGTTTCCTTCCACTTTCTTCATTCCACCTTTCATTCATTGCTTATCATCAGCGTCTCCTTTAGCCTAACCGGCATAACTGTGGGACGTAAAACTCAAAGGTTTCATTTCATTTTTTCTTAATCTCTTTGGAATCTTGTACTTAGGTTCACAGCGGAAGCGACGAAATAACTCGACTCATCCATTGTAGCTCTCTTCGCAACCAGTTTCCAAAATGTTGGCAATAAGTTTGCGAAACGGGATATGACGACTCCAATTTTGGGTGAAAAGTCGCTATAAAAAATAATAGAGAAATTCATTGTCTATAAGCATTGTTTTAAAGTTGTAGATGTAAACTAAACAATATGTTCTACTCACTGGCGCAAATCCGTGGGGGGAGGGGGGATGACGGATACATGTCCCCTCCAATCTTGGAACTGAGGGGGACTTCTCCCCAATAATCCGATTTGAAATGTGTTTTTTGGGAGAAATTTGATTATTTTTGTCCGATTGCTACAAAGGAACGTGAGATAAAATAGATGTCCCCCAGAATAAGCCTCAAATCTGCAGCCTCCCAACGCTGAAAACAACTCTGATCCTCCACAACATTGTTTTTCAACTTCATAAGTATTTTGGACATCGTCAAAAAAAAGTATGGTAACGGTCTTACCCCCCCCCCCCTCCCAATGTTGAAGACAGATTTGCACCGCTGGTTCTACTCACATCTTTGTAAATAGGGCGCAACCAATCCTTTAATTCAGGGATCACTTTTTTGTAAAAGAAAAAGTGCAGAATAATTAAAAGACCCCAAAGGACAAATATAACAAACATCTTCTTCGCCTTTATTCACGCAATCTATAGCTAATCTTGTTGCTATCGGTAATGATGTATTACGTGTGTTTCTCAACGGAAACTCTGCGAACTAAAGGACATCAAGTTTGTAGTTGTTCTTCGTTAGAGGGCAAGGGTAACATAACAATGCAGGATTGTGGGGCAGTGAGTATGCTGTATTTCCAAACTCTTCATCAGTTGCGCTGATTAAAACAAACAAACAGAAAAAAAAGAACGTAAAAACTGTTTTGAACTAATAATGCTTCTCTACAGATGAACATTTTGTTTGGAGCAGAAAGTCGCTAAATGTGTAAGTAGGTAAATCGTCATTTAAAAATCACCCAAAAAAGTCTCCAATCGGAAAAAAATATTTTTTGTCGCTATCGTAGGGCGACCATACGTCCCGTTTTGACCGGGACAGTCCCGTTTTAGTGGCGTGTCCCGGCCGTCCCGTCAGTAGATGGAAAAAGTAGTATTCGTCCCGTTCTATGTAAATGAAAGAAGTAAATAACAAACCCAGTATCTTTACTCCTTTTAAAAGTATTAATAATTAATAATAACAAAGAGGCAAAAATTGAACTGAAATTCCCTATATTAAACATACTCTATAGTTCGCAGTACTGCTCGAAAGGCAGCAGAGGTTTTAGCAGTTGGTTGTGTGTTGAACAAATTTCAACGTGTCTTTCCTTTTTCATAAGTACCCGTTCTGTAACAAAGAGAGAGAGGAGGAAATCTGATATCAAGGCACTGATAAGAACAAAGGTAGATCTAAAAGTCTAGGGTTGCAAGAACCTGTCCCGTTTTTAACTGAAAATTTTATGGTCAACCTACGCTATCGTTGAGGTCGAATTCCCCTTATTTAGCGACTTTACCCAAAATTGGCAACATTGACCCCCACCGAACAACCAGGGTTGAATTCAGGGGGTAGCCCGGGGGGAATCTCCCCCCCGAAGAAAATTCATTCCCCCCCGGAGAAACTCCCAAAATTTCAGTCACAAAATGTAGAAATTACTTCACCCAATTATTTGCTTTTCTGTCCGTGTACGTGCAGACGAAATCCGATCTCTCAATATACATATAAATGACGCAGACCCATTCTATATAAATGTTAACATGTAACATCTAAGATAGAATACCAAATAGTGAATAAAACTTGTATTTCTTAACGCTATGACTGAGTTTGGCAGAACATGAAATTGTTAACTGTTGAAGAAAGGTTTGTATTTTAGTAGGTACTATACTCTCGCCCTATATTATATATTAGTAGGTAGCACTAGCACAGGTTGAGATACGAAAGGAAAGATAGGGAAGATCTTTCGATCATTCCATATAATCTCTCATGTCAGCAGACTTCAGTTCTTGAAAATATACAGTTCCTACATTATTTGAAATAGGGCGCCTAAATCCCATTTCTCGCATCGGAAGTAACAGACGTAAATGTGTTTTACGATTGTTAAAGTAAACACATCTTTCTTTAATTAAAAATAATTCAGTTAAAGGGTGAGATTCAGTGGGCGTCATTTAGAGGGATCAGGGAGGAACAGTTATCCCTCCTTGATTAGAGACTTATATAGAATTTATCAATATGATAATAGTATATAAGTGAAAGATTGCTATTGAAGGTGGCCAAGATCCTGCTCAGTGCCGTTCCATGGGGGAGGGGCAAGCGGGGCGACGGCCCCGGGCGCCGAAGTAAGGGGTGAAAAATTCGGGAGGGAAAAAGAAAAAAGAAGGAAAGAAAAACAGAGGAATGAAATACATGTGGACATATATAAAATGAAAGGAAAAAAGTAATGAAAAGTGCTCAAAATCAAGGAAAAGCAGGGTTTACTTTTTAAAATTTTCCCACCTTTGGCGGCTGGTCTGTCGACCTCACTCATATATACGGGGATGCCGTCGTATACTCTCGCGCCAAGCGCTGATTTTCCACGACACGGCACTAATCCTACTGAAGATTTCGTCAACTAAACTATTGATGTATATGCAGTGAAGAAACCAAGGCTAATATGTTTGATTTAGAATCAGAAGTGTGAGAAAGAATGATAACTTTTTATTAAGATATTCCTAAGTATGTTTGTTTTAGGAGAAAAAATATTTCAGTTAATTTAAATCTTTTTAAAAATTTTTACATTAGTAACAAACAGTAATTACTGAATATAGGAAATAATAAAAATAGTTACTGTAAATAGCAGTTAAAGTTTAGTCTAAACTATTTTTGCCAGTCTTTATTTAATGTTTTAGATGAAATCAAACGATTGTTTTCTTAAAATTATAATCTCATTGAATATTTATCAGCAATTAGTCTCAATATTAGGTAAGATGTGTATGTGAATGGAATTGTTAAATATGCTGCTTTCTTGAAAAAAATACAGAAAAATAACCCTCCCCGAGCAGTTGACATTCCCCCCCGGGTGTAAATGTCTGAATTCAACACTGCGAACAACACCCCGTTATCTTTAGCCTAGCCAGCATAATAGTGGGACGTAAAACTTAAAGATTTCATTTCGAACAACACTCCCAGAAACCTATTGTTATACCATTCCCAAAACACCCTTTTGTACAGTTCTCCCTATTCGAAAAAAAAATTGTAAATAGCAGTGTTCATATATAAATATGGAACTCAATTTCCCTGAATTTTCCAGGTTTTCCAGGTATTAATTTTTCAATTTCCAGGTCTAGTGGAAGAAACTAATAGTACGAGAACACATAAATTTTAAGAATACTATATTTATATATTTGAGAATGGCCACCCTTCTCCCCAATGAACGATTGCAATTAAATATTGAGTCACAAGAAAATAAATAATTAAAATAAATAAAATTTAAGTTGAAAAATATGAAGTTGAGAAACCTACTAAGGGAATTATATAATACTTTTGTTCCATACTTGAATACATTCAAAATATACAAAAATATTGGCTTGGGGAAGAAAAAAGGGCCCGCGAGATTTTAACTGATTCTTATAGTACTCGATAACAGAAATAAATTACTGAAAGAATTTTCAAAATCGGCGCAGGTAAACATGCAGAAAATCGCATTTTCATGTACCGGTTCAAAATGGGGAAGAAAAGACGACCGCGAGATTTTAATTGATTCTTGTAGTACTCGTCGAGAGAAATCGATTAGTGAAGGAATTTTCAAAATCGGCGCAGGCAAACATAGAGAAAATCTCATTTTCATTTTCCGGTTCAAAGTGGGGAAGAAAAAAGGGCCGCAAGATTTTAACTGATTCTTGTAATACTCGACGAGAGAAATCGATTAGTGAAGGAATTTTCAAAATCGGCGCAGGAAAACATGGAGAAAATGGCATTTTCATGTACCCGTTCAAAATGGGGAAGGAAAAAGGTTCCGCGAGATTTTAACTGATTCTTGTAGTACTCGTCGAGAGAAATCGATTAGTGAAGGAATTTTCAAAATCGGCGCAGGCAAACATAGAGAAAATCTCATTTTCATTTTCCGGTTCAAAGTGGGGAAGAAAAAAGGGCCGCAAGATTTTAACTGATTCTTGTAATACTCGACGAGAGAAATCGACTAGTGAAGGAATTGTCAAAATCGGCGCAGGCAAGCATGAAGAAAATGGCATTTTCATGTATCAGTTCAAAATGGGGAAGAAAAAAGGGCCCGCGAGATTTTAACTGTTTCTTGTAGTACTCGACGAGAGAAATCGATTAGTGAAGGAATTTTCAAAATCGGCGCAGGCAAACATGGAGAAAATGGCATTTTCATGTACCGGTTCAAAATGGGGAAGGAAAAAGGTTCCGCGAGTTTGAACCGCTACGATGTATGTTCACGAATGTCCCCGTCTTCTCAAATTTAGTTAATTACTGTGACACTGAAACATGTGACACAGAGTCACATTGTGGATGACTGCAATCGGCAACCACTGCACATATACTCCTCCCGCCCCACAGTTTGATTATTTCGATCCATTCCTCACGTGCTAACGGCATGGTTCAACATCTGCAAGAAAGAGGTAAATGTAACGTTCAATTGGCAATAGCTTTTCACCAAATTAAGCTGCATGAAATCTGATTGCATATTTGACATACTGAGAAAATTCTAGTCCGTGGCCATATGTATCACATATCCCATCACTTCATAAAAATTTTGAACACAAAATTACGGTCGTCCGTGTGACGTACTCCCAAAAGGCCTAATGTGTATCACCCACCTCACATTCAATGAAACCACATCCGTGTAGAATTTAGAAAGGAACTTCTTATGATGTATACAGGATGTCTCAAACGTTCCCTGACATAGGATAACTCTGTTATTATCAGAGTTACAACAAAATGTAAGAGGAAAAACATCTCGAAATATGACGTTTTCAATCTAAAGTGAACACTTTTTAAAAAAAATCGGACGAGATGTTTGTGCTGTATACTCTTTATGCACCCAATTTTAAATGAAAATGCAACGTTGTCATTTACCTGGACCCACAACATAAGTGAATGAAGTTACTGTTTGAAACGGGGGCTGGCCATCGACATGTTAGCGTAAAAGACAGTAACTTCACTCACTTACGTTGTGGGTCCAGGTAAATGGCAATGTTGCATTTTCATTTCACATTGGACGCATAGCGAGTGTACAGCGCAAACGGGTCATCCGATTTTAAAAATTCCTTCACTTTAGAATGAAAACATTATATTTGGAGACGCTTTCCAAAGTAGTATAATTTAGTTTGTTTAAATTTACAATTTAATACAAGTAGATTCGGATTTATATGCGTAGGATTTTGTATGCATCTAACTAATGAATTCTTTATTTTCATGCTTAACTTAGTGACTTGGCTTTGGACTGCAACTGATTATTGTAACCCATTATTGCTTGAGAAGAAACAAGATATCCGAATCTTCATTTGGAGAAATCAAACGTCTATTGGAAAGCTGGGGATTACAATCATTAATTTCTACATTTCAAGGTGCGTAAATTATATATTCTGTGTTTGTTGTTAAATTACTATTACTATTATTGGGTTTAGAATCAATCAAGCACTTCATGATATTTTATGGGGATCAAGATGGGTGCCGGATAGATAAGTATTTGAGCGTCAGGCTCTTATTTCTTTTCAATTTAATATTTAATCAATGATTATTTTTCTCCCTCATTATTCCACCAAATCGTATTCCAAGATCATATATCCATTTTTGATCGATATATCCATATTTTTGATCTCTTTCATATTTCTATATTTTCGATTTTTGATATTGTTTATATTTCGATATTGCTGTATTTTTCGATATTTCGAACAAGTTTCGATAGTTTGTCAATATCGATTATCTATATCTAAATTCGGATATCCCAAAGCCCTATCGAACCCCCTCCGAAATGAAGTTTTTGGCTATGGACCTGATTAGGGATGCGCACGAGACAAGACGAGACAGAATTTTTGTTACGAAATTCGAGACGAGATAGAGCTCTTCCAATAGAAACGGATCCAGTTTTCGAGACGAAACATAACTTTCGCGGCACCTTTTCGAGAGGAGACAATCTCAAATCTTTTCTCTTGCGCATCCCTACACTTGATCATGAGGTATCAAAAAAAAAAAAAGTTAATGAGAAATACCGGTAACATGTAAATACAATATAGGTAGCTAAAACATTTTTGTTTTCATTCTTCAGTAATGCATTATTATTAATCTCAGGGGGGCGCGGTGGCTCAGTGGTAGAGTGTTAACCTCCGGTGTTTGGGATCCCTGGTTCGATCCCAACTCGCGCCGTGTGGACTTTGTAGTGGACAAACACCGTGCTCGTGGGTTTTCTCGGGGTTCTCCCGTTTCCTCCCACTTTCTTCATTCCACCATTTCACTCATTTCTCATTATCTCCGTCTCCTGTAGCCTAACCGGCATAATCGTGGGACGTTAAACTTAAAGATTTCATTTTTTATTAATCTCTGTATTTTATAGTGTATTCTCTAGCTTAAGGTGATGTATAATTAAATTTTGAATTCAGTTAACTTATTTTGTTTCTCAAATTGTTTTTAAAATGTATGTACAAACGTTTATTTTCATTCTTGAGAGTTTAAAGTGACGTATAGTTATTAAACATAGTATTTAATATTGTACTCTTAACGTGGAAGTGATATACAGTTAACTTTTGAATTCAGTTAACATTTTTCTCTCTGAAATTGCTTTAAAAAGTATGTAAAAACGTTTTTATTTTATTTCTTGAGTGCTAAAAGTGATGCAAAGTTATTAAGCTTACTACTTTATATTGTATTCTTAACCCTAAACTGATACACAGTGCGTTTTTGAATAAATTATGTCAAGTTATTTGAGTGACGAACACTGGTAGAAAATCCTGACTACTACTGGAACATTTTGATTTTAAGGTGACGACTACTGGTGCAAGGATTTTAAAATATTGTTTTTCCTCCAACGGCTACTCCTTTTTTAATTCTAACTACATGGTCATTATAGGAAGGATCAGTGAGTCTCTCCAACTATGGTACAGCTCCGACAGATTCACGATGCTCAGAGAAGAGACAAAATAGTATGTTTTCAACCTTAAAGTGAGAACCACTGGCGTTTTTACCCTGCTATGCAAAAGTAAGTGAGTACTCCAATGGAGTTCCAATGCGGTACTTAATTTCTGCGTTTTAGATATATGGAAATACATGTCTCTAAAATGTAAAGAACTGATTTTTTTTTTTTTTTACTGAAAACTGCAACTCGGTAAGCCTTATGGATACCGAGGTATGGGAAAATAAACTATAGGTATGTGGGGCTTGCATACTTGACGCTACAATTCGGAAATTGAATTAAAATATGACTAACGGCTATCAAGATGTTGTCAAATAAAGGGAGGACCAACACAGTTAAGGGGTTTTCGTGTTAGATGCTAAAATTTCCGAAATCGGTCATGGAAAGTTAATAAACACCAGTAGCAATTTCATCTTAAAGTAATTAGATATCTTCATGGGGTGTTAGAACATCATGGAGTCTACCAAAATTAAATTTTAAAAGCTTTTGAAAATATAATCTGACATTTGTAAACAGTATTTGAAATATGTATTTACCCAAAACTTCCAGCTAGTACATCTAACATCTGGAGAAACACTGTGAAATAAAAACTTGAAATTTCGGAAACAATTATTGGTCGCAACAAAATTAAATAAGATGGTACTTCTATGGGTTAAATCAGTACCTCAGTACAATTTCGATCGAAAGATTAGTTCAGTCCTAGGTTTTCTTCAGGCAATTCCAAGGGTTCATCGAGCTGTGCAAAAGAATGAAAATTCGCTGTCAATATCTAAGATAGTAAATAAGATATAAGGAATTATATATTTTATGACGTGAAAATAGAGATCTTTATGGATTTGTACTTTTGGGTCTTTCCTAAAAGAAAAAAATTCAGAAAACTACTGTATATACCTTAATAGACAATTCAGTGGGCGGGGACACAGTAGCTTAGTGGTAGGGTATTTAACTAATCTTTTTTTTTTTTTTTTTTTTGCAGAAACTATTGGAGTATTCACTTAACCCATAGAAATACGATCATACTTAACTCCCTATTTAATTTTAAAATTAAATAAAAGGAAATATTTCAGTGTAGCGACCCACGATTATGCATTTTAGTCTCAGGGAGATTATGATTAAAGCAAGTGAATGTTGTTGACAGAATTGATGGAATGCAAAGGTGGGAGGAGAGTACCCCGAGAAAACCCACGAATACGATGTCCACTACAAACTGACTTGGCCGTGGATCGAACCAAGAACCCAATACACCAGAGGTAAGCACTCTACCACTAAGCCACTGTGCCCCCGCCCATTTAATTGTCTATTAAGGTATATATGGTTGTTTTCTGAAATTTCTTCTTCTTACAGCAAATACTCAAAAGTACAAATCCATGTGGGTCTCTATTTTTACGACGTCATAAAATACATAATTCCTTATATCTCGCTTGCTATATTAGATATTGACAAAAAATGTTCACTTTATTTCAGAGCCCGATGAACGCTTGGAATTGTCCAAAGAAAATTTAGAGCTGAATTAATCTTTCGATCGAAATTGTACTGACGAGTCTGAGGTTCTCACTTAACCCATATAAGTACCATCTTATTTAACTTTTGTTAGGATCAATAATTGTTTTCTGAAATTTCAAGATCTAATACGCTTTTATTGCATGGTGTCTCTCTAGCTGCTAGATGTACTAGCTGGAACTTTTAGGTAAATACATATTTCTAATACTCTTTACAAATGTCAAAATATATTTTACAAAACTTTTAAAATTTAATCTTGGTAGACCCCATGATGTTCTTAAACTCCATGGAAATACCTAATTATTTTAAGATGAAATTGCTACTGATGCTTATTAACTTTACATGACCGGTTTCGGAAATTTTACCACCTAACACGAAAACCCCATAACTATATGGATCCTCCCTTTATTTGACAATATCTTGATAGTCATATTTTAATTAATTTTCTAAATTGTACTGTCTAATATGCAAGCTCCACGTACCTATGGTGTCGCTTTTTATTTCACCATATTTCGGTAACTGTTAGGCGTACCGACTTGCGGTTTCGGTAAACACACACCTCTAACGTTCTTTAAAACGTTATTAAGACATATTTTAGAATATTTAGAAATGAGAGTTCTGGGAATATCATGGTACCCGAAAACCCCCATCAGGGCGTGTGTGTAGTGTATTTAATTGAAACTACTTTTGAGGTTGTTGTAAGCCCTCGTAATTACGTTTCCGAAACTGCACCATCTAGTACGCAAACTCCACAGTTCTGTAGTGTCGCTCTTTATTTTCCCATATCTCGATATCCATAAGGCTTACCGAGTTGAGGTTTTCGGTAAACAGATGTCAGTTCCTTACATTTTAGAGACATATATTTTCATATATCTAAAAAATACAGACATTAGGTACCCCATGGTAGCCCGAACACCATTGAGGTACCCACTTACTTTTGAATGGTAATACATTTTGAGTTGTTGTTCAGCATCAATAAACACTTCATAGTTTTTCTACGTGCAACCCAAAAGTCCATACCTGACCTAACAGATTTTGTCCATTTAATCTCAAAAATGTTAAGATACTTTGTATTGTTAAGTACAACCAAATTAAGCACACTGAATATAACATTTTAAATATTTTCTGATTTTTGTTGCAGGTATTTCGTGCATCAAACCAGGATTCTGCTTGAAAGACAGTCAAAAGAAGCAGTGTAGGTTGTGGCTAAAAGTACGCCCTTTCTGAAGACAGACTCAGTTGTACTTACATTATTTTGTACGAATATATAACCCTAATAAAGATACTGTACTACAAATTATTTCTTTCTTCCATAAATTATAATAAAATATTATCTCTGTTTAAAGAAAATGATTGTTAATGTTAAGTCATTTTAATTCTTTTTCTCTGTAATAAGAACATTATCCCTAGCAATATTTTTTATCTTTGTGCTATTGCGATTGGATGAAGTAAAATTCTATACGAAGCACTATTATTTCAGACATGCATTAATAACTAATGTATTGTTCTGTATGTAAGACAATGTGTATACTGAACATGTCTAGCGAAGGTGTTGTTTTAATACAGAATCTATAACTCAGCTTTTCAGTAGTCAACTTTATTGGGAATCCGAAGAAAGAAGTTAAAAAAAAAAAAATGTTGGACTTACCAGCGTGTGTGTGTTCGAATTCTGGACTAATCCAAATTATCCAGAGAAATCATTATATATTTCTTTGTTGCTATTTCAGATGTATCCTTTATCCAAGTCGTATGAAACGGAGACTTCATACATCGCTATACTTTGTATGAACTATGTTCCGTATTTACTTAATCACTTTGTAACTTTCTCTAGTGTTGACAAGGCCGCAGGTGTCAATCGAATAGTTTAGTGTTTCACTCATGTCACCTTGTGACTAAGGTACGTCCTGTCGGTATATATATGGTACTGGGTTCAATTAGCGATAAAATACATTTTTAGCGTTAAACAAATGCAAAAATCTATACGAAATGAGATACCGTGATCTCTGACTTACGGATAACACCAAGCAACTAATGGTACTGAGTGTGATTGAGTTTACTAATTACTATTTGGCTAAAATCAGTGTTCCTTTATCTATAGTTCTTTTCGTGCTTTGAATTGCAAAGTTTGAAATAACCGTTTTAAATTATTGTGTATATATATCTTCCGAGTAATTCTGAGAATCATTGCTCTTTCTTTAAGCAATGTATGAGACTGTTAAATTGCTCTTTCCTTAAAATGTTGCACTAAGAAGGATGCATCCAGGAAAGTCCAAATTTGCAGAATGTCTATAGCAGGGAAGAATAAATATGTTTAGTCGATGGCTGCACAACGCCTCCGCTGTCACCACGTTGTCACACAGCGAATACAGCGAACGTTTAAGAGTATTCTGCACTTACTATTAGGTATCGGCCTGGGAACTTTGGCGCATCTACCCAGTCTCCTTCTTGGTGTTTCATTTTTAATGGCGAGTACTGAGTAGGAATAATATTGTAAGCGAATGCGTTTCCGGCTGACACCACACTTTTAATTATTGCGACATTTAAAAAAAAAAAAAAAAAAACTGTTAATTAAAATGTACAGAGAAGTTATTTCTGGAAAATTCTATTCAGGCCTCTTGTGGTAACAACTGCACTTTAGTAGAAGATAAAGAAGATACTATTAAGGAAAAGAATGAGGTAAAATAATCTTTATATCGTACAAGCAATGGATGATAACAGCTTAATAAATGATTGTACGTAAATCTTGTTTGAGTTTGAATATAGGATTGTATAAGGCTGTGCATTTTGCATTATTATTGAGGTGCTGCAACTAACTAACTGCAAACCATATGATAAATTCTTACAGTAATATATCACATATTGATTTACTCTGTATGGAAACGAAAATAGTTTAATATATGGTTAACCTCCTTTGTGCCAGGGGCGGATCCAGAGGGGGGCGATCGGGGCGATCGCCCCCCCCCCCACAAGAGGAAACTTTCTTATTTTATATATAAATAAACCCATCCATAACAAGTTTGGAGCTCTTAAAAGTAGCAGTATTACCGCCGACCGCCCCCCCCAGAAGTCCGTCCTGGATCCGCCCCTGCTTTGTGCCCATAATTTTAAAATTAACGCTTGTGTCACTTTTCAACACTTGACTTTGCAGTAGCTTTCCAACGAATTAGCAGGAAGCCCAAACTTATAGGACACCCTGCAGGTAAATACATTTCTTTGGACAGTTTCACTGCTCCAAACTAAGATTTGAAAAGTGTAGTATTGTTAATTTTATTATTATTGGCACAAAGGAGATCAACCATATTTTAAGCTATTTTTGTTTTCATACAGAGTAAAACAATATTTGACAACATTACAGTAAGAATGTATCATGCACTTTGCAGTATGTTGCAGCACTTTAATAATGGTGCACTATACGTACACTCTAGATCCTGCATATGTCCGATCCATACATTACAAGAAGGCAATACGTATTCGATACAGGTAAAATCTGTATATTTCATATGGACAACCTATTAGCTATATACATCCAATCTATACATTACATATGGCCAACCTGTACGCGACATACGTATAATCTATATGCTGCATGCAGACAGTCTGTAAGCTACATATATGCACTCTGTATGGTGCATACGGATATTCTGTATGCTGTATCTGGACAAGCTGTGTGCGACATAAGGAAAATCTGTATAATACATACGTACAATACGTATACTGTATCTAGTCGTACGTATGGGGCACAAGTACAATATAGATGCTGTCTCGGGGTTGAACGCAAGAAACATACGTACAGAACGTATATTGCATACTTCTTGAAATCATGCTCCGTCCTGATAGTCAGTGTATGTCGTCATTATTAACCCACATGCTACATACGACCCTGACGTCACAAAGCTAGATATTACCTCCGTATATACTTGTTACTGCAGATAACGTCACACGAATGACGTCATTGCACTTGTGCAGACAGTACGTATAATACATACTTTTTCAGCTATACGTTTGCTGCAGGATGTTATATACGGTTGTACGTTAAGTCCAGAAACTACAGGAATTACGAATGTAACCTACGTTTTTAAGTATGCCACCTACATTTTTTTTTCTCAGTGCACTGTCATAAAGAGCTGTGCTGTGAAAAAACAAAATATACCAGTACTATAAGGATAAGTTGGGGCTTCCCTAGCTCAGTCGATAATACGGCTGACTTAAATACAACAGAAACGGATTCAAACCTGGGTCCAAACTAAAAATCTTGTGGGTGCGGCGCACCCACAAGATTGGTTGTGCGGGCGCCGGAGCCCAGAGCATTCACGTAGTCGGCGCGCAGTGGATCTATGATACAAAAGTATATTGAATGACAATGAACCAACTAACCTAAGAAATGTTTGAATAGCCTCCTTTTGTGACCAATCAAAGTACAATTTATCCTTGCCACCTGCATTAGTATCCTTGTTACTTTCTTATATTCTCTTCTTCATATTTCTTAATCTTGATTAATATTCATTAATGATATCTTGATTAATTACTTTCTATATGCCAAGAACTCAACACTTTAATAAATTGTTCTGCTTATTTTGCCCTTCAGCTTGCTAATTAACAAAGTTGTTGTGCTACTTTAAATATTCTTTTTCATTTTATTTTCTTGATAACTTTTTCATACGTTATCTAATATAATGTTTTTTTTTAAACAAAAGATTTAGACGCTACAGTAAAAAAGAATCATAAACTTATTCCGCTAACGAGAGTCAACTGTTGGATAGAATCGTAGTGTAGTTCACAGTAATATGAAACCAACAATACAAGCATTTTTCAAATATTATTATTCTGAGCATGTTATAGCTTTAAATTTTTTAAATTTGCTTCTAAAAAATATCAAAGAATTACATTTTTGAAGGATTATTTTTTTTAGTTCCTAGCACTTATTGTTTTACACTAACTTCTAAAATGACAGTTGTCTGCACAGTTCAATACCCGCGATATCGCAGGTAACAATATCTATCAGCGTCAGGCAAGCAAGCAATAGCGCTGATAGTGATATGTATTGGCGTGAATGTTTATTATTAGGATCATGCAGTAGGACTTATAATATTGCTCCACATCCGTTACTCCACACATAATATTCCTCCACATCCGTTACTCCATACTTATTTCCCCACATCCGTTACTCCATACATAATATTCCTCCACATTCGTTACTCCACACAATATTCCTCTATATCCGTTACTCCACACATAATATTCCTCCATATCCGTTACTCCACACAATATTCCTCCATATCCGTTACTCCACACATATTACTTCATGTTCATTACTCCACACGATAACCCTTTAACGAAAGCGAACTTTTAAATTATGTTTCTTGTAATCAAATAGCTATAGCGATTATCTGGGTCCCAATCGTTATGAAGCCAATCTGTTAACATCTTAACAGGTATAACGGCAACTTATGTTCGTCCGTTACTCCACATGATGACACTTGAACGAAAGTGAATTTTTCGGGAGACACGGTCGCTCAGCGGTAGAGCGCTTATCTTTGGTGTGTGGGATCCCTGGTTTGATACTCGGCCAAGTAAGTTTGTAATAGAGAACGTGGATTTTTCTCTGGGCATTCCCTTTTATGCCTACATACTCATTCTACTAATTTTTCCTACATTCTCATTCTACTAATTACATTATCATTCACCTCCGCCTCTCTTATCCTAAAGGGCATAATCTTGCGACATTAAACTGAAAGAAAGCGAACTTTTGAATTCTGTTTTTTGCAATAGAAACTATTGCAATTATCTCGGTTGACTTCACTAATGGAACCACCAATCCATTAATATTTTAACGGGAAACGCTGACTTCCGTACATTTGTTGCTTCATACAATAACTCTTGAAGAAAACCGAATTATTATTATTATTATTATTATTATTATTATTATTATTATTATTATTATTATTATTATTATTATTGCAATAGATAGCGATTATCTCGGCAAAGTTTGTTAATGGAGTCTAGGCATGCGCACGAGACAAGATTTGTGGCTGTCTCGTCTCGAAAATGTGCTGTAAAAGTAATGTCTCGACTCGAAAAATGTATATTTCTCTATTGGAAGAGCCATGTCTGGAATCGAATTTTGTCAGGAAAGTCCTGTCTCGACTCGTCTCGTGCGCATTCCTAATGGAGTCAATCAGTTAATATCACAGGTTACGGTAACTTTAATAGTAGGTATCTACAGGGTTGTCCAAAAGTAGGTATACACTCCTGCATTGATCAAGAATAACATTCTAGTTTATGGGTTTATTTGCTTCAACTTTTCCGAACTTAAGATGTAAGTAAAAATTCATTAAGAACAAATAATAAAGAAACTAAGTCTACCTGATGGATAACAATATGAAATTATATAAAATACAATGAGCTGATAAGTACGGTAGTGTATACCTACTTTTGGGCCACCCTGTATATCTCATTTTCTATTGAAACAAAGGTTAGTAAACGTTACATATCTCGCCGTTAGATAGTAGCAATCTTCCTACAACGGCTGACATCTACCAGACGAAATTTAAACTTCTACTACGTGATTTCTTTTTGCTCTCTACTAGAGGTCATAAGAAACGACGTGACGCACAGACTGAGAGGTTTATTGTTTACTATTTAGGATACCATCTATTGGAGAATTCTAGGAAACATTTCAAGGCTATGTATTGGAGTCCTAACAGACAGGGACGTACGCAGAAATTTATTTCGGGGGAAATCAAAAGATTTTCAGAGGGGCCCAAATTCAATATGAAAATACATTTATATTAAAATTTATAAAAATCAACCCTAAAATTATATTTAACTAACATAATACCTGTTCTTCGAACGGGGAGAAAACGTTTTATTTTGGACATAAAGGGCTAAATTTGGATTTAAACGGCATCGGAAGTATTACTGTTCATATCAGCCACCCCGAAAACTATGGATTCGACATTAATCTAGGTCATTTTCGATCATTTTTAAATATCTCTCACCTCCACCTCCCCTTAGTTGCAGGGCTGAATTTGGATTTGAACAGCATCAGAGGTGTCACTGCTCACTTCAGCGACCGCGAAAACTGTGGATTCGGTACTAATATCGGTTATTTTCGATCATTTTTTAAAATCTCCTTCTCCCCCTCCCCTACGTTGTACCGTCAAAGTGGATTGATAAAAGCCATCCGAGGGCCGAACCTCATCTATGTTGAAAATTTGATTGAGTCGGGTGGTTCAAATGTTATTAAGTTACAAACATAATGACTTTCATTTTTATATTGAGAAATTTACAGTAAAGTCGGGATTTCGAGGGTTCTGGACCCGCACAACTTACTCTCTGCGTACGTCCCACTTAACAGCCATTCTTCATCAGGGTTATATATGCCCACATCATCTGCAAAGCAAATACATTGAAACCTTCTGCTTTGTGTGGATATAGTACATCTTCTTTTTAAGATTTTACTTTGAAACTAAAGGTAAATTGGAATAGATATAAGTATAACAAAAGCATAAACAAATAACAATAATTTATTAACAACAAACAATGTATAACAACGATCAATAAATTAACAGAAACGTAATTAAATAAGTTTTACTTTATAATAAATACAGGAGTGTACCGAAGTATCCGTACTTCTTTGTATGGCAAAGAATGTTTGGTCCATGTTGTAAGATGGGAGAATAACTGTAGCAGTCTGTTTCGATTGTTTACCACGTTTGTCATGATGATGTATGAAAAAAGACTGTTTTACTGAGATGATGCTGCTGCAGCTGCTGGCTGTGGTTGGTCACCTTGGTCACCTTCTGCTGCGGGTGCCTGGGCAGCCTGTTCCCCTTCAGTGGCTGTTTCGTCGCCACCGAGTCCAACGTCATCACAGTTATCTTGGTTGGTCTTGATAAACAGATTTTTGTTGATGCCGAAGTCATCAAGGACTTTGTAGGCATCATTCCATACATCCTCAGCAGGTTTGCGTTCACGTGTCATTATCCATGTGTTCTCTGTAGAAGAAACAAGATTTAATGTAAATGTATTCGTAACACAAAAAAATCGGTGTCAAGGATATAATTAGAAATATAACTTACTAACTGTGTTGCTTAACTTACTAACTCTGTTGACTAACTTATTAACTTTGTTCTAAACTTACTAACTCTGTTGCCTAACTTACTAACTCTGCTGCTTAACTTACTAACTCTGTTGCCTAACTTATTAACTTTGTCCTAAACTTACTAACTCTGTTGCCTAACTTATTAACTTTGTTCTAAACATATTAACTCTGTTGCTTAACTTACTAACTCTGTTGCTTAAGAATCACTAAGGTTAATTGCTGCAGAAAAACGTCTTTCATTAGGTTCTCCCTTGCACCAATCAGGATTGTTGTTATTCTTTAAGAACATAGGAACGCTGCTAATTTGAGATCAAAGAACACTTAAGAAACTACCAAGACATGAATTGTATACTCAGTGATGGCGTTCAATATTTGACGCCTGTTGCATATCACATGCTTCTAGACGTAATTCTTTGTATTGTATTAGAAAATAAAATGCTTGGAAAATAATATATACCACAATCTATTCAAACACCAACATATCGATATAAGCACTTACGGTTTGATTAATCATGTTAGTAGCAATATCTAAGAATTTTATTTTCATTTCTGGATTTGTCATGTTAAGCTGCTTTGTTAGACATTCGATAGATATCTCTGTATTTGACTTCTTGTTCCCTAGGCCCTTTGTAGAAAATAATTACGACCCTCTGTTACATGCTCTTGCCTCAGCTCACAGTAAAACGAAGGAAGCAGTTTGCAAGGGACGGTTTTTATTTTTAATCACTCTGCACTATTAAATTAGGTTAAGGTTGCCATATGTCCCTTTTTCCTATAGATTGTTTCTGTATTTAGACTTTCCGAGGAAATTCTGTCCTCATTATGTCCCCAAGATCTAATATGTCCCTGTCCCGTGAACGATATTAACGAAGGAACAAATACCAGTAGTACCTAAGCAAATTAATTTGCGAGAAATGCACATTACTAACTCTTAGCAAGCCTTTCTATTATGGAAGAAATTAAGTGAATATCTGCAAAAAGTAAGCCTATCACTTGCTCCTTCAGATGCAAGAGTTGAAGAGTCATTCACAAGTAATTTAGGTTAAAAGATTACGAAGAAACAAGGTTTTGATGCCAATACGTAATCCAAATATACGAGAGCAAATGGATCAAAGAAAAGTTAAAAGTTACAGAATATTATAATGTGGCATATGCCCAGCAGAATCAAGATGCCTTACATCATTTAATAATTCCGGGACCAAACCTCGGCATCCGACACCACAAAGTGTGGCGCAATTACATTACACTTTGAAAGAGGCTGTCAATCGCGTTATGAGTCATAAGTAGAAAATGAAATCTTTCAGTTTTTACGTCCCACGTTTATGCTTGTTAGGCTAAGGGAAACGGGTAATTAAGGCAAGTGAATGATGATGGAATGAAAATGCGGGAGGAAACGGAAGTGCCTCGAGAAAACCCATGAATACGATGTCCGCCACAAATTTATTTGGCCGGATATCGAAGTAAGGACCCCAAGCACAAGAAGTAAGCGCTCTACCACTGAGTCACCGTGCCCCCCCCCCCCCCTTCGTGAGTAAAATTAGCAACTGTGAGTTGAAAGGTATTATAATTTTAGGAATAAACGTTTACAATTATCAACTATCATGGGTTCTTGACTGTTGGGAGATGAAGAAGTACCTGTAATATTGTTGTGAGTTTCATATAATGTTGGCAGAGAACAGTTTTATACAGTGCACTAGCTATTCTGTAATATACTGTATGAGCGGGTTGAGCATGGTTGTTGTGGATGATAATCTAAAACAATATAAAGAAGTTAGAGTGAGAGTTCAAAATAACTTTAACCCATTGGAATGATATATACATCCCCTGCTAGAAGCACATTATTCCTTATTTACATGGCAAATTCAACCCATCTGTCTCCTCTATAAGAGAAAATGAACCCAAGAATCTATCTGGACAAGGAAACACAAGAAATAAATAAATTGGATCCAAGGATATAATTAGAAGTTTAACTTACTAATTCTGTTGCTTACGAAACCCAAAGGTTTATTATCGCAGAAAAAAAAACGTCAACCATTAGGTTCTGCCGCATATTGAACTCTCGTATACTACTTTCGTCTTTACTGATCAGCTATACTTCACGAGCTCTTGTCATCATATAAATTAAACATTTAAATACTTCGTGCGACCACAGCCCTATATGATTCCAATGGATTAATAAAAGAGATAAGTGTTTGGCATTCGGTGACAGAAAGTCTTTATTTATATTTTAGTAAGAGAGTCAGAGCAAGAGAATGGAGTTCCAGAAATATGTCCCAGAGAGTGGAAACTTATTTTGTTTTTCTTAATAAAATGAATTGCCACAATTATGCCCTTTAGTCTAAAGAAGAGGAATGTTTAATGAAAGTGAATCATTGTGAAGTTAAATGTTTATGCTCTCCCACTGAGAAACAAGCTCGGAACCACGCGCATCAAAGGAACACTCTCTAACCAATAGACCAAAATAGCTACGGTGATTAACATTCACTGGAAGCGTGTTTACAGTTTATTGAGACAGTCTGATGGAGGGAGTAGTCCCCAAAAATATTACTTAGGAAAGTGGAGAAAGATAGGATTTTGTATATACCAAGTGTATTTTTATGAAAGATTGTCAGAGGGAGCTACTCCCAGCAGAGAGTATTCCATATAGACAGTATATGAAAATAAAGCAGAACAATGATCAAAAAGTGGCAGCTATTTTGGTTATTGGCTCTTTGTAATTCGTAGATTACTTATATACTGAAGTTAAATTTTTGGAGGATTAGTATGTGGTTTTGTTTTTGAGAAAACTGAAGATTCGACAAATATATCATTTACCTCTTAAATGAAAGTTTATTAGGGTCATCAATACACACACGAAGCTACACTCCTACATAGGCGTCATAGGATGGCGTGGCAAGCATTAGTGAGTGTCTTATAAATAAAAATCAAAGTTAGGGTTTAACAAATCAGGTCTATGTTCGAACTACTCAAAGGAACACTTTTAGCCACAATTCTTCTTTTCTGAAAATGGACGCAGAGTTACCTGTAGACTGCTGGCGAAGTCTTCTTCCTAGCAATAGGTCTCACCTTACCTTACAGATGGGCTTCGTTCTCAGCCTAGTGAGTGACCGATACTTGAGATGACCCAAAACCGATCCAAGTAACAGTTACTAACAACAATCTTAGAATTTCGGGTTTTAATCCCAAGGAAGAGTTCAGATTGATTCTTGTTTCTATATATACTCGCTTGGTTTAATAGAATTTTAGAAAATTTATAGGATTCTCTGCCACGCCCTTCTTTGTGTTCCTTTGGTTGTTGATTTCACTAAAAATCACACCACGAAAGCAATGTGCCCATTGAGTAATAAAAAGTTCTTGTTATTTCGAATGCTCTCCTCCCTTACTGGATGTCCATTTACGTCTATTATTTTCTTTCTCAGCTAAGATTTTATTTTATTGAACAATGGAAGAATATATTACGCTCACAAATGGATTGATTGGATGCCAAGCTGTAACTTTAAAATTGAAATTTTCAATTAGATAGACTCTGAACTTTAACATCTCATGTAAATTGCATGAAGAGGATGTTATTTACTGGCAGCATTAGGAAATATACCTTATATATATGTGATACTGAACTTCAAAGTTGTCTTCCGGAAAATTTCCACTTTGAAGTTACACAAATTAGCATTCAAGAGTGTTGAGTTTCTTCTATGGCATTTTAAGATACAGTTTCTGTATTCTAACAATCTAATATTGTACTGTACTGTACGGTAAGGTTACCAGACGTCTTCAATTACAGGAGACAGTAACCGTATTTCTTATTTTCTCCCCAAGTACTATGAATTTATCCAACTCCAGTAACACTGTTCTTTTGCTTATTAGCTATCACTGAGAAGTTGCCAGAGAACTCGTACAAGAAACTTCTGTGAAAAAGTAGTGTCTACCCGCAAATCTATTTCTCTCACAAACTTTACATATATGTTTTTCTAAATACTTTTAAGTATTTTTCATCTAGTACGTATAAATCCTTATTCTCACATTTCTACTGTTTCTAGTATTAGTAAGAATCTAAATTTAGCTACCTAAACTCCCCTCACCTAGAAAAACTTAAAAATTTGATTAAGTATCTTAGGTTAGATAAGCCAAATAAAACTGAAAGATATGTTTTCTCCTTTATTTTATATGTTATTTTATTTTTTACGTAAGCTCGGGTTGTTTGCTGTTCCTCTTAAGTATACTAACTATTTTCTTTTACCTTCGCTAGACAATAGGAAAGAAGAAAGAATGATGGTCCGAGATTTCAAGGATTTACATGTTTCATGGTCCCTACATGCTGAAAAAGTTATTTTTGGATGTATCTCCGTCCTTTCGTTCCAATGCATGTTCAAAAGCTTAAGGACCGCACCGCGCTACGTATCCAGATTAATTTAAAACATAATGTTATTTATAAGATTCTGCAAGGAGGTTCGAAATTTCTCTAATCCTAATAGCAGCACACATACTACTCCTAACAATGAAGTATGTAGTCCTGATACCGACATTACTTGTAAGTCATGCAAAAAGAAACTGCAATATTTTACCCTTGGGTAGAAAAAAATTAGCAATATTTTTGCTGTCAGGATCATCCCGTTAGATAAGATTGTTGTCTCAAGCATATAAAGCATATAAGCACCTACTGCAAGTTAACCCCAGACGACAAGCCCTTTCATCACTAGCTCTTTTGTCAGTGTGAAATCAATATTTATATAAATTATATTAGAATCTATAATGATCTAAAGAAGTTCTATCCAAAAGAGTGGATATTTTTAAAGGGCAGTAGGGGCTAGTATCCATTCAAGTAAAACTTCATACTCCTAGATTTCATACCTTGACTCAAAACTCCACACTGAACAAAGGCTTTAGTTAAGATCAAATAGGTTTCCATTTAAATTATCCAAAGGAATTATACATACAATATATGTTGCTATCATACCTACGAGTATTCGAATTCAACTGTTTTACGTCCCCCTTCGCCAGACCTGCACCAGATTTACTTACATGTTACTTTCCTGAGATTTTAAAATTTCACTTTTGTAGAGAAGAATTATTTAAGAGAAAAGTTGTATGAAAGTTGCTAAAAGTAATCTGAATTTACGTTTGTTGATTTTCTGGAACTTCCAATCAACGCAAATAACGAAGTTGTAACGGAAATTGCACACTCAATAATCTACAAATATACATGTTTTTACCACATACGAACACACAACATGAAAGTGTGAGTTTGTGAGTACGAATATTATATAAGTAAAATAGAAAATTTTATTCATGTTATATATGAAACTATTTATTTAAAAAAAGAATACGGATATTTTCCTAACAAAAAATATATTTTTGTTGAACTATATAGCAATAAAAGTAATTTCTTATTACTCACAGATCATGTTTGTTTTATGGTGGACAGTATCACATATTTTGCATAAGTTTTTTGTGGTTGTCCGATTCTTTGACTCATCCACTCTTTCGTCAATAATCTTAACTTGCATTTATTATCAATTTTACTGACTAAAATTGCAGTCGAGTCGATGGAAACGTTTTAAACTTTACTCAGGACTTGCTAAAGAAGACTAGAGTACTGTTTTCTATTATAAAAACGTGTTGTAGCTTCAAAATTTCCGCACATAGGATGCTGTGTGAAAGAAAAGTTGAGAACAGCTGACTGTAAAGCAGTATCATCATGATTAGAGACCGGATGTTAGGCAAAATGCTTATTCTTTAATATTAAAGATATGATCAAAACTAACGTTTTAAAGTTTATATTGGGTTATAGTGGGGTTATAGTTTCAATTTAAGCCAATTGCATTTTGCCTATTTTTCCTATTTCGCTAATTTCTGCCTAAATAATTGCTTTAGTGACTAACGTTGCCTATTCTATGCATTTTCTTCAAAATAAGACTTTATTAGGAGAAAAATATATAATTTAGTATTTCAAGAAAGGATTCTGCCTCTTCTGAGAAATATAAGTGTTGTTTGTAGTGATAAGATGTAAAACTTTGGACTGCAATGTGTACTGATAAGGTGCTGCAAAACTTTGCTATGTGTACTGCTAAGTGTATAAAATTTGGACTGTTATGTGAAGTGGTAAAATGCTGTAGAGAATGTATTTACCAAATATATATGGAATACATATCAAGCTTTGTTAACAAACAGTATGTTTCTACATTTTTTGAACGTTATCTATGACTTGAATTTATTTTTTAATTGCATTCAGTATTTATCTTCACTATTTCGAGTTACATTTTAGTGCCTATTTTTAAATTTTAAGTGCCTATTTTCCAGATTTTTAGTGCCTAAACATCCGTTCTCTAATCATGATGAATAAAATGTATCTTAGACGCACAATTAAATTCATGAAACTCTAAAGCAAATCCGCGAAGCATATTCGGATGAAGTGTTTTCTTTTTGAACGATTATTACACTGTAAAACATTTTAAAGTTACGTTAACTTCGTTTCTTGAATTACAAGAATTTGATTACTGAACTGGAGATACGCTTCGAGACTCAGATGGAGGAGTCCTCAATGAGTGCATGAAAAACCTGAAGCACAAATTACATAACTGTATCATCTTAATGCATACAGTTTCTTCATATTCAGGTGAAAACTTTTCGACCGACCTTCGTAGGTCAAAGATGAGTACAAAATAAAGTTACTCATAAGCATAAAATATCTTAAATAAATTAGGTATGCTAAACTACAATTCCCATTTGATTTCTTTTCATACTTACGTGCACTGAAAAGTCCCAAACCATAGCATGACCAGACAACAGAGTATCTATCATAATCCGTATCCAAAATCCAGTAGGGAGTGTCAACGGGAACTAAAATAAATAAATATATTACAATTAAGTGTTACATATAAGTTCCGTTAATGATATACAAAAAATTATCTTTTTAAGAGTCTTCATCCCGGCAAAATTAAAATACCGCTAATTTTACAGTAATTATGTGATATCTTCAAATAGATAAAAGATAATCGAAATGTGGAACAAGAGCGCCCTAGACAATATTATTTTACATGAGAAACCGTTATCACGACTCACTTATCTGCTTTCGATTTCGAGCCATTTTGAAAATCGGCATTTATTTTCGCGTTTCTAAACAGCTGAAAACGGAAAGCCACTAGGTGACTTTGATAACGGTACCGGGGATGAAGACTCTTAAAGTTTTCAAACGTATTAGCACTATGAGTTATATGACACCTTTCTGAATATCATATATGCTGTCTTTGATTTGAAAAGTCTCGCAAACAAAAGCTTAAAACTGCTTAATGTGAGGTTAGTTTGGTAAAGATTAAAATGGCTTTTAATCTCAGTAGAATACTTTTTGGAGATACTTGTAAGTTTAGGTAGTATGTTTTAAAATATTTGTCTATTAATTGTACGTCGTAATTTATGTGAGTTTCAATTTATATATGAATGGTTGAAAACCATAACAGTAGAAATAACATTTTTTTCAAAACTGAGACGGGTTCATACATGATAACTACACACAAAAAAAAACATATAATAAGGAGATCTAAGAACATTTATGTTAGCCAAAGATATAGTTATTTAAAATTACCAGTACACTTTCCTTTTAAAAACAATTATAACAGCCAACTTCAAATTAGTTTTTTTCTCAGAGACAAGATTTATTCTCCCATTATCATTCTCACCCATTCATATATACTGTATGATCAACCATTGATTATCATTTATATGTGATATTATTATTATTATTACTTGATATCACTACTTCGAGCACATACTATTTCATTTTTATATTATTACATTAATTCATGTTATTAAATTAAATAAATTCATATTAAATTACCCTCACTATTTTGTATAATTAAATATTTAATCATCATTACAATTCTTAATTGCTTCATTACATCCTTCCTTTCCTCAAACCTATCTAGGTTGTAGTGTTTTGAGATAGCCACTTCGGCCAACTCTTCAATACAACACTAAAATTGTTGTAAGTGGAATTGCAATAATAACTTAATAGTTCATAATGAATGTCAATAACAATTTCGGTTATGATAGGATTCATTTATACAATATAAAAATCACCTAATCATTAATTATCCAAGTTGCATTAAGTAACAAATGAAAATCTAAATGAATGATAAGTTATACAAACTCTTGAACTGAACCGAAAGCCATTTTATTTTTATTTTACAAGAATTCTTCAATTTCTCTTAAAAGAGGAGTTTATTAATTAATATTTAAATATTTTATGGTAATTGTTTAAGCCGAGAAAGCCCACGCTAATTTTACCCTTAAAAGGTCCCAGGGGTGCCTCTGAGGCTCCCTGCTGCATATACAAGCTACCTGAACTCCCGCGACCATTTGTATTTTCCGTCATTAATAGGAAAGGCTAGTCACTACTTTGCTATGAAATCATTTGTCAATGGTAATAAACAATGAACAGTAGAAAATAATTAGAAAAGTACATAGTTCAATAGGAGCCTCACAGGCACCACTTAGGCCTTTACGTTAGTATAAAAAATAACGCTACTTTTTCTGAGGTAAAGTAAAAAGAAAAAATGCTTAGCAAACGCAATCAGAGGGTGTATTTCAAAGAGACAGAAGAATTCTAGAGCACAGGACACTGGACGAAATATGTATTAAGAATAATGGCATTAAAAATTGACCAGGGTGCCTCCGAAGCACCCCTTGGGCCTTTAAGTCAATATAAAAAATAACCCTATTTCTTTCTGAAGTAAAATAAGAAAACGTATGAACAACTCAATCAGGGGGCATATTCCAAAGAGATAGGAGAATTCTAGAGCGAAAGACATGCGACGAAACATCTATTAAGAATAATTGCATTAAAAGTGGACCAGGCTGCCTCTGAGGCACCCCCTGGGCTTTCTCGGGTTAATATAATGGCACAAGCTCCGAAAGCATATATCCTGAATTAAACACTAAAGTATAAATAAAATTGTTAGGAATTATATGTTCGTAGATTGTCATTCGTTGTAGTTGTAATGAATGTTCGTGCTTTTTGTAGAAGTAACTCATTCGAAGATTATAGTTGATTATTCTTTTATATTAGTATGTTGTCATTTTTTAAAATTGAATTAAAATAGAATTGACAAGAACTATAACAATAATTTTAGAAATGATCAAAAAATGCATCAAAAGATTGCGATCTTGGCCAATAATTAATGTTTCGATCAGGGGACACAAAATTTTTGAATGGCCCCTAAATGGAGTTTTTTGTATGTTCTACGGAATAAGCACATCATACTGAGTTAAATGATAGTTTGAGTTTGACTACACTATATGTAGTTCTCCAGATATAAGCCGTACAAGGAAATGTTCGATTGAAATATATTGGATCTTTTGATCCAAAAATGTTGGTAAATAAACAAAATTCATTCGCACAGCACTAGCACTGCCGGCCTCTACCACGCTATCTTTCACTCTTCCTTCCTGACATCACATAAAAATTCAATAACTAACAACCATAATATCAGCATTCATTTATTTTTAAATCATTGCATATAAGCATCAAAGCACTTTCTATCAATATCAATGCATTTCACTCCGTTTCTACGAATATCAAAGCATTTAACTTCCTAATAAAGTCTATCTCAACGATACGTTGAAGCAAATATGGATCAATGATTTCAATTTCAAATTTAGTTATTAAAATGCTAATATATGGGGTGCCATAAGTACCATAACCCACGGATTTTAGTGTAAAGAAGACGAGTACTATCGGGTAGATGATGAAGCAAGGGAAACTCAAATATCAATCATGGCTCCACGTAGCTTTTAAAATCTCTGAATTCCAAATTTTATTTAAGAACACTTTTCGACTCTGAATAGCATCCTGCTCTACACATTATTTTCAATTATATTTGTCATACTTTTCATATTAATCAAGCATTCTCAATCTAAGTTACCCCTAGAATAAAACTAGCTATTTTTACAAGAGTTCTATCTTTCTTTAAGAGTCTTCATCCCGGCGAAATTAAAATACCGCTAATTTTACAGTAATTATGTGATATCTTCAAATAGATAAGAGATAATCGAAATATGAAACAAGAGCGCCCTAGACAATATTATTTTGCGTGAGGTACCGTTATCACAAGTCACCTAGCGGCTTTCCGTTTTCAGCTGTTTAGAAACGCGAAAATAAATGCCGATTTTCAAAATGGCTCGAAATCGAAAGCAGATAAGTGAGTCGTGATAACGGTTTCTCATGTAAAATAATATTGTCTAGGGCGCTCTTGTTCCACATTTCGATTATCTTTTATCTATTTGAAGATATCACATAATTACTGTAAAATTAGCGGTATTTTAATTTCGCCGGGATGAAGACTCTTAACTACCTATCTTCAAATGTGTAGACACCAACAGAACTGGGTTCTTTTAACAATGTATTTTGAACGATTGACCAAGTAGAATACAATTTTCAGTTCTATACGGAGAATAACGTTCTCTGACTAGGTGAGGCGAAGTCGACGCTCACAATGAAAATAATAATAACTTTATTAAATTACAATATCCAAAATAAAATCTTTATGTGTTAGAAAGGTAAGATATGGAGGAATTTAATACTTTAAATTTATTTACTATTTATTTACTAATAAAGTGTATGAAAAATTTAAAATATTGATCGACTTCACCTTACATTACGGCACAGGTTCAAAACAATTTTGGAACATAAAATATGTAAAAATTATAGTTGACGTCATTAAAGATTACGATAAACAACTCACCTAAACCTTAAATTTATATCTGAAGGTACTTCCGAAAGAAAAAAAAAGATATTGACAAAGCAAGCGCTTTTAACTTTCTTTTTGAAAGGTAAACATTACTGCTCTTGATTGAGATTAAAATTGGCGAAAGGTACAAATCACGTAAATACCAAATTAAAAATCAAATATACCTGCTTACCTGTAATAATTTACCCATTTATCACCTTCATCAACTCTCATTAAATATCTTTCCGTCTTTGCATAATATATTATATAATTAGTAAAGCAATAGGATAATCACTCTTTTTATCAAGCTGGACATTATGCATAAGATAATCTATCTGTAAACTAGGCTTTTTCTCCCCGTCCCCCCCACACATTCGTTATTACAATGTGCAAAAAATTACAATTAAAGATCTATATTATACCACACATCATGCTTCAAACCTTTCGATTGATATGATTAAATGTTTTGCAATTTGAATAATAATAATAATAATAATAATAATAATAATAATAATAATAATAATAATAATAATAATAATAATAATAATAATAATTATTATTATTATTATTATTATTATTATTATTATTATTATTATTATTATTATTATTATTATTATTATTACCATCACACGGAATAACGAAAACAAAACTATTGTTTACAAGTGGTATAAAGTATTCTTTTATAAGTACTTTACTTAGTTTTTGTAATAAGAAACTAATCGCACAACGTTTATTATTATTTATTACGTTTTACCTGGTACAATCAATAATTTACACATGGTTCTCTCTTATGCATAGTTATCTATATTTTAATATTAGACAAATCGAATCTTGATAGTCATATGTTGTTGCGAATTATTATAAAATCTATCTAAATGAAAAAATTTTTACAATCTATCTAAATTCAAATTATGGACAAATATGAATAATTCGTGATTGTTTTCAGCATGTTATAATGTTGTTCTTAAAATTCAATAATTAATAACAGTAACATTATCCTAGTGTAAGGGTGATAGAATGTTCCAGATAGAATGTAATAGAATACTTATTTCCGTAGAATGTTCCAGAAATTCTTGGAATCATTGATATTCTTCAGTACACACACACACACACACACACACACACATATATATATATATATATATATATATATATATATATATATATATATATATATATATATATATATATATATATATATATATATATATATATATATATATATATATATATATATATATATATCATATTGTACTTATTATGGATTATTTATATCAGTTATGGTCAATTTCTTTGAACTAAGGAGCCGCACCATAGAAATTTCTATGTTGCGAGGGCCGCAACTTCATATGATACTTTACGTTTATAGTATACACTCATGATACCTTAGCCCAGAAATCGTCGAATTTGCGGGTGTCTATTAAAATATCGTCAATCAAAATACCGGCATTGGAAACACAGACAACGAAACATCGACACTCAAAACACCGATATAGCGAAATCATATTTCAAGAGAGTCTAACCTAACGTTTGTCTAACCTTACCAAAACGACATTTTTGACGTGTCGGTATTTTGTTGTCTGTTGTGACCGCAGCCCCAAATTTACATAATTCAAGATTTTTCTCAGAGAATATTAGTTGAAGAAAGATAATATTCATTGCAAATAATAACATAATACTCAAATTTGAAGAAGTTATGTTTCAACTACCTTTTTGTTAAATCGTTATGTACATAATAAAATAAAATGTTAGCAATTATCTTCTCGAAGACTGAACGTTGAGACCTCGCTGGCCCGTAGTTGGTCATTCCTGATTTATATTATATAACATTCTTTATTATATGAATTGTTCTTAGTATCATAATGAATTTTCACAATATAAGTTTGTGTATTCATAGGAATGAAATATTTTAGTTTAATGTCCCACGTTTATATCCTTTAGGCTAAAGGGGATGGATGGTTAATGAAAGTGTATGATTGTGAAATTAATTTTTGTGCTCTTCCACCGGGAATCGAAACTGGAATCATGTCCATCAAAGGCACACACACTAGCCACGAGACCAGCGTGGAAGGCGATTTGTATTCATAGATCGTAAGATGTTTAATCTGTTATTATGTATGATAATTACTATATTAGAATATTCGAGTAATATATAGTAAACTCAAGATTTGCAAAAATAATTTCTATATTAGAATATTCGAGTAATAGATAGTAAACTCGAGATTTGCAAAGATAATTACTATATTAGAATATTCGAGTAATAGATAGTAAACTCAAGATTCGCAAAGATAATTACTATATTAGAATATTCGAGTAATAGATAGTAAACTCGAGATTTGCAAAGATAATTACTATATTAGAATACTCGAGTAATAGATAGTAAACTCAAGATTTGCAAAGATAATTTTTATATTAGAATATTCGAGTAATAGATAGTAAACTCGAGATTTGCAAAGATAATTACTATATTAGAATATTCGAGTAATAGATAGTAAACTCAAGATTTGCAAAGATAATTACTATATTAGAATATTCGAGTAATAGATAGTAAACTCGAGATTTGCAAAGACTTTTTAATGTTTCACGTATTATTTTCTTAAGTAGTTATATGATATATACCTTCTACCCATAGTTGTTGATGTTTAAATGATAAATCGAATAAAAGGATACAACAAAACTAACGATCATGCTGCTAGTAAAAAAATGTTCACACTTGAATATATTTCTAATTCTTCTCTTTATACCAACTTGAGGATCCTGAATTCTGAATTCAAACATATCCCTCCATGGAGTCACGAGAAAAATTACCCCAAATATAGAAAGATTACATTTATTTTACGATATATTCTAAATTTGAATTCACCTTTTTAGGGATCCCATGAACGATTATGTTTAAAAAGAGTTTCATTGGATCCAGTGTTCTCAAATTTCAGTATAAAAAGTACAGTTAATGTGAAAAGTGCAGCTAGTATAAAAAGTGCAGTTAATATAAAAAGTGCAGTCAATATACAAAGTGCAGTTAATATAAAAGTGCAGCTAGTATAAAAGTGCAGTTAATATAAAAAGTGCAGTAAATATAAAAAGTGCAGTCAATATAAAAAGTGCAGTTAATATAAAAGTGCAGCTAGTATAAAAGTGCAATTAATATAAAAAGTGCAGTAAATATAAAAGTGCAGTTAGCATAAAAAGTGCAATTAACATAAAAAGTGCAGTTAGAAATGTATCCAAGCGTGTGCATTTTTGCTATTGTCAAAAGCAGTACTTCAAGGATCAAAACTTTTTTTTTTGTGACTCCCATGCTCAGATATACTTTTAAAATAATTTGATTCAGCATGCTCAAGTTAGTATAGAAGGAGTAATTAGAAATTTATCTAAGTGTGGGCACATTTTACTAGTGACATGATGGTTAGTTCTTTCTGTAAAAAGTTACTTTTTTAAAAATACATTCTCTACACACATACCAGAATTGTCTCTCAACATGTTAAACTAAACACTCGCAATTAATTGATCATATCACGTTATTTTTAAATAAACAAATATTTTTCCCTATTCTTCAGTTTTTTTGTATAATTTATAAGTGATCATTATCCTGAGTTAAAGATATACAGTACCTGCGTCATCTTTATTTACCCATTAATTGGACGGGTTAAAATTGCAGTGGTTTAAGTCACATTTTCTTTGTTTTCTAGAAATTAACTCAAAAGGTTGGGTTAACAAAAAAGAAACTATTTCTCTTATTACTAGAAATTCTTGCCATCTTTTGGCACTTAAATGAAGCTCTAATTTTCGTTTTCTGTAACAAACTGACCTATCTAGATCTTGTTTTTGTGTCTAATCTTTCTGTTTGAAAAAATGATTACCGCTATTACTTTAACCCATCCAATTTATACGGAGGAGTGTTTTTTTTATGTTACTAGAAATATTAATAATATAGTAATAATATTAATATTAGATACTACAAAATATAGTTATCACAAGGCATGGACCATTGAAATAGATCTGTAGAAGAATTCAGTTCATTTCAAAGAATCAAATGCCAGTTCATTTCAAATGAAAAGAAAAAAAATTATCATATAAAAGAATTGGTTTATAAAAAAAGAAAAATACGTAAATTGCACTGGTCCCAACAACCACAAATACATTTCATGATGACTAACAGTTATATCTGTCCTAGACGAGAAACTTGAATGAAATTAATTAACTTTTTTATTTATTTATTTATTTTGAACATAATAGACGAAAAGCGAATCACGTTGAGGGTAGGGAATAGTAGCCCTGCTTACAGTTACGAAACAAGCTATAATATGATTTAGAAAAGAGCAGGAAGGGATATTATTAGGAATAATCTTGAGATACCAATTCAAATTAAACAACTAAAAAAAATATTAAACCCACAACGGTGCTACGATTATTAACTTGACAAACCTTGCAATGTTATTTACCTGGTAATTGCGAAAATCTCACGGACAATTTGGCTTCTCCATTCTTTCCGTTGTTTTTAATTTCTCCATTAACCACTCGCTTTATGCCAGTTCTGAAAAATAAAAACAAACAGTTTTGATTAAAGAAATACATTGTAAATTAATAGGGTTTTCTTGTAGTTCTATTCTTCTATTATTAATTATTGCATTTATTATCATGTTTATCATATTACTATTCTATCAGGCCTTGTTTCCATTTTGTACTAATACACAATAACACACTGAGCAAGGCTGTGATAATATGTAAAAAAAAAAAAAAGAAAGAAAAAAAAGTTTAACGTAACAGTTTCAACACAATAACTGTGTCTTCATCAGACTTCCACTCCGGGAGAAGGAGTGGAAGTCTGATGAAGACACAGTTATTGTGTTGAAACTGTTACGTGATACTGTTTTTTTCTTTCCTTTTTTTTTTTTTTACATATTATCACATAGCCTTGCTCAGTGTGTTATTGTGTATATTTATCATGTTCACAGAAATAATTATGCATTTATAACCCTTCTTGATTTGGCTACTCATAACAATATGGCGTTAAAGATGCAATACTAGATTGTATTGAGTATTTCTAAAGTGTGTTCGTACGAAAGGGCAAAATGGATCTACACAATTCGGTTGGCAGAAAATACTCTTTATGTGAGGCAGCCAAACGAGCTTCTTATGTTAACGTGTAGCCAATACCGTGACCCCCCTATCTGAACCAATCAGCTTCAGCTACGAGGAAATTACTAAAATAAATAGTTGCCTGGACTCATTTACATCACAGAGACGATATCGTATGTCAATGTTATGTATATTTAATGGATATACACCGACCGGTCACTGAATTGTGACCAACGTTTCGAATACTGGGTTTGCTTTATTGCCACGCCAGTTTCATGCCCAGTGCACAGGTTTTGGTAGTGCATAGCTACCATCCTATATAGTCAGTCAGTAATGGTACTTCTTCAGTAATGTATAAGTGTCAAGGTTTATCAGTACCACTGATGATCACATAATCAAACAACGGTCAGATTATGTGGTCTAAAATATCGTCCTTCTACATGGCAGCACAAATATAGCGTGAGAGACGAGTAACTGACGAACCGACGGCAAAACTGCAGACGACAAAGCAAGATTGATAGTCACAGTAGGCATCGATTCAGTAACAGGTATGAACTCAGAGACGCTACATAGTGACTACTCAATACAATCATGGTCAATTCGAGCACGTATCTCCTATAACCAGAAACTATCATCCCTCTCAGACCCCCCAGTGTTACCCACTCACCCGAATTTAGCACCGCCAACAAGCAACAACTCTCTTGGTGCGACAAACATGGGAGTAAGGTTATAAAAGGGTAGAAGGACTGCTGATCTCATGAGTCGCGATTTTTACTTCACTCCAGTGAGTATGAGTTCGGAGAAAACCTGATGAGTCGTTTCAGTCTCGTGCATAGTGTCAACAGTGCAGGTTGTGGTGAGTTATATTTATACGACAAGAACTAGGTCTCTTTTGTGTTTATAAATGAATGCACGATGTAGGAACAGAGTGCGGACTTCTAGCGTCAAACTCTCCGAATCTCAACCCCATTGAATACTTGTGAGGCTTCATGGAAGGAAACATCTCCATTCAAAACAGTCTCCACTTTCATGTCGACATTTTAGGTCCCATTACACGCAGCTGTGTGGACCATGCTAGTGGTCGACTACAAACATCTCATTATATTTCTGTCACGTCGGATCGCTGCTTTACGAAGGACGGAGTGAGGATCTACATGGAATTAGGTAGATGATCATAATGCAGTGATCTATCTATATATCTAGCGTACTCCTTATCCATAGTTAGAGAAGACACATAAATAGATAAAAGAAATAATTCTACTTAAGAAACTCGAAAATAGATCTTATGTATTATTTTTTTTTAAAATCCTAATCGCCTATTTTCCTTTAAAGAGGAATGCCTTCTTATTATCAACATAAGAAGAACTAATTCGAGCAAATGCGAATCTTCTCAGGTGCTAAGGTATTTATTTCAAGTCAAATTAACTGCTCTTCGTAGGTTGAAAGAATATTGTCTTCATATATGTATGTATTTTATGCGGATGAGTTATATGGTGGAATGCCTATAATCGATTTGCTAAGTCTCAAGAGAAAGTGATGGAAAGGAAGGGATAATATTTTAGTGTGTATTGTTGGGCTTATATGCATTAATAAATAAAATGGATTCTTTCAAGTAAAAATCATTATTCGTTTTTAATGCCAAAAATTTCCTGAAGTACATGTAGTGCTCATGATTTCATGGTTCTGTATGAATATTAAATAATGAAAACATACAATAAAACACTATAATCGTTTTTCCTTGCTCTTTTACGAAATATTTTGTGAAAAGTGAAAAATTTTGACTTTGCATCATTTTGAAATTTTGAAAATTTTGAAGTCTATCAAACTTTTGATGATAAGACTAATGTGTATAAGATGTGTGATCAAAATTAATTGCAATCACGTAAGATGTAACTGAATAGAACACTGATCTAGTGTCTAATAGACTAGTACACTAATCTGAGTTTTAAACTTTCGAGTTTGGTAACATGTCTAAATGGTTTGATTTCTTTTTTGTATTGGATAATGGAAAATAATAAAAGTTATAGATATAAAGAGGGTTAGGATTTGCAAACGCACATTTTTTTAGAGCAAATGAGAAAGACAGCTCTTCGAAAATACCCAAGGTGTCAAATGATCCTAGTTAAGAATAGGAATAATTTTCCAGCTTCTTTTTACCTCGTCCTTTTTGGGGCAATTTATCTTCTTATTCCCTTAATCTGCCTCAATTAAATGTTCTCCCCTTTCTTATACTGCTATTTAAAAAAAAAACAATATTCCTACGCATATTCATCAGTTCGCCTTATTTTGACTTCGCTTAACATTTTATCAGCTGTCATTCAGAAATACGTATAAATCACACACGTCATTTTAAAGCAAAATGCAATATTGAATTTGGCCTAATTCTCACTCCATCTAAAAATTATATCAGGGAATCTATATTTTCCGGTATACAAAAATAAGTATGCCATAGTATACCATAGTAGAGATACAAGAGCTTTGAAAAGACACATTTTTTTTGGGGGGGGGGTTTATTTTTTCCACGGCTTTTTTGCTTAGGGTGCTTTGGGCTCATCTGAATAAGAAATAATCGTACGTTTTACCATTCTTTTATCATAATAACACGAACAGAAGTTACTGCATTCTGAAGGAAAAATATGAGAAGTTCAATAATGAAGGATAATCGATCACTTAACAGGAAAGAAAAGTGCAAATCGGAGGATGTAACAGTTTTTCTAGTTAGAGCAAATTATTTATAAAGTTTGCTCTATAACAATTTATTTTTTTAATTTAATAGCCTTAGTAATGATTGTTCTAAAAAAAATGTAGTAGTTAGATTTAGAAGAATAAAATATCATTTAGAACTCGTGCATAAACTAAAAGTTAGCCTAATAACGTTTTGATAGCTGAAAATATATTCTATGTAAGATGTTACACAGAAGAAGTGTATCTACTCTATACACTTGTTCTTTATTAAGGGTGTTAAAAGATTTAGTGGGGGAAGATTAAAAACGCTGTAACCAAGTTTCTCTTTTTCAAACATGTGGGTAAGATATAACACTGAAGAAAAAATAAATTTTGTAAATAATGAACTTTTACTAGCATTATACTACTGTAAAACATCATACCCAAAGTGATCGTTTGTAGTTTTAATTTTTCAGCTATTTATATCTGGTTCTAATAGAACATCTGAAGGTCTCAATAATATCTCCCGAACGGAGAGCAAAATTCTACACCAAAACAAAAATGTCTATTATCTATTTCTTGATTTATGATACCCTTTTTTCTTATAACTATTCCATCAGGTCTTATTTCCATATTGTCAACTAAACACAACACGGTAGGCAAGGCTAATTGATGAAAATGCATAAAAACACAATCATGTAACAGTTTCAACACACTCGCTGTGCCTTCATCATAGCAAGTGATGAAGACACATTTAGTGTTTTGAAACTGTTACGTGATTGTGTTTTTATACATCCTTTTATTACATAGCCTTTTTTTCTTATCTGTCAGTTTGACCTATACAACACACATGACAAGATGTATAATTTTCAGGAACTTGATGGTTAGGCAAGCCGCCTGACGCTTGTGATATGCTGAATTGCATAACTTACACTTGCTTGCCACCAATTAAATTCCAGTAGGAAACAAATAAAGATAGATAGTATATAGATATCTAGCACGAGACTGAACAATGAACACCAATTTGGAAGTTGTGAACGTTATAATGAGACTCTTTAATTGCAGAGATTATTAATTTACTTGCCAGAATGAGCAAATAAGTCGTGCCTCAAAATTAATTTTTCTTAATTAATGGTATTAATATCTGTAATAAATACAGAGCTTTTCGGCAAAAAGACACAGCTGTTGTCGCCCTTTGTCAAGAATACAATTCAACATCACATTGCGATTTCAGAGTTTTTGTTTCAGATTATTTGCGAGTCAAACAGATAACAAAGTAGGTTTAGAATAGAAAAGCAATCGTTCTTCAGGCAGGCAGCTGGCCTTAATCCTCAAACTACAGTATTTACTAGGAATTGACAAAATTTTCCGGATCCGGAAAATCGGAAATTTCACTTTCCAGATTTTGTAAAAATTCCGAAATTCAGAAATTTGGAAAAAAAAATCCGGAACTTTTCCAAAATCGAAATTTTTAAAATTCCAGATTTTTTCCGAATTCCGGATTTTTTCTGACATCGGAATTTTTCCGAAATCCCGAATTTTTCCATTTTACTTTCCGGATTCCGGAAGGTAAAAATTCTGGAATTGGCCATCCCTAGTATTTACTTTAGCACTTAATCTTACGTTAGTAGTGGCGGGGTACGGGAGAGGACTATCCGATATAAGCAGACGTTTTTTTTAAAAAAAAAATCAATAGTATATTATTATATCATTGATTAAGAAGTAGTTATATCTTGAACTCAAAGGGGCAAATGCCCTCACGAAGGCTCAAATGGCATTGCTATTTAATCTACTTTACATTGATGACATGAAAATTTAACAATTTTAGATGTGGATGAAGTCTTCTAGTGCTAAAGGGAAAAAGAAGGGTCTCGAAGACAAGTTTAGTAATCTTTGCGACTTAGGTTTCGGAAATATGATTCTATCTGCAGCATGTCGATCAAAGTGCCATTTACAGTAAATTAATATGACACAAAATGTAACGTTAACTTTTTTTTTTAAATATATGTAGGATCGTAGAGCATAAAAAGTATTATGGAATAAAGATTGGTAGGAGTATCGAACATCGTTTTAGCTGAGTAATGTCACAAAGTGCACAACTTAAAGTAATCATGTTATCGACGGTGTTAAGGTAAAACGTCGTAAGCCTCATTTCCAACCTTTTTCAGGAGAACAAAAAAACAACCTCTAATTTCCATTTACATCCTTGCAAGACACAAGTATAAAAAGTGGTTTATTTGCCTTGATAATACACACAAGCTTACAATATTATTTCACCTATGGCCTGATCTATAGTAAGCTGAATAAGATAAAAATCCACATTTTGAATTTTTTGAGTATATATTTCAATCTGAGCTGAACCTTGCAGTGGGTGAAGCTGTGGTTTGACTTTCCAGTGATGGTTTCGGTTCTATAGAACACTTCAAAACAGTCATATTTCAATCTGAGCTAAATACAACAACGGGTGGAGTTGTGGTTTGAGCTTTCAGTGCTGGTTTCAGATTTCTTTATAGAACACTCCAGAACAATCATATTTCAATCTGAGCTAAATACAACAACGGGTGGAGTTGTGGTTTGAGCTTTCAGTGCGGGTTTCAGATTTCTATATAGAACACTTCAGAACAATCATATTTCAATGTGAGCTAAATAGAACAACGGGTGAAGCTGTGGTTTGACTTTTCAGTGATGGTTTCGGTGCTATAGAACACTTCAAAACAATTATATTTCAATCTGAGCTAAATACAACAACAGTTGGAGCTGTGGTTTGAGCTTTCAGTGCTGGTTTCAGATTTCTATATAGAACACTCCAGAACAATCATATTTCAATCTGAGCTAAATATAACAGTGGGTGGAGCTGTGGTTTGAGCTTCCAATGCTGGTTTCAGATCTTCTATATAGTACATTTCAGAACACTATCAGATCTTCTGTATAGGATCTTGATAATGTCGTTAGGCAGATGAGAATTAGGTCACAATCGAATTCACATTTCATCTAAAGTGGTAGATGTGATTTTAATCTGTAAATGACAGCTGTAAAGTGTTAGGCAAAGTAAGAAGAAACCATTGAAGATCGTACTAATTCTTGAGATTTTCCTGTGTTTTTCCAGTTTGAAAATTAAAGAAATGAAACAATGATCTTCTCTCAATAGTTTTCCAATTGAGAAAAATTGTATCAAAGTTACACACATATAAAATGTCGTTTTGCTACTCTTTTCATGTGAAATAACAGCAACTACATAAACCTTACGTAATATTTGTTGAAGGTACTACTTACAGACTTCCAATCATTTCGTTGCTTGCCAAAATCTTTTTGTCAGGCATTCTTGTGTAATTAGACATCATACATTTCCCACCAACTTCGAGAACAGTGAAAAATCTGGCTACTTCGTACCATACTCCCAAATACTGAAACAAAACCATCTTTAAATATTCCATTCTCGAATGATATTTTAAAGTTAATTAACAGTCGAAAGTTAAGTTGTCCGAGACACAAACATTGATACACAACTTCGGAACAAATGTATTTTACTGTTTTACATATGGCGTTATTTCGCAATAATTATTACACAAACCAATACATTAGCACAAATTGGATAAGCTTATCTTAATGTATATTAGCACCCAACAAATGGTATCTAAATAACAAACTATCATGAATAAAAATATCTTCATCAAATCATCATAAAAATTTAATAACAATTACTATTCACAGTGACGTGCTATAATATCAAAACTCTACTAGTATGCATGAGTCTTACACTTTCAATTTTTGCCTACAATTGCAGAAATATATATATTCTGACATGTAAATTGTAACTCTGTTGCTGTTTCTTTAAACAAATCTATAATTGAAGTTGCGGATTACGGATATCCTTAATATTTCAAATTCCTTTTCAGCGTCAAAAGATGGTTAAATAAGCACCTTGAGTTTACTAAGAAAGAGGCAAAAGGTAACGTAAAGATATATATCATGAATGGATGAATTACACATAAAATTATATCTACTATGAAGAGTATCATTGTCAGAAGGGATCATCAAGAGACAGTATTATCTACAGGAAGAGCGTCATCATTAATGACTAGTAGCATCAAGTAAATATATATAGTAATTACATATACGTACGATCGACCGATCTATTATGTTTATTTATATTACTGCAAAAACTGTCAGAGGTTATAAACATCAGTACTGACTTCAATGGATGATGAAAACAAATAGACTATGTTAAACCATTTGACATTCGACGTAATGGAAAGATGTAATATAACTTTTGTATTAGTATTCATTGGCATTCATTCAGATCCGGAAATAATGTATTTAGCTATATATATATATATATATATATATATATATATATATATATATATTATTGACATAACTTGCTTTCAAAGTCACAGAGGTATTATTACATGTACAGGAAATTGCATATTGTGTAATTATTGTCTTCAAAGTACGACGTAACTATTTGGATGTGTATTATTGCATTTTTTATCTATGACTTTAAAAAGATGGAATTAATGCAAACTTTTACATTTGAAAGTTGAATTATATTTACGTATTGGCATTTTAACATGTTCATTTTACAATTGGTTGAGAGTATTTTGATATTACTACTATTTAATTACGAATATTAATCATTCATAACGCGGGTCATTATCACCGAAGTTCCTTTCCTGTACATTTACCATTTACACTTTGGCGTTCCACTATTATGCCTCAAAGCGAAGGGAAATGATGATGATGAGATAAATTATAGTTGAGGAATGAAGGATGAGGGAGCTAACGGATAAAACGAGAAAACCCATTATTCACTGTGTTTGTCAAGCACAAACTTCGCTTGGGGCCGGCTGGGATCAAAACAGTGACGCTATGAACCACAGGTAAGCAATACACGAGCGAGCTACCGCGGTCCCCCCTGTACTTTTGCCGAAGTCCTTTATTTTAAAGTGAGTCGTTATGCCTAAGTTTATAATTATTTCCTTTTCTTGGAAGGAATTGTATAGCATCTCTGGTCCTATACTTTAACATTCTACTTGAAAATATCTCTGCATGACAGAAGGAAGGTTATAAACAGGAGCTACAATATGTCAGTGGCTAATGATTCTTTTTTTTTTTTTTTTTTTTTTTTTTGCTACAACACTGAAATATGGAGCACAACATTACATTATAATTTACTTTACTTACGCAATCATAACCACCTAAGATATATTAAATAGAATGCACTTATCTATCATTTATTTAACACTACAAAATAATAATACGGATTATTCTACAACATGCCTTTCTCTCTGTCCTATTCATAGAGAGAATTTACACATTTACACATTCACTCGTGTAAAAGTATTTTCAAAAGACATGCACATATGAACCCACAATAAAAAAAATATATATACGTTATAATTCCGTAAATTTATTTTCATTTTACTCAGTTATTTGTACTTACTAATCGTCCTCTTTCCAGATCTCTTTCGGTAAAATAATGTTACTACTATAAGTTTTAGAATAATTCCGTATTGGCACCTCACTAAACTTTAATCCAATAAAGTAAACTTCAATATTTAGAAATTTAATCAACTTTGATATTTCACTTCTTCCAAAACATTAGATTGCTTTTAATCAAAATAAAATTAAATAAGAGCTTTTATTTCTGAGCCTTAAATCTGCTAGCTCCGTAAGTCGTATGGTTAATTACAACATAGATATTTGAAAAAAAAATCAACATTACAGATAAGCTACATTAATTTGTTTTCCAAGGCATTATTTATTAGATTGAAATTATGTTATTTTATGCAGATATATGCTACATTTCCAATTAAACATTGATTGTAGTACCTAGCCCAAAGACGAAATAAGATTTTTTTAGGACATAGGAAATGTGTTTATGGTCTGAACTCATTTGTGTAGAATCATCCATATTCGAACTCCTGGGCTTACTATATTGATTTAATGATGTGATTGATTTTCGTTGGCTTGAAGCTAGGCATTTCTTGGAATAGATTACGTCAATATCGAAACGTTGTTTTTTTCTGTCTTTCGCTACTAACCTCTCACTATTTTTTCTTTACTCCATAATTTCATTTTTTTTTTAAGTTTGTCTCCAACGCGGGTTTGAACCATTGATTTTTGCTTTTAACAATTTCTTTTATTTACCGACTTACTCCGCTGGACGAGACATTTCGCTTGCTCATTTATGTATAAAGACAGTGAGTGAAGTTTGCAATTCATATGTGTTCAATACATTTTTCTTGTGTACTTGATATATATATACACAAGGATTGGAAATTATTAACATCGGAAGATTTGCTATTAGTTTAAAATTAGAAAGGGATATTTTAATATAATGAGACATACGCATTATTCTTATATTAAAAAGAAAACTGCTCTTCATGGTAACAGCAGAATTGCTACAACATTTAGTTACAAATAGTTTCTTGGGTTCTAATTTAAAGATAGAGGTAACGAAAGTCACTATCATTTTTATACGTTCATAATTTTAAAGATTTCTTCACAGTGCTCACCACTTTATTTAGAATACTAATTGCAGTGTTCTTTGAGGTAGGCTTCTCACAAATTACTTGATATTACTTACAAAAAATACAGTACAACAGAAAATAAGTTACAAAAGTATTTGAAAAGGTCCAAAATTGTTTCAAGTTTTTTCTGTGAAAACAAGAAAGTTCGGAGAACATGACCTTTTTTTGATATAGGTAAACAATTAAAACGAAGCCACCACGTAAAATACCCTCGTATACCCAATTACATTTTAGACTAATGTAAATAAATACACCCATTAATGCAATCGTTACAGTTCGAAAGAAACTAGATGAGTCTGAATAGAGTTGCTCATAAGAGAAGACAAGATAGATTTTTTGGGACTAGAAATGGCACGAGACATCTTCCAAAAGAAGCAGATGAATATTCCGAGACGAGGGATTACATTTACTACTTTTTTAAAACGAAAAACAAGCCTCAATTCGTATCACGTAGGCAACCTTACCACCAAGTATCTATAGCACGTATTTCCTTTGCGTATGGTCCCAGAGTCAGCACTTGCTTCGGATACAAATCTGAATACTGATTCGGACACCACTTTAAGCAGCAAGTCTCATCTCATATAGCCTCGGTGCTAGAAAGGAACGTCCCATTCGAGTCAAACTACATTCCGTGGTTGACAACAGCATGTCCGTGGGTTTGTCTGGATTCACCTCTTTCCTCTCACATTATCATTCCACTAACTATTTCATAACCATTCACCATAATGATGATTGTCATTTTATATTTAGACAATTCACTTGGTAGTGTTTTATAACACATTACTACGGATGAACTAAAACACATTATTAAATTACTAACTCATCTGCACATGACTCAGACATACTTCAGTGTATTATTTTTTTCTATCTATGCATACAATTGCGTTAAGAATATTTAGTGTAGATTGTAATGAACTGAGATGTACACTCATATTCAAAATTATTGTCGCATGTTTATAAATATGTTGTTGTAGGAATATAACTTGATAACGAATTCACCCGGTATTTCTTACAATGTTAGTATGTGTATAATCGGCAAAGACATGTATGTTGCAAATTTTGATGTCAAAAGAGCAGAAAATAAGAACAATAAAACGAAAATAAAACTTTCTTCTCCATTTAGCAACATTTTGTTTTACTCATTCTAATTTTCGTACTTATAATTCTTTGCTTTTATGTGAGCCTGCAACACCAAAAAGAAATGTGGGTTGCAAATACACCAGACATTCTTAGAAAATGTAGATATATTTTCAGCCTCCTGGAAACCTCCTTCCCCGAACAGAAAATCGATAAAATAGCTTCGTAGACGGCCAGATTTGTTGAACGTCTACCCGTGCACCGAATTTGGTGACCCTAGGACACATCTTTCTATGCAAAAAAAAGTTGATGACAGATAAACACATAAAAAACTCCTGTTATTATTATTAAAGATTTAAGATTCTAACTTTCATGTTATAAACATTTTAGACAAAGTGAATTTGTGTAATGCATCACTATAAGAATTATTTAAAATAGTTGTGGGTAAAAAAAAAAAAAAAAAAAAAAAACTTTATTTTGTGCTTTAGCTGATCTTAGACATTATGTTATGGTATACCATAATATTAAAAATAAAGACTAAAATGTGTAATACGTATAGTATAGATAGATGTAGTCATGTTACTAAAATTTTGACTTCTTGAACTATGATATAAAGCAGGAGTTATTAACCTTTTATACCGGTGTATCACCAAAGCATATTAATTGTTAATACTACCATAAGTCATACGCACAACCAACGGCGGCTTGCGTACCACACGTTGAGAAACCGTGCTATAAAGGAATATATACAATGGAGCAATGCTTTAAAGATGTCCTTTGCTATCTAATGTACTTACAGGTAAACTTGGCAAAGAGATAAAAACTTCAACGCTTACCCTATCCATGTCGAATGCTCCCATAGGTTGTCTGTCAGGACATGATCCAAAACCTGGTAGCTGAGCAACTGCAAACGTTACTCCTGACAACAGGATTAATAAAACCCGAAAATTGTCCATCATTATGTCTGAAACAAATAAAAATTGTTCATATTAGAAACATGGTGGTGAAACTTTCGAAAATAATATAACATTTATTTACCTTGGTACTTATAGTGATACGAAGTAACCTACTAACGTGCGGTAGAGTTTTAGGTTATTTAATTTTTAACAAGACGAAACACTTTATTACTGTTGTTAGAGTATAATCACTAATTAGCAAGATAGTGAACAAATGCTATAATACAATCAAACAACAGTTCAGGCTTTGAACAATTAAATTAACCTCCAGCTACACACTAGGATTAGTAGAACTCCAAACTACACTTTAAATTTATACTGTGACTAGTGGGAGAGACTTAATGTAAATTTAGTTCCCAGTTCGGAAACATTATTCATAATTTCTGTATGGGCGAAACCTCTTCAAATGTACGGTGTAATGTTGCGAGCGCATGTCTTCTGCAGTATAGTTGGGTTTATTTGAAATTGAGCAGCAATGATACGCCTATTTCTTGATTATCTATGCTAGAAATTCTAGAAAAAATCGCCTCCTTATTAGGATTAGGCAAATAGGACTGGCAAATTGTAAGTACATCTGTCCGTCCGTTACTCCACAAGGTAACTCTTGATATGATATTTTAGATAAGAAGAATATATTAGGCCCTATATTTATTTGAATAACTTACACTTTGACAAGATGGTGATTAAACCAAATATTTAAAAAAATGTGGTTCTCTGCGATTTGAGATTTATTTCGTTCAAACGTGTCAAGAACTTACGAAGATATGAAAAAAAATATGTAAATCTTGAACATCAGCTTCTTCTTCTTCTTTTTGCTACTCGATTATCACGTCCGAGTTTATTAATGGAGTCAATATGTTGACATCGTAATGGGTAATGGTGACTTTAACGCTAGGTATCCATATTCAATTTTCTACTTTTTAAATAACGGGTAGTACGAGTTACCCACATCACCGTTAGATGGCATCAAACTTCCTCCATCGGCTGACATCTAGCGGAAGAAATTGAAACTTCTATTGTGTGATTTTTTTTTCTTTTACTGTCTACCGAAGTTTATTCCTATATTAAGACATTTAGCCACGTAATTTTACTAATTACTTTCGAAATCTTATGTAAAATCACCTACGTACTCCAGTGTCTCCCAAACCTCAGTATGTAGTTTGTGTACCTACAAAAGAATTGTCAGTTTGTAGGAATAAGTGCAGTTTCAGTCACTCTGTGGAAACTGAGACACATAATGTTGGGGGGTGGGGGAATCTACATACTTAAATTAATCCGACATTCTTATGCTCCACACTGATCTCTCTTCACCTTCCTTATGCCTTAGAAGCAGTGGCATAGACAAGAGGACTTAAACTTCCTCCGAAGCCTAAGATATATTTTAATATTGTGTAAACCAAATTTTGGTGGATATAAAATATGTTATCTCGTTAATTCTTCTATGAAATAACTGATTCTAGTTCCGATACTTGTTTCGTCTTTGCATACGCTTCCGAGTAGAGCATTTCGTATCCCTCACTCAACCGCAGGTCAACGTGTTAAAAAAAAAAAAAAATGAATGAAAACATTAAACTATACCTAGCAAAAACATACAAAGGTGAGTCGAAAATATCGCAATATTTTCACAATCCAAATATCAGGCCATGTGTATACGTCGTCATCGATCGCAAGTTCAAGGTCAAACCACCAGAAGAGATTATGTGGCAATCAGAGTATTTAAGACGAGAGTTCCTCACTCTGTCACTATCTTGAGTCAGTTTTTAGTGGCAGTGACAATAAGTCCTCAACAACCTTTGATACGCGAAATGTTACTATATGAGTTCCAACTCGGACATACCTATCCGACAGCAACCCAAAACATTTATCATACGAAAGAGAAAAGTGTAGTGAACCATAGCATAGCAACTCGTTAATATCAGAAATTTCGTGCGGGTTGTAAAAATGTCGAAGATCAGCCAAGGTTCGGGCGCCCCAGGGTAAAAGATTCTAAGATCATACAGCACATCATTAAGAGTCTTCATCCCAGCGAAATTAAAATACCGCTAATTTTACAGTAATTATGTGATATCTTCAAATAGATCAAAGATAATCGAAATGTGGAACAAGAGCGCCCTAGACAATATTATTTTACATGAGAAACCGTTATCATGACTCACTTATCTGCTTTCGATTTCGAGCCATTTTGAAAATCGGTATTTATTTTCGCGTTTCTAAACATCTGAAAACATAAAGCCACTAGGTGACTTGTGATAACGGTACCTCACGCTATAATATTGTCTCTTGTTCCATATTTCAATTATCATTTATCTATTTGAAGATATCACATAATTACTGTAAAATTAGCGGTATTTTAATTTCGCCGGAATGAAGACTTAAGTAAAACCCATCCACTAGCAAACGACAATTGTCAAATCAACTCATCACATCCCAGTCTGCTGTAGTATGTCACCTTCATGAACTCGGAAAACACATCAGAAGCTGCTGCATTGTGCCACATCAGTTGTCTCCAACTTAGCCCTAAAGGACAGTAGATGTGTCGCCAACAACTAATGCGAAATGTGCGTGATGTGCGTTATGTGACCTGAAACGGATTGTCACTTGCGACTAAAACTCGGATCTTTTCCGAAATTCGAGTATACTAGAACAGTGGTTGATAAATGGCCAACTTCCAAAATCGGTCATCAAACGGGATCGTTTCTACCATAATGCCATGCTTTGTGTGTGGTGGAACTACGAAGAGGTAATGCACTTCGAGTTCGTTCCTACTTGTCGTAACATCAATGCCGATCTTTGTTCGGTTCAGTTGGTGCAAATGAATGCTGTACTACAACAAAAATATCGTGCATTGTTGAACTAAAAGTGCCTTTCTGTACCAGGATAATACCAGATCAAAAGAGTACAACAGAAAATTCAGGACCTTCACGGCATGGAGCTGATGCCACATCCGTTATATAACCTTGACCTTGCTCCTCCGGATTACTGTACTAACTATTTCGGCCCATGGTTCATTTCCTGAAATCACGATGCTTTACCAACGAGTAGGAAGTATAAACAGCAATTATTGACTTCTTTGCCTCTAAGGATAAGGTGTGTTAGCGAGAAACAGATACAAAGGTGTCTGTAGGCAACCCAACACAACTAAACTGCTTTCATTGTATTGTGATGATACAGTTATATTGAGTTGAGTTGAGTTTAACGCCTCTTTCAGCAGCGAGGCTATATGAGACGGGACCTAGTGATTAACGTAGAATCCGAACTGCATAAGCTCCCGCCTGGAATCGAATCAGGATCTTTCACGCCAAAAGCGCCTACGCTAACCCCTTAGCCACAAAGAAGCTCATAGTTATATAGTTAATGTTGCCAGATTTGTAAAATCAGAAAGAAGGATACTTTGACTTAAAAAGAATCACAAAAATGCTTCTACCGAAACTTAAGTTTGCTCCAAGATTATATCAAACAGCACACTTTAAAGAAAAAAATATAAAAATTAATAAATTATTAAAGTTAGCAGGTAACAATACTAGTGATACTTTTTTGTCCGTTTGAGCTGCTTCTATCAATGATTTGTCACTTAAGACCATATTATACATTGAGGCCTACAGACATGTTTCAGAATCACTGCTATAATTCATACAGATTTGAAGTTAGCCTTCACAGTATCAACACTAAGTCTGTTTTTAACATCCGTCCGAAGTAATTTCATTCTTGAGAATATTCTTTAGAGTACTGTAGTGTCCCGTGATCAAGTATTTAATAAAGTCGTGGTACTAATAACTTATTTATCCTGTCTCTATTCTGGTAATATTTTATGTATCTTGAAACTTTATTGACCTGTTTTATTATTTAGTTTCCAAACTCGAAAACGAGGACAAAAACGCGTCAGGCTTGGGTACAAAGCCGGACATCAATTTTTATGTGCAAAAGCTAGACAGTCCGGATACAAGCCGGACGTCTGGCAATCCTATAATAGTGCATCAGAATATTACAAGACTTTTGACTTACCCTTGTATACTAATGGACTTCTGCTAGAATGAGATTCGAACTACTCTAGGACTTATATTTATATAAGTTAAGAAATCCAGTACATTAACATCTACAAGTGTTTGATGTATTTAAACTGTTAAAATTCGGCATACGAATTGCTGTATGAGACAAAAAGAGATACTGTTTATTTGGAGATAATTTCCTTACAATGCTAATGATTTGGTGAATTCTTTTATTATTCAAAGTATGGTTACACACTATCCACTATCTACTATAGATCTATCTACTATATTTTGGCTCGATAAAATTCACCAATATCATAAAAGATGCACGGAATTACGTTGAAAAATTCTACTTTATTTTTATTATTTTTTTTAATAGCATCAACTGGATATAAAGGTACACTGAATTTGCTTCAAGAGATATTCATAGGCAGGAGTAATTAACTTACAGGAATGCAATACGGTGGACAAGCGAAAAGGAGAGAGGAAGGCGTTTCTGAACACTGAGTGCATAAGTATGACACTTCAGTTTTATTTATTTATTTATTTATTTATTAATGCAGAGAATACGAACATCCCATTCAGGAATTTTAGAAAATCTATCCTGAATTGGAAAAAAGAAAGGAGGAATTTACATTATTACTGCTTATGTCTTTAAAACCATTAGTTATAAAGTTTTTTTTTTTAAAAAAAAAAAAAAAAAAGATTACAAATCTATTATTCACTTTTGCGAATTGAATATGAAGGACATAGAAGAAGCGAAGCAAAGAGTGAAGAGGTGCAAAATATTGTCTACTGAAGTACATGATATTAATATCATATTTTAATAACAAAATGAAACCGCAAGTTTGTATATTTCTGGATGCCAGTACGAATAATTCAATGAAATGAACTAAGTTACATTACATTCAGGCAATAGTGTACGCATAATTTCACTAAGAGGAGTTCTTACATCCTTATAGGACGAGTGAGTTTTGGTATGTATATTTTAGTATAGTAAATGTTTATTTCTGTGTAATATCTTGCTTAAAGAGGTTGAAACTCCGAGCACTGCCTGAGAAATGTAACATATTTGTAACATTTTTTCCCCTTTTAAACAGCTTAACAGATGTTGAGCAAACACTCCACGACGGTCAAGACAATTGCTGGCTGAGGAATAATCACCGAAAACTTCTTCTCCGAAGCGAGTAAATGGAGCTGTGCAACGCCTAAACATACGCAGCCATTCACACACGTGTGTTTGCCACCATTGTGTACTTCCTAGGAGTATAAAATTTAAACTTGGATTTCTTCCTAATACATTTGGATCGAAATACGTGTTGTAAGGAGGATGGATTCAAAATTTAAATTTAAATTAAAATTTAAATAAAAAAGTTGAAAACCTGGATACCCCTTAAAGTCACGAAGATGAAAGTGAACATACGATTTTGGATTGGCAAGATAGCTCAGGGGTAGAGCGCTTACTTCTTGTGCGTGAGGTCCCTGGTTCGAACCCTAGCCAAGTAAGTTTGTGATGGACAACATCGTGTCCGTGAATTTTCTCGGGGTACTCACTTCCCTCACACTTTCTCATTCCACTAATCCTCCCATCATCATTCACTTGCCCTAATCATCGTCTCCCTTAGCCTAAAAGGTTTAATTGTGGGACGTCAAACTAAAAAATTTAATTATATTTTCAATATCATCGTCACCGTCTCCTTTAGCCTACCCGGCATAATCGTGGGACGTAAAACTTAAATGATTTCATCTCTATTTGCAACATACAATCTCATTAAAAATAAGTAAAAACGTGTTTTACTGGCTTCCAAAATTTCGCTCTTAAAGGAAGGTAGGAGCAATTGCTATATATTTTCTCTACATTCAAATTGACGTCTGTATAATCATCACGGGAAAATCGTTGAACCGTTTCAAGTTAATTTTGGAACGTAGATAGCACTGTCTTCGAACCAGGGTTTCAACCCGTCACTTCCATTAAAATTTACATCCTAAGAGAGGGAGGGAGTTTAATATGTGTACCAAATGTGTGGGTGTTTAACCCTTTTAGGATTTTCACTTTTTGAGGTAAATTTTAGACTCTCACTCAACAAGCTACTGCTTCCTTACTATTTATCGTAGAATCATGGTTTATACCTAGCTTTTTTCAGGATAAAGCGTCTTTCTAACGGTAACACTTGCTTATCCGTATTATACACCAAAAAATGGAAAAAATCGAGTACAACCGGGAGATTTTTCGAAAAAAAATCAAATTTTTTGCGCCTCTCTAGCCCGGGCCTGGCTTTACGTAGAGATCTATTAAAAAAAAAAAAGAATACGTTGCTATATACATATACATGTGAAAAATTTTAACCTTGTATCATGAAAACTAAGGACGAGAGAAATTTTGAAAGTCTCAAGATGACCCATTTTTCATATAAATATAACATATACATAAGAAAAATAATTCAAAAATATTCTTCGTCATTACTATTTGGCCTAGAGCCATGCTTCAGATGCCACTTTCTTTAGTATAATGGGTCCTTTCCAACGGTACCACTCACATCCGTATTGTGTATCTGAACCGGAAAAATCGGGAAAAACGGATTTTTTCCTGAAAAATCTCCCTCTCGAAACACTTGCTCCCCTCGGGCCCGGCCCTGGTTTCGCGTAGGAATATCAAAACAAACTCAGAAATACCCAACGATACACACAATCCGTATGCAAAGTTTCAATCTGATGTCTTGAAAACTAAAGGCGTGAAAAATTTTTGAAATCTGCCTTCAGAAAACATAAAAGTCACGCACCTTCGCCAAGTCGACCATCCAATTCTAAAACGCATCTGGAGTGTTCTTTGGTTCATCCTTGACTTGACCAATAGAAGAAACCTGGCTTAAATACCTGTTATAGAACCTAAATAAGCGGTCAAAGACGATACTACGCCATGGTAACAAAAGTTACCAAAAATCCTAAAAGGGTTAATATGCAGATCTACACTTTAACGTGAGATTCGAAGTACCGAACATATGTAACGTTACCCATATAAACTTTGGGGGACTTCTATGCACCTTGTGTTCTATACTATACAAAATCTACTATTAATCCGAAATACAGGGATAAGTTCTATAGAAATGTGATCAATACATCTAGAACGACAAGTGGGTCTATGGATATATGTAGATATCGTAAGTACGTAGAAAAATTATATAAAAATCGAAACTTAACTTAGTAGTAGATGCAAGGCTTAACATTAAAGATAACTTAACCAACAAAGTTATTCTTTAACATATGATTTTACTATTTTACCTAAATGTAAGTATCCGAAAGGCACTGAACTCTAGGTAAAATAGTAAAATTAAAGATTCAACACCAGGCAAAAGCACATCTGGATCAAATCGCAAGTTCAACTCTAGGCTCTTTCTCGAGAAAGGATTCACTCATACACAAATGGTTAGCATTTCTGATTTTCATGTAGTAAGGTCGAGTTGGGCTCCCAGTTCGAACCCCATATTAAATTATAGACCTACGTATAGCACCGGTGCTAAGTGGAGGCGTTAAGGGAACAAACACACAAACTAATCATCCCCATAAAACCAGTGACGAATCTAGCCCGGGACCCCAAATGAGAAAATAATATGTTATTTACATATTTTTGAAAGTTTACAGTAAATTCATGATATACCTATCATAGTCTGGTTACTGATTGTTCCCCCTTAGCTTTTACGTTCCTGACCTGCCACTGGATAAAACTTTGAATTTTTAAAAATCCAAATAATCAAAGAAAAGTATTTGTAATGTTATTTCGAAAAAGTAACACATGCATATCAGTAACGCTGATTGAATTTATGAGAGTTACTAAGTCAGCAACGTGAGTAGTCAAGATATTTGGTCCTGTTGCCACATTTTCTGGATTGGGGGGGGGGGTGATTTCACTGGATCCCACTTGTAGATCCCTCACCTCTGGTGTTAGAGATCCTTGATTCGACCCCAGGTCGAGTGATTTTGTAGATGACAACATCGTATCAGTAGGTTTTCTCGGGATTCTTCCGTTTCCTCTCATTCCACCAATTCGTTCACCAATCATTCACTTTCATTGATCGTCAGTCTCCTTTGGTGGTAGTAAAAATTACAAATTTCACTTCATTTCCGCACTATCATAGACGTGAGTACCAAATGCTAGGTGCCAAATGCTCCTCTAATGTTTTATTATCTTACCGTAAGAGAGAACTATTAAACGGCATCCAATTTTGAAGAAATACTTGGTTTGTTACACACAAAATGATGTTCTACCATGCGGAACTTAAACTGCAACGTGCAACGAGGCCGATTCACTAGATCACATGAAAAGAGAGTTGAATTGAGTTGATTTTAAGTTTAACGTCCCGTTCAGCAGCGAGGCTATAATGAGACGTGGACCTTACTAATTAATGTGGAATCCGAAGCACATGAGCTTCCGCCGGAAGTCGAACCCGAGTCTCCCACGCCAAAGGCGCGTATGCTAACCGCTGAGCCACGGAGAAGCTCTCACATGGAAAGAGAGTTATATGAGATACAAAATGGATCTTTCAGTTTAACGTCGTACAGTTATACCTTATAGGCTAAGGAAAACGATAATTAAAACAAGTGAACGATGATAAAAGAATTGGTGGAATGAAAATGAGGGAGGTAACAGGAGGTACACCGAGAAAATCCACGAACGCGATGTCCACCACAAAGTTACTTGGGCGGGATCGATCAGGGGCTCTATACACAAGATGTAATGAATCTACCACTGAGCTACAGTATCCCCTATATAAAATACATCTAACTGCTATTAATAAGTAAAAATAATTGACGAATATTCTCAGAGAGTGTCCAATACTAACAATATCGAAAGAAAAAATATTCGTGCATCAACAAACTCATATTGAATGTAATTAATTTATTTTTCAATTTTTAAAAGAAAAAAGCCTCGTAAATAACTGTTTTTGTTCTTTACGACCACACAAGAAAAATACTTTAAAAACCAAAAGAATATAATTAAATCACACTAACATAATCACAATTATTTAGCTTTTACTTCTGCTACGTGTGGGGTCCCTGGTTCAATTTCCGGCCAGGTAAGTTTGTGGTGAACAACATCGTGCCCATGAGTTTTCTCTGGGTACTCCCGTTTCCTCCTACATTCTCATTCGATCAATTCTTCCGTCACCATATCACTTGCTTTAATCATACATATTCCTTATCCTAACGGATGTAATCGTGGGACGTTAAATTGAAAGATTTGATTTCTTTTTTCATTAGCAGAAAGCAAGCTAGAACTCTATTTTCATTGCGAAAAGTTTTTTTGAGTGCAAAAATATGTAAAGTGTGTTTCTGACCACGTGTACTTTCAGGCCCGTAGCCAGCCCAAAAATGTACGGGGGGGCTCGACTGAAGTTTGGGGTCCCGATCCAACTATATGATAGTTCATCACCGTATTAAAGTTCATTTGCAAGCATACCGTGAAACTTTTAGGGGGCCAGTAAAAATTTAGGGGGGTCCGGCCCCCCTAGACCCCCCGTGGATACGGGCCTGTGTACTTTCAATTGAAACAAAATATAAACGTGTTCCGACCACGGAACACAAAATATAGACCTATTTCAGTCAGTCAGTTTTTTTTTAAATAATTCAAATGCTTCGGCTATTAAATTTGTTGGCGTGGAAACATTAATAAAAAAAAAAAAAACGTAATATTTCAAATGCCTTTGTGGCCAAATTTATGATAATTGAAATAAAATATACCGGTATAACTATTTCCAGCCACAGTTTTCTTTTCTTTTTTTCTTTTTTCCCCTTTAAAAACAATAAATGCAATCCAAAATTATTTCGAATGTTTTTGTGGCCAAACTGACCAAACTTGCTAAGAATTGAAGCAAAATATATACCTATATTCCAGTCACGAAAAGCAAAATTTAAATATGCACATTCAAATCACTGAAAGTTCTCGTATATGGTGCAGAAATATTTCGTGCTTTTGTCACCAACTTCGGTAAGTGTCGCATACTTACATGCACATTCAAAATATAGAGTAATAAGTGACTATAAACAAAATAAATTGATTGAAAAACCAATTTAATTTAATTTAAGTTACCCTAATTCCTTTGTAGGTTATACTTTTAGCAAAGATCAGCGTGATCAGTAAGGAACCTAAAAGCAATTGAAGTAATAGGCAATAACTGTATAAAATGAATTACCAGTATTGGAAATTTACGGATATTAATTAATTAATTGAAAATTTTGTGAAGGAAATGCACTAATCGACGGAATAAGATGTGAAATGCATTTAAGATAGTTGGTAATAATGCCTAAAGGTTATGTTGCTTAACTTACCTTTTTGGCTAGAGTTCACTAGAGAAAGAGGCCGTATACTGTCTCTGGTTGGCAGATGAACGGAGATTTTATGCCCTCTGTTGATCCAACGGAACAAGTAGAGTCTTCTTATCAATTTGCACTTTGGAGAAGATGAAGAAGGAGGAGTGAAAACGGGGCTGCTAAGATTTCAAAGAAGAATAAAAAAAAAACTACTCCAGCAGCCAATAAAACTGAAGCCCAGTTGAGGGAGGAAGCGTCTTTCCTTTTTGTTTTGTTTTTTGAACAACGTCATTCCATGCCACGAAGGTAGCCTGGTCTTGTCTTCTGCATCTCTGACTAGAATTACGGATTGTGGCGTGTCCTGCTTCCAGGCTGGGCTGCAGTTTAACTTCCACGGAAGATCAAGGTCAGAGTTAAGAGACAACCAAGCAGCAGGGGAGGACAAAAATCCAGGACAAGAAGTACTACTACAACAAGAACAAAACACAGATAACTAGCTCAGATCGTACATAATGCACTGATTCTAATTGGAGGGAAATTTACCGCGACCTAGGGAAACTTTTACAAGGAAAAATAATTTAATTCTGGGTCCTTCCTTATTCCAGAACTCATTAATTGAATAGGGGGAACAAAATGATATCAGATTAATATTCAGCATAAAGCTTGCCATATGCGGAATTAAGTAATCGATTTCCGATGGGGGCATAGAACATTTTGATATAGCTACATTCTAAAAGAACTGATAGGGTAATTAAACCAAGAGGTAGAGAGCAAAGAAGATTGAGACAAATAGAAGACGGTGGTAATGATATAACAGATATATGCGGCTTATTTGTTCTATAAACAGTTATGATTTCAAAAATAGTTTCTAGCATTATAACAATTGTAAATACATACTTTGCAGTTTTGTAAACCTTATAGTAAGTTATCGATTAAAAAAATTAAATACAATCTCTTCCTGTTGTAAGTACGCTAACTAAAATGCAGTAAAATCCATGCAGACACAAATTACGAAATTAATGCAAAAAATACTCAGTTACTTGAAGATTTCTCAAATACTGATTTGTAACAAAAATATATATACAGTATATATATAACGTTATATATATATATATATATATATATATATATATATATATATATATATATATATATATATATATATACAGTGAAACCTCTGAATAACGGACACCAATGGGACGGGAATTTTTGTCCGTTACTGAGAGGTGTCCGTTACAGAGAGTTTACAAAAATTTAATTTTCTCAACGGTAATTGTATGCAGTAATATACAGTAAATACATTATGTATGAGCGTAAGTACGTAAAATTCAATATGAAAATACTCTATTTAGTACTATTTGAATTACTGTGAGGGATGAAGGAGAAATTCATTTCTGTTAAATAATATTATTGTTGGGGAATGTGTTAATATGTTCGTATACTGCAAATGTTAATGCATGTATGGTAATTTTCTTAAGAACATGTCATCACCCTGTAAAAAATCCATTAATTCACTTACCGCCTATATTAAAAGTAAAAATAGCTTTAAAAAGTATGCAATATTATTATTAAATACTGAAAATGTGGAGAAGAAACTCATCAAATTTCTTGGGGAAAAGTCTGCAGTAGTTGTCTGCCGTGTACATCCTACGGACACTAGTTTCTGTTCAAAATTTGCTTGCAACTGTTGGATCAATTGGAGAACTTCTTTTTCACCGCGATTAATGGCAAATTTCTTTAATTGTTCAACTGTTTGACACACAAATTTGTAAAAAAGAAAAATTTTGCTTTTCCAAAAAAGTAAGAGAGAAAACATTGCTCGTTGAAAAATGTTATCGCGAAATAAACAATGATTCTTTTGTTATCTATAAAATTGTCGGGAAAGATGCAAGGCCCAGAGGAAAAAGCACTAAATTTGTTAGGGAAGGGAAGATCCGCATAGAATTCTTGACCATACTACTAATCCAGCATGAGTGTTAGTGCTTATTGAAGATTTCCTAGGATTTCCACCAGAAAGCAGTTTATTGCGGGCAGAAAAAAAGAAGCATTTCAAGTTCAGCTTGAAGTTGTTCTGTTTGATGATAGATACACTTGTGGGGAAAAGACTTTTCTGTCTACTGTCAAATATCGCAGAACCAAGAATAATTCCTGTCCGTTATGAAGAGGTTATTGAAACGTTTGGGGGTAAAAAAAAGGAGTGTCCGCGTCCGTATCTGAGAGTAAAAGGGAGGGTTTTGTTCCGTAAGAGAACATATATTTTTGCCGGGACAAAAAAAAAAATCTGTCCGTATTATAGAGGTGTCCGTTAAGGGAGGTTTCACTGTATATATATATATATATATATATATATATATATATATATATATATATATATATATATATAACGTAAAAGTCACTTGACGTAACGGCCCGATTTGTGGGCCTGGGCCGTTCCACACCATCTGTTAAGGGAGGTTTCACTGTATATATATATATATATATATATATATATATATATATATATATATATATATATATATATATATATATATATATATATATATATATATATATACGCAGTGGTTGTCACGTCTTTATTTACGTGACTCCCCAGTTTCGCCTCACGATGTTTGGTGGTGCCGAAAAGTACCGGCCGGGAATCGAACCCACGGGACCACGCGGACATGAATCCAACGCTCTAACCATAATGTGTGAAATAATCTCAAATCACCTTTTTTTTTTTTTTTAATCTCGCTGTTTATAAAACATGAGTGTCTTTGTTTAGAACACAAAGGTGAGAAGAAAATACAGAATTACAGCGAGAGCCAACTCAACACAAACTCACATAAAAAAAAAAAAAAGCAGAGAAAAGAAACCCTAATGATACACAGTTTTGATGACCCGAAATCTTACTAAACACATTTTATTAATACAAGCATTCAATAATTAATAGAACGCTTCGGAAAATGATTATTTTATTTTTTATTTTTTTGTTAGTATCCGCAATTTCATTTAACCAAGAAAATAAAATTATACACGCAAGAAAGTGATGTGGATGTGGATATTCACATCTGCCCAGATCTCTATCGGTGGGAGCCGCTAACTAAAGAAGTAACAATGGAGTATTTATTGTGACCCGACTTAAGAGTCTTCATCCCGTCGAAATTAAAATACCGCTAATTTTACAGTAATTATGTGATATCTTCAAATAGATAAAAGATAATCGAAAAGTGGAACAAGAGCGCCCTAGACAATATTATTTTACATGAGATACCTTTATCACGACTCACTTATCTGCTTTCGATTTCGAGCCATTTTGAAAATCGGCATTTATTTTCGCGTTTCTAAACAGCTGAAAACGAAAAGCTACTAGGTGACTTGTGATCAGGGAGTAATCTACACCCCCCCAACACCCCCCTAACACCCCTCCAAATTTCTTTACACACACCCCTGGATGGAAAAGGAATACTCCGCCAAATCCAATTGTATCAATGAGTATCATATAGGTTATTTATTACATCAAGTTAAAAAAAGGTTTAGCGTTTAGGAAAGAAGGCAGTATTCTTATTTATTTATTTATTTCACTTCAAAATACGAAGCGACCTCGTTCTCATGTATGGCTTCGAGAACCACATGACCTCATTGTTTCGGGCGGTGTTCGATCTAAACAATTGACAAAACAGACCGCTGATATCTACCCTCCTGGGCTCCGCGGTCGTTTCCGAGAAAAGAGATTGATGGACAGATGCAGATTACTGAAATTAGCAACGCCTTGAGAGGTCATTCACCTACCTACCTCCTCAATAAGGAAAAATGTGACAATATAGTAATAAGCCTATACCAGATTCAGTTGGTAAGTGCTACTGTGGAACAGGCTCGCAACCAGAAGGGGGCTAAAGAGGGCCTGGCACTCCCTAAATTTTTCATGTCCAGCCCAGAGCTCAATACAAAATACACAATTTAGATATTTATAAGATAATTTTTAATGACTTGACCCCTCCTAACATATTCATGGATACCAAAGCTCTGTGGCTGGTTTCGAGCCTGCTCTGCAAATGGTATATCAACGGAAGGGACGTTACAAGGGTGTAGTCAAGACGTTTTTAGAAATGAAGAGATCGATCGAAGTAAGAATTATATATTTTTTAGACTGAGTCTAGTGTTATGCAGGAACGCATTTGGCGCTAGCTTAATTTTTGTAAAGTATATTTTTATTCACGTAAATTCATTGAGCGGAATAGGGCTCATAGCGAGTTACTTTTTTAACTAAAATTTACTTTTTTTCAAGTTGGTCACTAAAAGTTACTTTTTTGAGAGGTAAAGTGACTTTTTCGTGTGATTTACGTTTTGCATTGGCAGCTTTCTAAAGAAAAATATAAAAACAAATGGAAAAAGGCAGAAATTTGTTACTCATTAATCTTCTGAAAGCTTCAGAACTTGCAGCCACATGTGAAACAGTCAGCTTTATTCTCACTTCAATTTTTATTCTTTCTAAAGCACAGTGAACGGTTGGTGGATGCTTAAGCTCTCAAGGTGTGGTTGAGAACCCTTCTGTGTCTATTCTTTCTTCCATCATAATAATCTTTTAGTTTTCTCTCGTTATAGTTATCGCTCCATTCAACGTTGTGTGAGTGTGTTTGTGTGGTTCATCACGTTCGCCTTGTGTTATGCTTCTTGTATGTTCTTCTTAAGAGTAGGTGATGAATTTGAATATTTCACGTTTTTGAGTACTCTTAATGCGAAGTTAAATATAATGTCTGGGATGAAGAAATTCGAAAATAGGCCAGAACTGGTTCCAATTACTCATAAGCTTTTTACATTTGCTAAGTCTGCTTACCGTAACTACAAAGCATACTTTCAAATCCTAAGAAAGGAGAAAGCTCAAAAAGAAGTAAAGAAAAACAAAAGAACAAAAAGAGAGGTGATGGAGAAATTCACAAGGGGGAAAAGGGTCATGATGAGATTTTGGTCACCTTTTTGTGTGCTTTTGGCCATTTTTTGGTCACTTTTCCACTATTTACAAGAAATCAGACCACTATGTGCCCTGGGATTATTAAAATTAGGGTATATTAAAGAAAACAAAACAGAAAGATACAACATATTTGTAAATTGAAAAACTGGATTTCTGGAAAACAACTAAATCAATGAATAATTTTCTTATGAAAGATGTTCAGAGACAATAACGTAGCTAGGAAGGGGCAGGAACGGAGATTAAGAGATCAAATAATATTACTACAATTAACGTTAACAACAGGGTTAGAATATTAAATGAAATGAAATTGGAACTATGTCAGTATTAATTACTAAACGAATGTGATTTCAGCGTAGGACGAGGGAATTTTTTTTCCAATTAATATATATTTAAAAAAAAGTCACCCACTAAAACTTGCTGGGGTGAATAAATTGAAATAATAGCAGAATTTTGCGAAATAATTAGACTACAATAATTCGTATGTAATCAATTCGCATGTAATTACTAGGTAAAATAGTGGAGGTTAATTCCTAATACAATGAAACCTCTCTTAACGGGCATCTCTCAATAGTGGACGTCTTCGTAAGAGGACAAACTTTCTTACTTTTCCATGCCATAAATATGTGTGATGTGGTGTTATGAGAGAAAACCCTTCCTTTTAGGGACACCTCTCATTTACGGACAAATAATCGGTTCCACCGACGTCCGTTTTGAGAGGTTTCACTGTATTACTTAGTTTAATAATAATAATAAATACTCAAATGTGTGAACTTACTTTATTGAACCTACCACTGCAAAGAGTTGATATTATTATTATTATTAATAATAATAATAATAATAATAATAATAATAATAATAATAATAATAATAATAATAATAATAATAATAATAATAATAATAATAATAATAATAATAATAATAATAATAATAGTATTGCAATAATTGCGTAACAAAATATACTGTTTTCTTGTTTGATTTTGTTTAAAAATTATATCACTATTCTGAGAGCACACCCCCCTTTTATTTTGAACACCCCCCTAAGTAAAAATTTCTGGCGTACTTACTGCTTGTGATAACGGTACCTCACGCAAAATAATATTGTCTAGGGCGCTTTTGTTCCATATTTCAATTATCTTTTATCTATTTGCAAGTATCACATAATTACTGTAAAATTAGCTGTATTTTAATTTCGCCGGGATGAAGACTCTTAATGTCAATGTGCACAATTTCATCCTTAGAAGACGTCCAAAAATAAGTTAAACTTGCACAATTTAAAGAAAAGATTGGAACCATATTGTAAATTAAAGGAAAAGAAAGCACGTAATAATAAATTTGATGCAATATGATACATATATTTCTTTCGAGCTTCTCAGTCATTCATGTTTCTATGGAGTTGAAATCAATTTAAAAAGAAAAAAGAAAAGGAAATTCATTCATCTCGTCTCATTCAACATGTAACCAACTAACTAATTCTATGGAACCTGGAGGTTCAATGCTACGTTCATGAAAGCTCTCCACTGACTTCTGTCCTTAGCCAACTGAATCCAGTTTCTACCTTGTATTCCTATTGCTGCGAGATCCATCTCAATATTGTCCTCCCATCTGCGTCTGGGTCTTCCTAATTGTCGTTTTCCGATTGGACTTTCAGTTAAAACTTAGAAAGCGTTCCTACTTACTTCCATTCCAGCTACATGACCTGCCCACCTGAGCCTCCTAGATTTGATGACCCTAACAATGTTTGATAAACAGTATAAGCTATGCTGTTCCTAGTTATGAAGTTTTCGGCATTCCCCCATTCCCGTTCCTCTTGGGTCTGAATATTCATGTCAGGATATTATTCTCAAATACTTTCAGTCTGCGTTCTTGCTTCAGAGTAGGCGACCATATTTCACCACTATACAGCACAATATGCATAATTATCGTTTTATATATTTTAAGCTTCAATTGTTTAACATGTTCCACGATAAATTTCGTAAAAAAAAATCTAAGTTTCTAGAAACATAAAGATGTCTCCTTAGATACTACTTGCGGCTAAATTAGTAATCGGCATTCCCACTCCCAGTAGAACAGTAGCTAATGTGCAGCCTTTAATTCACGGGGTTGCAGCTTCGATTCCAAGAGGAAACCATTGAATGCATTATGATGGTTTGAATTCCAGCCACGTCTCACATAACTTCAGTGCTAGAAAGAGATGTTAAACTTCAATAAACAAACAAACAAACAAACAAAACAGAAATAATCAGAGACAAAAGATGAACTAATATTTTAAAATTAAACAGGCTTAACAATAATTTTCCTACAAGTTACCATATCTTCCAGTATTTCTGTGTCCAGTCCAGTTCTTTCTTTGAAGTTCCCAATGTGGTCTGTTACTTGTATTGAAACAAATCAAAAGCAAAGAATGAATTCATTTGTCTCTAAATAATAATAATAATAATAATAATAATAATAATAATAATAATAATAATAATAATAATAATAATAATAATAATAATAATAATAATAAGAAGAAGAAGAAGAAGAAGAAGAAGAAGAAGAAGAAGAAGGAGGAGGAGGAGGAGGAGGAGGAGGAGGAGGAGAAATTGGAGAATAATTTTCCTATATATTGGTCGACATTCAATGATATAAGGTGTGAACATTCTCTTTGGAGCTTCACAATGGAATCTCCTGTAGGAGTTTAACTTTAAGAGTGAGTAAACTGCTCACTTTCAGAAAATGTTTTTAACATTTTTGATTTTCATGAAATATGACTCATTTGTTGATTTTGAGGGTCCCTTCGGCCAACGTGACCGTGAACGTACAGCTTCAAATGGGATCCTAACCATAAGCTCTCATTGTAGATCAAACTCGTGCTGAAAACATACACGGTTTCTATATAGCCACCAGGGAGATCGAAACCTAGGTTGTGTTTCCTTCAAAGCTATTTTTTTTCCAAGTGATGGAGGAGAGTCGCCTATGTTCCCTATACATGAAACAGCTTTGAATATTTGGTGACTTTTCAGCAACAGTTTTTTACACTACACTAAAAAAAAGAACTCTAATTATTTGCTGTATTAATAATAACATGCTTGTAGCATCTACCGAGCAACAGAAATAATAATAATAAAAAATATTTCTTGCTGGAAAAGTGTAATTGCCACTATGCTAACCTTTCAGTTACAGATAGAAATGCAACCCAACCGTCATGCTTGAAAGAGATGGGTATTATTTGTTTTATTTGAGAATGAAATAGGTAAAGTGTAAGACGCTAAAATCCTTTATTCAAAACATAAAATACTTTGATCTCTCTCACAATGAATGACGTCATCAGTTTATTCTTTTGAAACATTCTTAATCGGGAATATACTATGTGAACAGAATTTTTTTTTTTTTTTTTTTTTTTTGCTATCGAAAACATAAATAAATAAATTATTACTTACTAGCATATATTACCCGCTTCGCTGGGTTGAAGTTAAAATTTAAATGCACAACTCCGTATCTCATGTGTTTAAGTGTTTAGTACCCGTGAAACATGCTGTTTTCGTAAGTTAGTTTATGATGGTTGAATCAATATTGACATTTTGTATCCCATTCTGGAACCGAACCTTGAACTGTACATACTAAAACAATCACGTAAAATTCATTCTGCTATGCACTGTGTACTTTTTGCCCGGTACAGATTGTAGTGTGTAAATATTTACTACGAACCATAATGTATCTTAAAATAAAAAGTTACAATTTGTTACAAAACGTGTATAGTACCAAGAAGTTAAAATCTTACAAATTATTATTACAAAATGTAATATATTTTATTTTATAAATTATTGCACAACTATAATAAGATACCCTCGTGTAAAAGATTGTAATTTATAGGAAAAGTGTAATGTATCCTAAAGTTACAAATTTTACAAAAATTTTACAGTGTACTAAAGTAAAAAGCCACATACTATTACAAAGAGTTCAATGTATCTAGAAGTAAAAAGCTTTAATAATTATTACAAATAGTGAAAAATTTCTGATCTTACACATTATTGCCGAATTTACTGCATACTTTTTTCTGGAGTAAAGAAAATGTAAATAGTTTCAAAAAGTGTAATTTTGCCTTGAAGCACGGTTAAAATTGTAACGAAACTGTAACGTATTTTGAATATAAAAAATTACAAAAAAAAAGTGTAATGAATATTGAAATTAAAAGTTACAAATTATTAATATAGTGTAATGTATCATGAAACAAAAAGTTACAAATTATTGAAAAAGCGTACTCCATTCTGAAATTAAACATTACAGATAATCGAATCGTTTGTTTTTGTTAAACGACATATGTCAAGTTTTGTCAGACACGAAATTAACAACATTATTGTGTTTGCTAGGCATAGATACACATTTTGTGAGATATCTACACCTGTCAACCTGTTGCCTACGTTTGGTATATTTATAAATAAATAAACGTTTTTTTGATAAACTATAGTGTGTAGTACAGCTTTTATTATTTTTGTCAAAACTTGTTGTTTTACAAAAAAAACTCAATTATAAAAAATATATCTTGAAATAAAAAGTAACAAATTTATTCTAAAAAGAATAATCTGGCCTGAAATTACAAGTCATTACAAAAAGTATATTGTGCCATTGCAAAATGTTACGAAAGTGCAATTTATTCTGAATTAAAATGTCACAGGTGATTTATTTTCTTTTAAATCTTGATAGGTACCTTAAAAAACAGTTTACATTAAATTAGGAGGAGCATTGAAATTGTGGGCGTACCCTATTTTTCCCTAACTACAAGCTTGATACATTACACAGTATAAAGGTATATTTAATCCTTGCATGTGTTTTTGTAAGATACCGCAAGCATAAGAGTAATTACATAGCCTCAAATTACATATTTAAGTCTTTGGGAAACCAGAAGAAGAGAAAAAGATAATTGTTTACTTTCTTTTACCCGTAGGCCACAGAAACAACATGAGCATGCAATTCTTAAGAAAATATCCACAAGTTTTAATTAGGAAGTTCCAGTGCATGCGTGAAAATACACATACGCAAATTATGTATACAAACAATTCGTGAAAGGAAGAAAGAATGCAGAGGGAACAAGATGCGTTTACAATGTGCAATTAGGGAGCAAGTTAACAGCTTTTTCCGTTAATATATCTTTGGAATATAATTTTAAAAATATGTTCGGTTAAGTAGGTTTGTGAATGCTTGTTTGTTTACTGCGCAATTTTTTCATAGCTGAAAAAAAAATACTAAAAGAAAGCGTTCACTTGTTCAGGTTATATATGTTTTAATGGTAGTCTAATAATACCTACTTTTAGAATTTCGCATCTGGAACTGCGATTATGATTAGGAATTAGATTTTTTTTTATATTTATTTATTTGTGAACGACAACACAACAGGCAAAGCCCAATTATAGTGTTGGTGCATTACAAAATACAATGATTTTCTTAAACATATTATAGTTCATATTACATATATCAATTTCGTTGTGTTCGATACATAATTGGTTATAAAAAGAGCATATTCTCCTGATTGGTGACTTCAATAATACGTTGCTCCTTGCCTTTTTGCAATAAAACAGGCCAGAGTTTTCAACACGAGTTTTAAGAGTCGAGACATGAAAATTTAGTGTGGACATCAGATCTGTACAATTAAACTCATTTTGTACTATTTTACGAAGAAACATATCTATCACATTTCGCCTTTGTTCTAATGTAGGAATACAGAAGTTGTCTATTAATGTAAGATAGTTTTCGTAAGATGGATAGATTCCAGTACTCTTGTATACTAAGTATTTGACATAACTTTCTTACAAGGCTGTCTAGTTATATTAAGTATTTGATAAATTTGGATTGGACTTTTTCGAGTTGGTTTCGGTATTGTTGTTGCGATGGATTCCGGATCACACCGGCATATTCCAGTTTTGATCGGACATAAGAGTAATACATTTTCGTTAGTGTGGTGATATTGTTAAAACTCCTTTCCCGTTCTAATTATGAATCCTAACATTTTAAAAGATTCATTAACAATGTTCACTATATGATCATCAAATGTTAGTTTCGTATCAAACGTAACCCCGAGATCTTTCACTGAATATAATCTGTTTAATACGATCTGATTAAATGAATAATTAAACTCTACTTGATTTTTGTTTCTAGTAAACGATAAAATACTACATTTATTTATGTTTACACTAAGTTCATTAAGAGAACACCAGTTTGCAATAGTTTCTAAGTCATGTTGTAAGTTGAGACAGTCATGGATAATCTCTATCCTGGCGTATATTTTGAGGTCATCCGCAAAGAGCAATTTGTTACTTAATGATATGTGATCAGGGAGATTGTTAATGAATAAAAGAAAGAATAACGGATCTAGATTGGAGCCCTGTGGAATTCCAGAGTACGCAGTATAGTCAGTTGATTTAAACTCTTTGTAGATAACGTTTTGTTTACGATTGCTTAAATATGATGAGAAGAACTTGATCAAGGGAGGAGAGAAATTATAGTTGTTTAGTTTATGTAATAATTCTTTGTGATTGACTCTGTCAAACGCCTTTTCAAAATCTATATATATTACATCCACCTGACATCCAACGTCTAACGAGTTCGCTATGAAGTCTATGATAATTGCAAGATTAGTTGTTGATTTGTGTTTAATTTCTGGCCTTTCCGCATCTATGACTATGTTAGCTTGTCACATATATGAAGGATGATGTCCCTTGACAATCACACTGCCCGGAGAATTAGAGAGGAAGAAAGCAATGGGGAAGGATGCAAGCAGTTTGAGACTATTATTTTAGATACCATATCGGCATTTGCTTAGTGTGAGTGAGGAAAAACCTCACTAAGGAATGACTGGCCTGAAAAAGCTGTTCACCTTTTCGACAATGTGTCCGCACTGGGAATCGAACCCGGGACCGCTCGCACCAAAAGCGAGAGGGATCTGGAACTGAATGCATATTAATAACACAGTTTGTGAAACACATTATAAAGTTAACTTTATAAAATACTCATACCTAAAATTACTTATTTCTCCATATACAACAAGAGGAACAAATGGATTGTAGTTATTTTAAATTATGAAAAGAGATGCCACCTAGGAAGATATAAAATACGTCTCTAAGCTCGTCATCTAATGAGGCACACATAAAAAAAATTTAAAGTCCACTAATTTTGGGTAATCCGATTAAAACCCGATTAGCCGGATGTCAGTCTAACCCAAAGGTGTAAAAATTGGAGCTTTTTTCGGTGAAAGATAGTGTAGGTATAAATCCGCCCCTACCAGCTAGTGTAAGTGTTTTTGAGTGCTACCTTTCAAATCTAGAGACCTGAATTTGGTTCAACCTTTAGGGTATGAGAATTGCTTACGGAACAAGAGCTGATACCGTCTAGTCTAGGAAATATATGTCGTGAAAGTAATGTCTTGTCTCGTATCCTGGTCAATTCTAGCCTGTGTGAGGCTCTTGAAGTACTCGCTTTTACGAGTGATTGTAGGAACTTGAACTATTACGAAAGTATGAGTAAGCCGTTCCAATATGTTTTCTACTTAAGGAGATATTATGGGGGGGAAATATCAAATTTAGCTTCTTCAATTAAAAATTAAATCTTTAGTTTAAAGCCCCACGTTATACCCTTTAGGCTATTGAAACTGAATGATTAACAGACTTCGTGGTTAATCCCCGTCGTGAAGATTCCCCTCCTCGTTAATGAAGTGGCTTTCGCCAGTCAGAAGAATGTACAGTAATCATGACTTTTCTTCCTTGCTCAAGGCCACAAAATCAATCATGAGTGAATGAAATACGTAAATATATTATTTTCTTCTGACTGAAATACGTAGATACATTATTTTCTTTGACTGAAATACGTAGATACATTATTTTCTTTGACTGAAATACGTAGATACATTATTTTCTTGTGACTGAAATACATAGACACATTATTTTCTTGTGATTAATACGTAGATACGTTACTTTCTTGTGACTGAAATGCGTAGATACATTATTTCTTGTGATTGAAATATGTAGATACATTATTTTCTTGTGACTGAAATATGTACTTAATTATTTTCTTGTGACTAAAATACGTAGTTACATTTTCTTGTGATTGAAATACGTAGATACGTTACTTTCTTGTGACTGTAGATACGTTACTTTCTTGTGACTGAAATACGTAGATACATTATTTTCTTGTGATTAATACGTATATACGTTACTTTTTGTGACTGAAATACGTAGATACATTATTTTTTGTGATTGAAATATGTAGATACATTATTTTCTTGTGACTGAAATACGTAGTTACATTTTCTTGTGATTGGAATATGTATATACGTTACTTTCTTGTGATTGAAATACGTAGATACATTATTTTCTTGTGATTAATACGTAGATACGTTACTTTCTTGTGACTGAAATACGTAGATACATTATTTTCTTGTGACTGAAGTACGTACTTAATTATTTTCTTGAGACTGAAATACGTAGATCCATTATTTTCTTGTGACTGAAATACGTATAGGTACATTATTTTCCAATACAACACATTAAATATTAGGCCTACTGATTTAAATTTTGCACTGTTAATAGAGACCCAGAATTATAGTTTGAAGTTCAACTACTGCAAGCAACTTTCCAAATATGAACGATTTGACACGAAATCATTCATTTTGGTCACAATAATGCATGACTATGAACAAATTTAGGGAATGTTTGTATCACATCTGGCTCAGAATGTGCACGCATTTCACAAGAATTAAGATCATATAGAATATCAATAGAAACACTTGGCATGCATAAACAGCACCAAGAAATTATTTGAAACTGAAATTATTTGAATATTAAAAATAACAATATGAGAACTTCAGTCAGTAAAGAACAAAACATTTTTAAAATATATATATTTCTGTTCACATTCTACAAACATCATGGATAAATTTCCTTTAACATACGAACAAACAGCATCATTTGACAATATTCAGATATTTGAGAACAAATCAATAACTATGCTCACCTTTAAAGGAATTAACAAAGAAGGTAAGAATTCAATACAATCAACACGGAATAAACTCCATACGAGGGTCATTCAGAAAGTAATGCCTCCAAGCTCACTACTTGCCCAATAGTACTGCAAACCTTTTGAACTATCTACCATTCATGCACTGATGTTTAAGCTATAAAGTAGTACTTGTTTCACCTTCCTATCTCTTCTTGTTCCAGAGTAATGGAGCAATCCATGGCATCCAGTAGTGACATCTGGTTGATGCAGCGGACTGTCATTGAATTTCTGACAGCGGAAGATTGTGGACCCAGGAACATTCATCGCCGGCGACAAGTCGTGGATACACCATAACGACCCAGAAACAAAATGTTAGTCGATGGAGTACCGCCACACGTCCTCTCCTCTGGCCAAAAAATTTAAAATTGTCCCATCTTCTGTCAAACTGTTGTTGACATTCTGCTTCATCCTCCTTATAGTTCGGATCTTGCACCGTTCCCCAAACTAGATGACCTTAAGGACCAACGCTACAGTTGTGACGTCGAGGTGGAAGCAGCAGTTCAGCAATGCAGTTGCCAGCAGCCACGGGGACGCGGCAGAAGTCCTAAAAGGCAGAAGTCCTAAAAGGCAGAAGTCCTAAAAATCATATCGCGGCAGAAGTCCTAAAAGGCAGAAGTCCTAAATGGCAGAAGTCCTAAAAGGCAGAAGTCCTAAAAATCATATCGCGGCAGAAGTCCTAAAAGGCAGAAGTCCTAAATGGCAGAAGTCCTAAAAGGCAGAAGTCCTAAACGGCATTAGACCTAAAATGCACAAGTCCTAAAAATTATTTCGCGGCACAAGTCCTAAATGGCAGAAGTCCTAAAAGGCAGAAGTCCTAAAAATCATATCGCGGCAGAAGTCCTAAAAGGCAGAAGTCCTAAATGGCAGAAGTCCTAAAAGGCAGAAGTCCTAAACGGCATTAGACCTAAAATGCACAAGTCCTAAAAATTATTTCGCGGCACAAGTCCTAAATGGCAGAAGTCCTAAAAGGCAGAAGTCCTAAAAATCATATCGCGGCAGAAGTCCTAAAAGGCAGAAGTCCTAAACGGCAGAAGTCCTAAAAATCATATCGCGGCAGAAGTCCTAAAAGGCAGAAGTCCTAAATGGCAGAAGTCCTAAAAGGCAGAAGTCCTAAACGGCATTAGACCTAAAATGCACAAGTCCTAAAAATTATTTCGCGGCACAAGTCCTAAAAGGCAGAAGTCCTAAAAATCATATCGCGGCAGAAGTCCTAAAAGGCAGAAGTCCCAAACGGCAGAAGTCCTAAAAATCATACCGAGGCAGAAGTCCTAAATGGCAGAAGTCCTAAAAGGCACAAGTCCTAAAAATCATATCGCGGCAGAAGTCCTAAACGGCAGAAGTCCTAAAAATCATACCTAGGCAGAAGTCCTAAACTGCAGAAGTCCTAAAGTGCAGAAGTCCTAAAGTGCAGAAGTCCTAAAATTGTAGGACTTCTGGATGTCACCCGCAGCCACCACAATTCTTCGCCGATGGCATGAAAAACCTTGTTTCGCGTTGACGCAAATGTGTTGCCCGTAATGGGGACTATATTGAAAAATGATGCTATCATTTGTAGCTTACATTGCTAGCTTTCAACTAATACCTATATCGACGCTATTTGTCAAACACAAATAAAGGTATCACCTTGAGGTCATTACTTTCAGTATCACCCTCGTATATTCGACGGGAACAAGAAAAAAATGTTTCTTTCCGTCATCTAAAATATATAGTTCTTTATGTAAAATACAAGGTATACACTTTTTTCTGTTGTGGAGCACCGCTTTGCTTCAGTTGAACATTACGAGAAAGTAATAATAACGAGAAGAAAATATTTTCGAGTTTTTCACCTTATTTAGCTTTCGTTGTTCTTGTTCTCGATTCAGACGGACCCAAGAAATTCATTACCTCTCGACTCACTCGTGGCTTTAGGGAAATTGTTACGAGTAGAAAATCATTAAAAGTTAAAACCACGACAGGAAAAAGCCACGCAACAAATCAATAGAAATGAATAATTATGGAAGAATTGGTGGAGAAAGATCATGGGAGGAAACGGGAAAACCTCGAGAAAACCCCCAAACTCAATGTTAAAAAGAAATACGGGCGCCTATTTTCAATGAGACTTTCTTTTTTAAAAAATGACATGATGGTTTGGAATATTCACCCCACTACTGACAAGGAATGGACATGAACATGTCATCCGGACATCCGAATCAAACCTACTTTTTTTTTAGTAGTCCATTCGGTAAATATAGCAAAGATATGTTCATGCACAAAAAAATTAGGTGCCATGGACAACGGAGTAAACCCCTGGAGTCCATTAACCTTGTTAGTATAAAGAAAATCTTAAACTCGCAGTGAAATAGCTATTGCATCAACACTGTTCGTTTTAAAGTCATGGTTTGTAGTTCATTCTCTTCAGCATGAAACAAGCTTTCCAGAGGTCCCACGTATTAGCGCTCATAATGTACCTGAACAGAGAAAATTGGGAGAATGCCGAGAAAATTCAATCCAGAAATCCCTACCATTATCTGTTCTACCTTACTTCTAAACAATCACAAATAAAGCCACGTGTAACTAAGTCACGCTGATTTGCTGCTGAGTAATTACCGAATGTATTCTTATACAAAATAGTTCATGATTAGAATTATAATAAGTTTACTACAAAATATCTATATAATAATAAGGGATGCAGTAGCTCAGTGGTAGAGCGTCCCTTCTGGTGCATGGAGTCCCTGGTTCGCTCCCAGCTCACGCCAAGTGTATTTTATGGTGGATAAACACCGTGTTCGTGGGTTTTCTCCGTGTTATTCCGTTTCCTCCCACTTTACTCATGGCATTATTGCATCTACTTCTCATCATCACCGTCTCCTTTAGCCTAGCCAGCGTAAACGTGGGACGTAAAACTGAAAAATGTCATTTCATTTCTATATAAAACTAACAATACTGACATTGTAAGACACTGTAATAAGAGACATTACCAAGGCAGAATTTATCTAATAAGATTACACTCAAGTACGATTAATAAAATAACCGAAGCATTCTGTTTAAGAACGCGCAATGATTGACTTTCTCTCCTGTCGCTAGTTCCACTACGTAAGTGTTTTGTTCTGCCTTTAAGTTGGGGAAAATATCTGACTCCTGGTTGAGTAAGTGCTAAAATGAAACGAAAATTAAAGATGTCTTTATTTGATATATAAGGTATTTGTATTTTACTTAATGTACTAGCTGAAACTACGATCTCTACACAGCGCATCATTCACACATGAGCATGAATCTCCTTGTCATTCCTCACAATATCTGTACATGTTCTTCTACAGATACAAGTCAAAGGTATCTTGATAAAAATCGGCAAGGGGTACCATAAAGGGGAGATTTTTTGGATTATTTTTTTCAATATCTCGCACCATTTGCAAGATTTGCCTATTTCCCGGTTGGAGTTTCTAATTCATGTATGATCAGTGTTTTCTTTCTTCTTGCATAATTATAATGTCAGTGAAATACGGTATTTATTGGGCAAAACACTCCAAACAATAAAGATTCATCTTAGACTGGAGAAATGGTTATCCTCCATTTTTCATTATCATTTGACCATGTAATAACGCTTGAGAGATATACAAACCCTATATACAAATATATGGTGTTGGAAAGTATAACTTGTAGGATAGGGTGCTTTACTTTAAAAAAAAATCAATACTTCCAGTGTACCTTTCAAAAATGTAATAAAGAAATAACGGCCATGTTTTTAAATATTCAAATAGAACTGAAGAATCTACGCAAAATTTGCGATCGATTAGCGAAAACGGCATCTTTCTAGAACCTATGGTTCCCGAGGACTCACTCTCGAAACGGTTGACCACAAACATACAAACACATAAACTTTTCTAGCATTTTAATATATAGATTGATCACTGTAATCATTGGTTGCTCAGGAAAATTTTAAGAAAGAAAGGTAACAACTGTCCTACAAAGCTGTCTATTTTCTTCACCGTGTTAGCTACAAAATCCTAACTCATAGATAAGCATGTATATGTTTCGAGTATTTCTTTCTCTCTTTATCTGTAAGCATCGGAGATGCTTGTTTAGACAGCCCTCCACCTCTTCAAAATTTCATTTTTTAAGGTTAGTTTAAAGGGACAAGTTTTGCCGATAGATGTCATTACAGTCTTCGTATCACTCTCATGTATTTTTTACTTTTCACGAAAATTCACGATTTCTTTTATAAATTTCAACCTAGAGATTTCAAATTTTTAGAGAAGGAACTTCATAACCGATTGAAGGCAACAATCCGTGCCGATTTTTTATTTAGAATTTTCTTCATCGTTGAGATGGCTTGTTTGTTGAAAGGAATATCCAAACCTTTAACAATATAACTGTTTCAACAATGAAGAAAATTCTAAATAAGAAATCGGCACGGATTGTTGCCTTCGATAGGTTATGAAGTTCTTTCTCCAAAAATTTGAATTCTGTACGTTAAAATTGTAAATTTTCGTGAAAGGTAAAAAATACATGAGAGAGATACCAAGACTGTACTGACATCTATTGGCAAAACTTGTCCCTTTACACCAACCTTAAAAAGTAGTCTCAAACGTTTGTGCAGTTTCGTGCACGCAAAATTTTCGTTAGTGCCAGATTAAAGGTCTTCTGAAGCAGCTGAATCAACTACTAATCGGTTTTCTTCGTCTACTTTCACGATTGTTAACCAATTATTAACATACTTTTCAAAACAATATACAAAACTATTTCACCGTATTTCTGTTAGAAAAGTAAGTGTAGGTTCCCACGTTCTCTATATACCGCACTCGCACAGCTATCGTATTTGAAATATTTTACAAAACTTATTAAATATTCTTTTACACTAGGAGATAATGCCTACATGTGATAAGCAGGTAAGTTTAACACATGAGTTGAACAATCTATATGTCTTATCTTCCATTTCTATTTCTTGTCGCATCTTTATGACATACATTACTCAAAAGGTGTCCAAAAACAACGAAAAAAATCAAATTTGTTTATTTTTTAAAAAAATAATTGGTTTAAACTACAGTTTAAAGCAAATTGATTTAAATCAATCAACCGTGATCACATCATTTGTGTTGCTATTAAAAAACTTAAAACAAGGAAGAAAAAATCCATTAAAATGCAGTGGAGCAAATACATGCTGTAGGGCACCGTGACCAGTGTTGCGTGCGTCAAGCAAGAATGGAATGAAATTACCTCCTCAATGCACGGCGCTTTAAAGCCATTGTGAAAATACTGTGAACTTCAAAACTGTAGGGATTGAACACTAAAAGCGGAAGTGCAATATCCACCACTTACGATTCAACAGAGGAATAAAGGTGAAGATGGATCCCATGGATGAGATAGGTAATTTTCTCACTTCCGTTAACAACGAAAGTGCAAGATTTCAAAATTGCATTTCTTTCGTTTTCAAATAGTATGGCTGCTAGGTAAGGAAAGAATAAGACCAGTAGCGTACGTAGAGTTCCGTCAATGGGTGGCTCAAGTTCCCAAGTTCGTACCATTTCAGGTATTTGTGTACCTGTACCATATTCAAGGAACAGTTAAAACCGGAATCCCGGAACACTATTTCCTCTTTGCGTATCCTACTCCATAGGTCGACAAAGCAATATAATTCAAGTTTATTTTCATACACAACCTTTATTTTTCTCACCTTTGGATCATTTATTTTTAAAGTTTCTTGTTTTGAAAATTTAGGCAAAATTTATCTATTTCATTATAATGTTTGTGCAGAAAAAATGAAGAAAAGACGAAGAGATTAGCTGAAGACCGTAGAACATACATGTTTCTAAGTTGCGGCAAATGACCAGCAAATAATGGCAGAATATTGGTGATGATGATGATGTATATAAGTCAACGCCATTGTTAAGAGTCTTCATCCCGGCCAAATAAAATACCGCTAATTTTACAGTAATTATGTGATATCTTCAAATAGATAAAAGATAATCGAAATGTGGAACAACAGCGCCCTAGACAATATTATTTTACATAAGAAAACGTTATCACGACTCACTTATCTGCTTTCGATTTCGAGCCATTTTGAAAATCGGCACTTATTTTCGCGTTTCTAAACATCTGAAAACGGAAAGCCACAGGCGACTTGTGATAACGGTACCTCACGCAAAATGATATTATCTAGGGCGCTCTTGTTCCATATTTCAATTATCTTTTATCTATTTGGAGATATCACATAATTACTGTAAAATTAGCGGTATTTTAATTTCGCCAGGATGAAGACTCTTAAGTTCCGTATGTGATATCTTCCTTTATAACTCAACAAGAATAAACTATACTTGAAGTACGGGCGTAGTACGTCATGATCGAAATATTGGATAATTCGAACAGAAGTTTCTTCTTTTTGTAAACTTCATTGAAAGCAATGTTATGGGTAAAATTCAACTTTTGAACCTCTTGTTTGGATAATTCGAAGTAATACAATACAAAATATTTTAGTGTTGGATAGATTACAAATAGATGCATGCAATTTCAAGTAGTTTTCAGCTGCGCAGAGGCAGCTGCAAAAACACAATCCATCTGATGATGATAAAGAAGTTCAAGATGATATCGACGATAAAGTAAAGAAAGAATATGTGTCAAACTCGTAATATGCATCTTCCGAAATGGTTGAAATTTTAATATTTATTAAGCATCAACTAAATGCTACTAATAACGTATTCCACGCAATAAATGAAATTGAAGAGTAAAGATTTTATTGACCGGCACGAAGAGTAAAGATTTCGTAAAGGTAGGGGTCCGTGATATGAAACTGTGGTCATCACACTAGGGACTCGATTAATCTAAATTAATTTACTGGCAACATATATTTTTTCGTTTAGCCAGGGTTTCGTAATTGGGGAGGGGGGTGACATGAAACACTGTGGTTACACAGCAGGGGCTCGATCAATCTAAACTATTTTATTGGCAACATATATTGGTTTGTTAGGACAATAAAATGGGGATATCTTAATTGCAAACTATGAAGAAACCTCGAGTAAAAGAATAAAAAAAAAGTATTGAAAAAGATTTTACAATATTTACGTTCCTTCGTTTGTTCATTCAAATTTAACAATTTTCCTTTCATTGTAACCTCAACTGTTACAAAAAGTACATATTCAATATTATAAAAAGTACATATTCAATAATGTCTTGTAAAATATTTTTCAATATCTGCGTTCCTTTCTCTGCTGAATCAAGTGTTAACAGAACTTGTTTTTTGTTTTTATTATTTCGTCACTACTGTTTGCTCCAAATGACAGGTTAAAGAAACAGTACCGGTAGAAAACTTTCTGAAATAACATGCTTGACACTGCAGAGAAGCGATGATGAAAAATTATGATAAAAAATATCCACACTGTTACAGAACAGCACTATAACTTTGAAAGTTTAAAATTTCCCTGGCTGGTAGCAGAAGTTTTGAGAATTCAGTCACTTTTCTAGAAATTTAAAATTTCCTGAATTTTCTAGGATATCCCGCTCATTCGTCACTACATGTTGCAAGTAATACAAATATCCTCATAAGAAAGAGTAACCAAATGCTTGCTCTAGCTTTTTTTTATTTTTAACGCTGATTCTTCTTTTTATTGTCTCTTTTTGTTTCATCCTTCCTTAATTTTCATTTCTGGTTTCCGGATCCCCCCCCCCTTGACTACTTGCCTGCCGTGTAACAAAGTAAACGAAGATCATTAACGTCTTTAAAGAAGACACATAATTAAGATTGTTACTCGTGTAAGTGGTTTCGTGTGTTAATTCAACGTATCTTGTATTCTTATTATCATTAAGTATTACTCGCATTATGGTATTAAGAGTCTTCAACCCGGCGAAATTAAAATACCGCTAATTTTACAGTAATTATGTGATATCTTCAAATAGATAAAATATAATTGAAATATGGAACAAAAGCGCCCTAGACAATATTATTTTGCGTGAGGTACCGTTATCACAAATCACCTAGTGGCTTTCCGTTTTCAGCTATTTAGAAACGCGAAAATAAATGCCGATTTTCAAAATGGCTCGAAATCGAAAGCAGATAAGTGAGTCGTGACAACGGTATCTCATGTAAAATAATATTGCCTAGGGCGCTCTTGTTCCACATTTCGATTATCTTTTATCTATTTGAAGATATCAAATAATTACTGTAAAATTAGCGGTATTTTAATTTCACCGGGATGAAGACTCTTAAAAAGGTATATCATTTATTGCCAAATCTGATACAATTAGTTTTTTAGTCTGCTACAATAGAAATGTATTTATTTATATAGTGTATTAAAAATTATTCACTGGAAAGTAGTAGCTTGTATCCAGCGATGCCAATTTAGGCTCTTTTTTTTTTTTTGGCTAAATCTAGCCTATTCGGAGGGTCATTTAGCCATACAAATCTACGAAATGCTTATAGTCTTAAATATAGCTTATTTTTATGAAACTCTTTTGCCATTTTTGGCTTTTTTATTAGCCGTTAAATTAATTCTAATATTACTTTTTATCTAAAAATAAATTGTAATTTAAAAAAAACTAGCCTATTTGTCATTACATATTATCGCATTAGTTGCCTTCTCTAGACAGAGGTTGTTTTATTACGCAACAAACCATTGTTTCTCGTTCTTCTCCAGTCTCGTAGCCAGCCCAAAAATTTTGGGGGGCGCGGAAGAAGTTAGGGGGGCCCGGCCCAATCATATTATATTTCATCACCATATTATAGTTCATTTGCAAGCCTACCGTGAAATTTTATGGGGGCCAGCCAAAGTTTAGGGGGGACCGCCCCACTTGCCCCCGTGGATACGGGTCTGTTCTTCTCTATTTCCACACACAGATTTACAACCACTCAGTGTTTCTTCCAGACCTGTTTTTGGGGGGACATTGCCCCCCGGAGCTCTGAGAGTGCCCCCCCCCGGAGCAGATCAAAATAATACGTCTATAATAGGTCTATAATAATAAATAGAACAGTATCAATACTGCCCCCCGGAATACTAAGTGTGCCCCCCAGGAACATTGTTTCTGAAAGAAACACTGCAACCACTTATCGACTCAGACAGAATTTTAATGTTGTTCCCGTAACTTCCCGGTTTGCTACTTCTTAAATATTTTAATTTTCGCATTTCATTGTAAGAATGAAAGCTTTCTAATACAAATTTAGTAAACTGTTCGGTTCTTCAAGCTCCAGAGAGTGTTTTTGTTTATTAAAGGAAACAAATAGGATATCTAACTAGCTAGAAAACTCTCAACGCAATCATGATGATTCACTTGAGTGTACGGAGAAATAACAAGTGTTTGTAACGACTATGGTCTGCCTAAATAGTACTACTGAAAATTGGAACAATAGCACTCTACACAAACACAACCAATCCACAATCCAACGATGGTGCATCCAGTTCCAATGACTCGGCTAGCAGTGACGTCATCGATTATGACATTTCAATTCAACTGATAAAGTGATAATATGGTTGTTGACTTTCAGAAATCCGATAAGTTGTTGATGGATTTTATTATAATTTAAGGTTATCTATGTTGCTTGTTAGTCATCAGCAAATAAAACTAAATATTTCAAATTTTACTATAACTCGTAATTCTACACACAAAAAAGTTTAAAATCTCCAATGTGGGTTATAGTTTAGCAGTTCAAAATCTGAAGACCGTCTAGCCTATTCTCTCCAGAGGTAGTTGGCAACACTGCTTGTATCTACTGTTGTTTGATTTCTTCTAACAATGATAAGCAACAATGACACATATACTGAATAATAGTAACACCCAACATACTTTTAAGTTGCACGACAGATTTCGTTAAAAATTACCTGATTTTCATTTAAAAAAAAAAAAATACGTTCGCTCTGACTAAAAGTACTTTCTGGCGCGGCTCTATAATGTTGTCACAAATAAACGTGGCTTCCCAATTAATGCAAAAAAAAAAAAAAAAAGTTCAGAAAAATTACATTTATTCGTGCATACGAATAAGGAACAACTGAACGAAAATTGTTGTTTTAATATGGAGTATGGAATCCTGATTGGTGCCAATGAGAGATTTGACAACGTAATGTACGTCACGATCCTTGAAGTTGCTCTTTGTTCACGTGTTCTGCCTTGGCTCTTTCTAGTGATCACTTCCACAGAATAGCTCTTTAAAAACACTTTCCCCTCATGTACAAGATCACACATTTGTCGTGACTGAAAAAGAGAATCATTTATGTACTCCTTGCGGTAGGAAGAACCGCGGATGAAGAAGAAACAGGGCGGAGGATATATGTGGCTATGCTGACATTCTCAATAGGAGCGAAGTGTGACGGATTTGTTCCGGTTCTCGCACCTAAAACCCTCCAATGCACACATAAAAGACTGACTCATATTGTTTCAAGGATGAGAGGAATCCGTAGTAGAAATTCGAATTGTTTGTTTGCGACGCTCATATACAAAGTTTATGAAGGAAATAATAAAAATACTTCTAGGTTTGCTTTCCAACATTTAAAAAAAGTTTAATGACACAAATTTCAAGCGACGATAGGAGAGAAGATAGTATGGTGAAAGTGAGAAATCCAATTCGAGATTTCATGGCCCCTACATACCGTAAAAATGACTTTTCAATCTGTCTGTCTGTTCACCCGTCCGATGTAAATGTTTTCACTCGCTTAGAGGGCGTTCTGTTCAACGTATCTTCACTAAAATTTTAAACTTAAGTTTTTTTATAAGATTTCATAGAGGCACTTTCCGAATTTTCTTCCTACTCCAAAATTAATGGTAGTTTACTGAAGGGTAAAAATGAAAATCGCGATATTCCAACAATGGATCCAACAATGTTGTTTAAATTTCATACGTCAATAATCCAATAACGATCCTGTACTGTGGTATAATTCATTTCTCTCGAAAAGTCCAGAACGGGTATTTTACTCTTAGGGGTGAGTTCTTTTAGTGATTTTCTTATAAATGACTCAAGTGATTTTGTTCATATTTCGTAAGTAACCTGACGATATTTTTTAACGCATTTGTCCTAAAAATACGCACAAAAGATAGCTTTTTCTTGGGGTGAGTTCTTTCCGGGCGATTTTCTTAAAAGCGATTCAGTCGACTTTGTTAACATCTCATAAATAAACGTCCCATTAAAACTACATAATGTGGTATAGTTCAGTTTTCCTTAAAAGCCACACAATGTGTATCTTACTCTTGCGGATGATTTTTTTCGATTTTCTCAAAAGGGACTCATGCAATTTTGTTAATATTTCATAAATAAATGTTCTATTAATAACCTGTAAATATGGCCTAACTCATTTGCCATGAAAAATCCACAAGGGGTAGTTTACTCTTGGTTTTTTTCAGGTGATTTTCTCAAAAGCATCTTAGTCAATTTTGTTCGCTTTCCTCAAATTAATGCTTCATTAATAGCCTCACAATAAACGATAAGTCATTTCTCATGAAATAGTCAAGAAAAGGTAGATTATTCGTGGAGTTGAACTCCTTTCCGGAATCGTGAGGCTGAATTTCAGAAACGACTCTGGCTTTTTTTTTTTTTTTTTTTTTCAGATTTCATAAATGCACATTCCATTAATATCCTATAATATTGCATACGAAAATACCCACAAGAAGTCGTTAACTTTTGGGGATAAGTTTTCTTCGGTCGTAGTTTCCTTCGAAATCGCCTTATAATTTTGTTCGTATTTCACTGATAAATGTTTTAGTTATAACTGCAGCATAACGTGATTTAGTTTAAGAAATTGGAACGAGAAAATTTAGTGTGATGGCCTGTACCTTCTGTTTATTTATTTATTTATTTTCAAGCATTTCAGGAACAAATCAATATTCTTGAGCTACATTTTAAGTTGATTTAACACTGAGGTGTTAGTGTAAAAGCAAGCACACGAAACCATAGACAAGTATGTAAGTGTTACATTTGCAATTTAAATAAACAGTTATAAAACAAGTAGAGAATAAATAATCAATTGTTAAATCATGTAGCGTAGATTTAAGGTGAAGAAGAGTTACGGGATTCAGTAATCCCGGCGAAATTAAAATACCGCTAATTTTACAGAAATTATGTGATATCTTCAAATAGATAAAAGATAATCGAAATGTGGAACAACAGCGCCCTAGACAATATTATTTTACATGAGAAACCGTTATCACGACTCACTTATCTGCTTTCGATTTCGAGCCATTTTGAAAATCGGCACTTATTTTCGCGTTTCTAAACAGCTGAAAACTGAAAGCCACTAGGTGACTTGTGATAACGGTAGCTCACGCAAAATAATATTGTCTAGGGCGCTCTTGTTCCATATTTCAATTATCTTTTATCTATTTGAAGATATCACATAATTACTGTAAAATTAGCGGTATTTTAATTTCGCCGGGATGAAGACTCTTAATGCATAGTTTGAAGTTTTCTCTTGAATATGTTGTTTCCAAACGCGTCTTCGGCATGTGGTTCCAAGGTTCAGAAACACGTATGATTCAGAGTTTATATTAAGCAGGCGATCTACGTCTATGTCCTAAAAGTGAATGGTCCGAGAAAATGTCATAGTATCATCCATGAAAAGTAAGATTCAAATAAAATTTTAAAAATCTAAATATCCTTGATGGATCTTGAGAAAATTCTTTGACGAAAAGCTCTTTTTTTCTTAACGTCGCAGAGCCTCTAAGCCTCGACTGAAAATAACCGTATCCATTATAAGATAATTGGAAACTCAACTGAAAGAAGATTAATATCTGAAAATTATAAGTGTTTAACACCTTGCACTGAAATAACCAGCCAAACTGGTCATGGTCAAGGGCGCCGATTTCTCTGTAAATGGGGGGGGGGGAATTCAGATGCAGAAAGTATATATATCAAGATTTTAAGACAAATTGCACTCAAATTATGCGAAATATTGTATACTCATAAATACAATAGGGGGTCTACATGAGCTTTGGGGGACCCGGGCCCCCGCAGCCCCCCAGGATTGGCGCCCTTGGTCATGGTCTCCCGGTGCCAAATCGCACAATGACGAGCTACACTCGTCATAAAATTTAAACCATTGTAGCATCACGTAGGGTTACTATATTGATATTTTGAAAGTTACATAATGGTAAACCATCTATAATACACTTTTATAACTTATACTTCAAGAGATTTGATGCAACGGAAGGAGGGGCAGGAAATTCAAAAAAATAGATCGTAGTGGAAGGGGTTAAGGTTCAACTGAAAGAAGACAAACGTATCTATTATAATAATAGAATTGAAAATTATCACAGCTTTTAAGGTTCAACTAAAAGCAGATAAACGTATCCATTATAAGAGAATTGAAAATTATTTAAGAATTCTCCTGATAAATTCTGGAAATACCGTATGTAAATAATTGTAATTGTAATGCAGCATCTGATATAATTAAAAATAATTTTGTTTTCACTCCAATCGCTATTGAAACAAGTGGTGTTTGGGGTGCAAGAAGTCCTGAATTCATTAGGGAGGTAGGAAGACGCATTTCTTGTGTTTCCGCGGAAGTTCGCTCCACATCGTATCTAATACAGCGCATATCTGTTTCTATCCAACGTGATAACGTCTCGTCGGTCCTTGGCACTTTACCTCCTGGAAAGGAACTGGATGAGGTAACTTTCGTGCTAGGAAAATGACTAATTATGATTGATCAAGTCTATATTAAATCACTGAAGATGAAATCAGCGTGTGGTATTAATGGTATCCCTTCTTTAATTATTAAACGAATATCTTAAATTATTGCTATTGTTCCAGGCTGTTTTTGTTCGATTGGAACCTTAATATCAATGTTCATACTGACATACGAAAAACTGTTGTGATAATATCTATTCCTAGAATGATTCAATACCAAGGGCGATTGTATCAGTGACTTTAGACCCATTTCTATCATTAATGTTATTTCCGATTGAGTATAGCCCGCTCCCCCCAGTGATTTTTAACGATTCATAATGATTCTAACGATTCATATTAGTTCATAATGAATCGGAATCGCATGTTATAAAGATTTAAGATGTAAATCTTGTGGTAAGGAAGCTTTAGTATAAGTAGTAGTAGTAGTAGTAGTAGTAGTAGTAGTAGTAGTAGTAGTAGTAGTAGTAGTAGTAGTGGTAGTTAGTAGCAATAGTAGTAGTAGTGTTAGTTACTAGCAATAGTAGTAGTAGTAGTACTAGGAACGGGTTAGAAGCCCCGCACTGGTTGGTTGGGTTCTGTTCTCGATATAAGTAGTAGTAGTAGTAGCAGCAGCAGCAGCAGTAGTATAGTAGTAGTAGTAGTACTACTACTACTACTAGTAGTAGCCGTAGTAGTAGTAGTGACTCTTCCAGTTCCGGTAACAAAGAACTGGGGGGAGCGAGCTATACACAAGCCGTTATTTCTAAGATTTTTGAAAAAAAAATGTGTAATAATATATATATTCAAGAACACTCATGTCCAAAATTATTGTTGCATGTCTATAAACATGTTGTCGAAATATAATTTGATAAAGAATTCGCCCGGTATTTCTTATAATGTTAGTACATTTATAATCGGCAAAGACATGTGTGTAGCAAATTTCATGTCAAAAGAGCAGTAAATAATAATAATAAAATGAAAATAAAACTTTCTTGTTCATTTAACAACTTTTTGTTTTACTCATTCTAATTTTCGTATTTATAATTCTTTTCCCATGAAATTTACCACAAATTGCATTTCACGATTATACACATAGTATCAGTATTAAAAGTACCCTGCAAAATCATTATCAAATTACATTTTTACAGGAAGACAGTTATAGATATGCGACAATCTTTTTGGACATGAGTGTACATTTAAAAATAGATATTAATCAAAGTGGATTCATGAACAGTAAATTGATAATGGCTAATTTATCAAGTTTAATGTAACAGTATTTTTTGTAATCAATGAAAAATGAAATCTTTGTGTTTTACGTCCCACGGTTATGCCAAAATAGACGGTGATTATGAGAAATGAATGAAATGGTGGAATGAAGAAAGTGGGAGGAAACGGGAGAACCCCGAGAAAACCCACGCACACGGTGTTTGTCCACCATAAAGTTCACTTGGCGGGAGCAGGGTTTGAACCCGGGACCCCATGCACCAGAACGCACTACCACTGAGCCACCGCGGCCCCTGTAATCAATGAAGATTAAATTGACGTTAAATGGAAGGGAGCGCTTTGAAACCACAAGGTTGCTTTTGTTTTAAAAATTCCAACCAAATGTTATCAATCAATTCTTCTTTTTCTTTAGTTATTTGTAAGTTATGGTTATTTAGACAATTTGCCATAGTGATATAAAAAAATAGTTCATAAATAACTTTCGGAAAAAGGGTATTTGATTCGAGGAGCCTTTTGGAACTACCTGCGACCATTTCATTTGAGGATCATTAATTTAAGTAGCAGACCATTATCTGGCCAAAATATAAAAGACAGTTTTTATCTCCCATTTCTCCGAATTAAATAAAGTATGTATCTGACTACACTGCCCAACTAGGCATAAGCAGAGTGACTACCGCTAGTACTTTCGTACTAGATCTAGGCCTAGTACCTTTTATAATATTTTTAGTGTTCTAGTACGTTCACCAACAAATCTTAGTACTTTTCTCCTCTTCTTCTTTTCTCATAAATACATTTGGGAGAAAAAGGAATCTCGTGAAAATTTGGCAATGTACAACAATTTCCAACAATTTCATTGTTACTGGTAACTTTTTTCTTCCTTTTTTCTTTTCCAACAGTGGTATTTACAAGAGTGGAAGTGGAACATAGGTGCCGTCAGATCGCCTCCTCAAACTAATAAATGAGCACAGCAAAGGCTATTAAGAAATGAAAATTCGATTTTCTGAATTAGCCCATTTTATGATATTTCTTATTTTCTCCCGACATCATCTACATTTGTCATATTTGCGTTACGTTAGTGGTTTTACAGTGAGTTCTAATACGACAATTAACCCGGGATTCCGCCAGGGTTTTTACTTTTGGGATGTAAAGTCCAAATTGGGAGGGTGTAAGTGATCTGCATGGTTTGTATCGGATTTTGACTGTAAAAAATTTAATGTTAAGAGTTCTTTCAAGAATGTGGCGGGGTCACTCTCCCACCCACAGGGAAGGGGGAGCTGCCGGAAAGCTTCTAATAAGATATTAATATCGTAAAATGTTATAAATAGGATGAAACGGAAGCAGATAAAATTTTATTACTTTAGCCCAGATCTAGTACTTTTTTCTGCATAGGTTAGCAGGCCAGTAGCCAGCCCAAAAATGAAGTGGGGGTCCGGTTGAAGTAAGTGGAGCCCGATCCAACCATATTATAGTTTATCACCATATTATAGTTCATTTGCAAGAATACCGTGAAAATTTTAGGGGACCAGCAAAAATTTAGGGGGGAGGTCCCCTAGACCCCCCTGGATACGGGCCTGTAGGTTAGTACGAAATATTTTTGCTGGGTAGTCACACTGGGCATAAGTTTTGTACTATTGGAGGAAAATGTGTCAGTATACACTTTTCTTGTCAGCTCGACATCAACAAAGAACATTATAGCTTCGTGTTGAGAACACGAAACAAATCTTATGTGCTTTTCTTACTTGATGATCCTACTTTACTCACTTAATTTTTCTTCTTATGATTGTCCTTATCACAATTTCTATTACAATTCATTAATCTATAATGTTAATAACATCTGTCCCTAACGACATTCATTTACAAGAAGGATAATGAATGCATAGTTTCAAGGATTGCCAGTCGTACCAACAGGCAAGAAGAACAACCTACTAAGAACATAGCCAACTTAAGCCCCAGGTTAATGAATCAATTGGGAAGAAAGAGCTCAGAAGATAGAGCTGGAAGAAAGGAACGGAAAAAGACAAACTGTTCCTAATAAATTGTAATGTAAAATTCGTTATTGATGTCAAAAATGTAAAGAAGGGAGAATGTTAGCAGGAAATGTCAGAAAAGATATATATACCGATGCAGCGTGAGGTTGATTATTGTCTATGGGACTGTAGGAAAACGAGATGTACTGGAGATTTTAAGATTAAACAATATTATATCCAAGATCAAGAATATATGTCGTAAGGATATGATTATAAATACTTAAAATAAACGATATGTACCAAAAATATATCAAGACAATTATATAAGAAAAAATGACCAATTAAAATAACATACAATAAGAATATGCGTTTATGATTGATATTATTAGTGAACTTTTATAGATACTGATTACTGGTGAAACATTATTTAGGATGGTGAAAGATAATAAGAAATAGCCATGACAAGTGGCGGCCTTTATATAGGGCGAACCGGATAACCGCCCATGCCCCCGTGCTTTAGAACACTACTTTTGACTTTTCGAAACATGTATGGACAACAGATAACACGTCATTCAATAAAAATTCTGAAATTTACAGAATCCCAAAATAGTAAAACCGATTACAGTTCTATAAATAGCCCATCTTCAGGACACTAATACATGCACCATGAACAGAAAATACTCCCATTATCCCTTCCATCTGTGTGTTTAATGTGTTAGTTGAGTCCTGTTACCCGTCAATTTATCACGCAGTATTTCTGTGTGAATGGGTAGAGTTGTGAAATTCAAATTGTATTTTCTGGTCAGCGTTGCACGAACACTATCTTTCTGAAATGTTATAGCATCGTGAAACTAACACAGTTAAGTTCATTTTTCAATACTAGTTCTGGTTGCCTTGATGTAATGGAACCGCTGGAAATATATTTTTAAAAGGCTATTTGCCACTGTTCACTTCTTAGCTTCACACAATTTAGCATTCATGAGTCATACAAAGAAAATTTGAGCACCAATTTTAGTAGTTTTTTTTTATTATTATTATTTAGTTAAATTAATTACTAGATTTGAAGCAACTTCATACCAAATGACGAACAAGATGATTAATGATTACTAACTTGGAATGATGTTTAAAATGAATTTATAAAATTCATGGAAAGTAAAAATTTAACAAAATTTATGTATTTTTATAAAAAAAGAAACTAATATTACTCCAATACAGTGGCGGCTTTAGGCCGGGTAGGCACGGGCCTACCCAAGAATTTTGAAAAATATATAAACGCTAAAAGATACAATAGGGCTAAAGAGTAAATATACTTTCCAATATTTGTATTAATACTAGATAATTATTTAACAAATAGTATCAACCACTAGTGTAAAAGTAATTTCCTACTGTAATTAATCAATCAAATGTGTACATGTATCCACAAACGAGGAAGCGGGTCTACCCAAAATTAAAACCCTAAACCCGCCCCTGCTCCAACACTTTTGATTCTACGCAAGATATCACTTGGATTAATTAGCTCTCTATGATAATGCGATTAGTAAACAAATACACTGGGGTCAGTCCATTTCAAATCATCCAGCTAAAATATCAAATGAAACCCATAGCCTCAGAATGGCATGAAGATTTCTCTGTTTACTCTACTTGCCATCCTTATTGATCACACCAAATTTTAATTTGATATCTTATATACTTTTTTAGTTAAAATTTGTTTTAGTTTGGTAAAATGTACGTTTTTGTTGTTGCCGAGGGTTAAAGAGATTACAACATTGATATACTAAAAAGATCATAACTTTGTTAATTCTCATCATATCACAATGATTTTTTCACTAAAATGATCACAATAAGATACAGAATACAGTAAAAATACATTCAGCTACTTGTACTTGAATTGTTGTAGTAAATATTAGCTCAAACCTGGATATTACGATTTTTTTAAAGAAAAAACAAAATTTTAAAATACAGTAAAAACTTAAAGGCACTACATAAACCGAAGTATTTTATATGTATTTATAAGCCTAAAGGCATGAGCTAATGTGTTCTGAAAGAAAAACTGTGGGTTTTTAACTGCAAATATTTTAAAACCATTTATCTTTAGAGTACGGCCAGGTATTTCAAGAAAATCGTAGACCTTCACGTTGGCAGCCCTGGCGTTGTCCCTAATTGTCACAGGGATATGAACCATATCTCGTTACAAAGCTTATGGAACACAGATTCCAACAAGGTAACTTCTGTGCGCCCTTGTTTCCGACCCATAGAAGAAGAATCAGAAGAAGAAAAATTGCTTTTTTCAAAAAAAATATTTTGTCGGACTCTGGCAACACTGTTCATTGTCATACACAGGAAAAAAAATATCGCATACACACCAGACATTGGGTGGAATCATATAAAAAAATAAAGGGCCTAGGTGCAATAGCTTGCGAGATAAAAATTCGAAATCTCGTATATCCTATGGTCAACCTGTATATATTTTACGAAGGAACTGTGGTCTACCCTCAGGTTGGCAACTCTGGCGACTTCCCTAATTGTCACAGAGTCGCGAATGATACCTCGTTGCAAAGCTTACGGAACACTGGTTCCAATGAGGTACCTTTTGTGCCCCCTCGATTCCCAACCCACAAAAGATGAAAATCATCTTTGACGTTTGTGAGACTTTGGCAACACTGTTCTTTGTCATAAAAGAAAAATCACTTTCTCCTACGGATTAGGCATGAGGAGGGACAGTCTAGGTTCATTAGGAGCCGAGGAACAGAGGTTTGAAGTACTGGCGCTAAGAGAAAGGGATGAGCCAGGCATCTTCTAAGGGTTAAACCAGTGCACATTTTACTTTCTGAAAAACTCATTGAATGATTTACATGTAAGGCGTAATGAAATTATGACATTTTAATCAAGCTGAAGATGTTAAATTATTTAAGCTGCAGTAAATTTATCAATGTTCTAGAACTAATACAACTGCGCATAAGCTTTTAGAGTAAACTTTAAAATCAAATAACCAAAATGTATTTTTATTTTATTATTATTATTATTATTTTTTTACTCATAAGCGCTTTCGATAACAGTCTTAGTTTTTAATAAATTAAACATATATTTAATGTATTTAGAAAGTAAGATTGTTTCACAAAGTATTTCACAAATCAAATCAGTTCGTTGGAATCTTATATCAGTTTAGGTAGCAATTTCGTTCGGTATCTTGAGGAGTGCGAATCCTACAGCCCTCAGGTTCATGAAAAAGAGTTGAGTTGAGTTGATTTCAGTTTAGCGTCCCTTTCAACAGCGAGGTTATATGAGACGTGGACCTACTGATTAACGTGGAATCCGAACCACATGAGTTCATGAAAAAGACTTTGGATTAAAAGCTACATGGTGTTTTTTTGCCACCAGCCATGGGAAGTCTCCTTGTGACGGTATAGGTGGCACTGTCAAGCGCATCGTAACAAAAGCAAGTCTCCAACGCAGTCCTGGTAATGCTATTGATAATTCCGATTTTTTTTTATTTATTTTTGCAAGGAAAATATAGAAAACATAAAGTTCACAATGATTAGAAAAGAAATCTTGATAGAGGCACGAAAAAACTTAGAAGGCCGTTTCACTCAAGCCAGGACAGTACCTGGAACACGTAGTCTTCATCACTTTGAGCCCAAATCTGAAGACTCCACTGGAACAAAACGAGCAACTTTTGCACAATATTCAACTTTTCTGGAGAAAATTATTCGGTGGAAATGCCTGTTGTGGGTGTGCACAATTATATTGCATGTCTTTATGATGACCGGTGGTATTTTGGATTAGTTTTGTCAAAACATGATGATGGAGTCGTTAAAATTAAATTTATGCATACCCATGGGCTTGCTCCATCTTTTCACTGGCCCCCAAACGAAGATGTTTGCTGGATTCCTATGAGTAACATAATTTCATGTGTAATCCCCCCCAGTCACAAAAGCATCCGGAAGAATTTTTTTTTTTTTTTTTTTTTTTTTTTTGAAAAGGAAATAGGTTCAATCAATCTTCAGTGCAACAAGATGTTGAAACAAATGCAAGCCCAGAAATAAAATGTTGCTAGTGTTTTATTTAAACATTTTCTGTAATTCCACTTCAGGACTTCTATGGTGTAAATAGTAAATGAACCACTTCAGGACTTTAAGATGATTTGGTAAATTCTTTTTTCGTTCACTGATTATATTCAATCTGTTGTATGTGATGAATATGTATAATTCATTAAACTCATAGTGAATAGCTATTTTCTTCTTCTTTTGTGGGTTGGGAACCAGGGGGAGGGGAGGGGGGGCAAAAAGTTACCTCATTGGAACCAGTGTTCCGTAAGTTTTGCAACGAGGTATCATTTGCGTCTCTGTGACAATTAGGGAAGTCGCCAGGGTTGCCAACCTGAGGGTAGATCACAGTTCCTTCGTAAAATATATACAGGTTGACCATAGGATATACGAGATTTCGAATTTTTATCTCGCAAGCTATTGCACCTAGGCCCTTTATTTTTTTTATATGATTCCACCCAATGTCTGGTGTGTACGCGATAATTTTTTTCCCTGCGTATGACAATGAACAGTGTTGCCAGAGTCCGACAAAATATTTTTTTTGAAAAAAGCAATTTTTCTTCTTCTTCTTCTATGGGTTGGAAACAAGGGCGCACAGAAGTTACCTTGTTGGAATCTGTGTTCCATAAGCTTTGTAACGAGATATGGTTCATGTCCCTGTGACAATTAGGGACAACGCCAGGGCTGCCAACGTGAAGGTCTACGATTTTCTTGAAATACCTGGCCGTACTCTAAAGATAAATGGTTTTAAAATATTTGCAGTTAAAAACCCACAGTTTTTCTTTCAGAACACATTAGCTCATGCCTTTAGGCTTATAAATACATATAAAATACTTTGGTTTATGTAGTGCCTTTAAGTTTTTACTGTATTTTAAAATTTTATGTTTTTTTCTTTAAAAAAATCGTAATATCCAGGTTTGAGCTAATATTTACTACAACAATTCAAGTACAAGTAGCTGAATGTATTTTTACTTTATTCTGTATCTTATTGTGATCATTTTAGTGAAAAAATCATTGTGATATGATGAGAATTAACAAAGTTATGATCTTTTTAGTATATCAATGTTGTAATCTCTTTAACCCTCGGCAACAACATAAACGTATATTTTACCAAACGAAAAAAAAATTAACTAAAAAAGTATATAAGATATCAAATTAAAATTTGGTGTGATCAATAAGGATGGCAAGTAGAGTAAACAGAAAAATCTTCATGCCATTCTGAGACTATGGGTTTCATGACCTGGATGAATTGACATGGACTGACCCACTGTTGAAATCGAGAATTCTACGAGATTTCTGTATTTACTTGTCTATATATTAACAGACGATTTTCTTTTCTCCACATTTTTATTATTATTATTATTTTTGATAGCCTACTGTGTCATGCAATTGGCAAAGGGCCCCGCAGGGTTCCCTACTCCTATGTCCGCCAAAGGTTAAGGTCGCCTCTGGTCACGACTTGCTCACTTTATTTAGATAACAGTAATATGTACGGGGGTACATAATATTTATAGGCTAACAAAATTTAACTTCTTTACCTATTGTAACTTCTTTACTACCTATTTAAAAAATTACCAAGTGGGTTTGAGGTGTTACCCCCTTGGGATGATCTGTTATGTAAAATATATTTAGATTCCTAGGGTTAATAGTAATAGTAATAAAAATAATAATAATAATAATAATAATAATAATAATAATAATAATAATAATAATAATAATAATAATAATAATAATAGTAGCAGTAGTAGTAGTAGTAGTAGTAGTAGTAGTAGTAGTAGTAGTAGTAGGGAAAATGAAATTTCTAGTTCAATGTCTCACATTTATAATCTTTAGGCTAAAGGAGACGAGCAATTAATGAAACTGAATGGTTATGAAAGAATCGGTGAAACGAAAATGTAGAAGAAAACGGAAGAATCCCGAGAAAACCCACAATGTTCTCCACCATAAACACGTGGCCTAAGGTCGAATCAGAGACCCTTCGAACGAGAGGTGAGTAGTCTACCATTGACTGTGAATATCGTTTAAAATTAATTTTTGAACATGGGATTTGTGTTGACCTGTTTATATATACAGATATTGTATATATCATGTCATTTTGATTGAAATATGTATCTATCCTAAAGGAAAAAGCGAGTTTCAATTTCTCGCAATTGGATGCACCGACGGAAATGCATTTTTGAACATAACACTAATTAGCACCAAGGGGGCGCACCCAAGAGGGGTAAAGTGGGCCCGGGCTCCTCCCTCAAAAATTTCGGAACACAACATACATTAACATAACACTTTCCTAATGAAACTATACATGTTTAACCGGAAAGTGATTGATGTAGCATGAAAATTTGATGTTACACTTCATCTGTACTATTTCTCGTATAAAAACCATCTAGTTCTATCATTTAAGCTGAAAATATAGGTGAAAGTATCTTACAATTACTTATTGTCTTTTCGGATGCAGCATAATGCGTAGTGCCTTCTAGTATTGAAATCGTCTTCCAAGCTTGGAAAAAGCTCCTTCGTGGCTAAACGGTTAGCGCACGCGCTTTTGGCGCGGCAGACCCGGATTCGATTCTTGGTGGAAGCTCATGTGGTTTGTATTCCACGTTAATCCGTAGGTCCAAGTCTCATATAGCCTCGCTGCTTGAACGGGACGTTAAACTCAAAATCAACTCAACTCAACTCCAAGTTTGGACCCCTCCCAATAAAAATTTGTGGGTGCGAGGCCTGATTTAGCACTTGGATTCAGTTGATTTTCTGTATTTCACTTTGATTCAAATAGGTATCGTAAGAGGAAAAAGAGGTTCAAAAAAATTACTTACAAATATTTTCAATAAATCTACCTGTATTCTTCTGGTGCGAAGAAGGGCATTTCAGCTAATAATGGTTTCCTGTGCCATTTTGCTAAAGAAAACTAACAAATGTTAATTAAACGTTGTTGTTCATCCTTTTATTTTTCTGATCAATTAGTTTAATTTCCGCCGTATGCAAAAAAATCCTCAAGTCGAGGTAGTGTATTGTTCTATGTGCTAGAAATCCACACTCTGTGAACGAATACAAGCATAAACTCTTTCAGGATTGACAGTTATGTCAATTGAGACATTGCACAACACGCTCTGAAAGCGTCTTTATGGTATGTCTATTTATGCATTTAGTATGCATGGCTTGTGTGATCGTTCCTGTTATATCCTGGTCTTGCAGAAGTAACGTAACAATCGAACGAGTAGGAAGAACGAATACTTGCATAACAAGTATTACTATTAAAAAGCTAACTTTCGTGTCTATAGCAACGGATGGAAAAAAAATAAAAATCTCGTTTTTACAATGTTAACGACACACTGTTGAGATACATTACCATGCGAAAATGGAGATCTGTTGAAAATATTTTAAGATTTCCGAACTCAAAAGCCGATTGACTTTTAACGCAAATCGAGATTAATTCCAAATGCATTAAGCATTGATGCCTTGGTTTACTTGTGGCACATTAACCTAACAGGCAGCCCAAGTTCAAGTTTAAAAAAGACTACAACGCGAGCCTGTTGAAGAGTTGTTTCTGAGTGGGAGGGAAGCGTTCAACTCGTGACAAAGTTGTCCTACAACAGGACGCGACCTACTGACCTCCTCCTCAGGAGAACGAACTCTTTTCAAACAACCACACAACGTTTATATTACAAAGGGCGTGGAGTCCATTTGGTAATGACAACGTATATATATATATGGAATTAACTGATGGTTAATTGTATTTTGCACGTCATTAAGATCTTTTCGTGCATCACGAAAGGATTTCTAATGAGATCTCGAAATTGGAGAAATCTTTAACGCACAGTTTTCCTTGTTGTGCAGCTCCAAAGAGATATCAATACATGTGTATACAAAGAAGGATGTTCAAACACAAAAATCAAACAATCTGCTCCTTGGCACTATGCAACCCGGTATTTCCTGGTCGGCCGCGTTTACAAGTTGACATTTGATGCTTAGCCAAACCTTATAACTTCTTCAGGAATTATGTTGATGGAAAAATATTTGTAATTTGAGGGCAGCGAAGTACACTATACTTAAAAAGATATGGTCACTGCAAGAAAAGCACGCTAATGGATTTTAAACAAAGTACAGCCCTTGTCTGTTAAGGAAATATATTATTTGCTTCGTCATGTTGTTTGTCAAAACTCTTCCTTTGATTTATACTAGCTTATATCGACTGAATTTTAGACTGTTTCTTGCTTTTAAAACTAATTTTTAACCGTCATATATCGTATATTCCTACCCATGTGCTAATGAGATACTGCACGGAGGAAATGAACGAAAATTTACTTTTCTTTCTTTTCAAATTAGAGGATTTCACCACATCCTTAACCAAGTTCATTTCAAGCCAATAGAAGTGATTTTTAAGATAAGTCTTTGAAGGGGTCATATTGTTTCATGAAAATGATTTTACACCATTTCGACTGTCATTCTGCCTGAAGGAGCTGCGGTGGCTCAGTGGGAAAGCGTTCACCTCTGATACGTGAGGTCCTCGGTTCGATCCCAGCTCTCGCCAAGTGAGCTTTGTGGTGGACAAACAACGTGTGCGTGGGGTTTCTCGGGATTCTCTCATTTCCTCCCACTTTCTTCGTTACACCATTTCATTCATTACTCATTATCACCGTCCCCTTTAGCCTAGCCGGCTAGCATACATATTATTCCTATTGTATTGGTTCATTTCTGATAAGCAAAGAAAAGTTTAAACATAGATATTGGTCAACTAGTATGTGCGAGAATTTTCCTGGATTTTCACGTTCCATTAACTAAAATCCCCTTGTCCGTTTTTGCTAAATTTATGAAATTTCCCTATATTAGGGAAATTTCCCTCAAACTACGAACACTGCTTAACAGTGATATCAATACATATATTGGTTCGTTTAGCCAGGATTTCATAATGGGGGAAGCGTGACATAAAATGCTGAACGCCCAGGAGCTCGATCAATTTAAACTATTTTACTAGTGACGTAAAAACATTTGTTTGTTAGGACAATAATATGAGGATATGTTAGTAAGTATTTTAATAACAAACTATGAAAAAATCTCGAGTAAAAGAATTTTGAAAAAGTATTGAAAAAGATTTTACAATATTTATGTTTCTTTCTCTGTTCATTCACTTATAACAATTTTCCTTTCATTAAGACCTCAGGTATTATAAAAAGTACATATTCAATAATGTCTTAGGGGCCGCGGTGGCTCAGTGGTAGAGCCTTCACCTCTGGTGGTTGGGGTCCCCGGTTCGATTCCAGCCCCCACCAAGTGAACTTTATGGTGGACAAACACCGTGTGCGTGGGTTTTCTCGGGGTTTTTCCGTTTCCTCCCACTTTCTTCATTCCACCATTTCATTCATTATTCATCATCACCGTCTCCTTTAGCCTAACTGGCATAACCGTGGGACGTAAAACTCAAAGATTTCATTTCAGTTTTCAATAATGTTTTGTAAAATATTTTACAATATCTGCGTTCCTTTCTCTATTGAATCAAATGTTAATAGAACTTTCTTTCCACATAACTTTTTTTGTTTTCATTATTCCGTCAACTACTGTCTGTTCTAAATGAGAGGTTAAAAGGAGCAGTAGAAAACTGTTTCTGAAGTAACATGTTTGATGCTGCAGAGAAGCGAAGACGAAAAATTATGATACAAAATGTCCACACTGTTACAGAACGTCACTATGCTTTCGAAAGCTTGAAATTTCCCTGACTAGTAGCAGAAATTCTGAGAATTCCGTAACTTTTCTAGAAACTTCAAATTCCCTGACTTTTTCAACATATCCCGCTCATTCGCCACCATGTATTGCAAGTAATACAAATTTCCTCAAAAGAAAGAGTAAAGAAAAGTTTGCTGTAGCTTTTTTATTTTTAACGCTGATTCTTCTTTTTCTCGTTTCTTTTTGTTTCATCCTTCCTTATTTTTTTTATTTCTGGTTGCGAAGGGAAGGGGGCTCCGGATTACCCGGATATCCTTGGCTATGTGCCTAATTGGAGGTTATAGAAAATAATGTTACGAGAAGTAATAGTAGGCTTCGTTTAAAAAAATATATCTTGTTTAGTTAAGAGTCTTCATCCCAGGGATATTAAAATACCGCTAATTTTACATTAACTATGTGATTATCTTCAAATAGATAAAAGATAATCGAAATGTGTAACAAGAGCGCCCTAGACAATATCATTTTACATGAGAAACCGTTACCACGACTGACTTATCTGCTTTCGATTTCTAGCCATTTTGAAAATCGGCATTTATTTTCGCGTTTCTAAACAGCTGAAAACATAAAGCCACTAGGTGACTTGTGATAACGGTACCTCACGCAAAATAATGTCTAGGGCGCTCTTGTTCCATATTTCAGTTATCTTTTATCTATTTGAAGATATCACATAATTACTGTAAAATTAGCGGTATTTTAATTTCGCCGGGATGAAGACTCTATTGACCAGAACTTAATATAATTTCAATTATGTATGATAGAGTCACAGTAGGAAATTTTCTTTTGTAATTTTCCTTCTCAGCAGCGGTCATTCATGGTAGAACACTCACCGCTGGTGTGTGTGGGGTCCCAGTGTTGATCCCAGCTCGCGGTAGGTGGCCTTTGTAGTGGGCAAACACCGTGTATTTGGGTTTTATCAAGGTTCTCCCGTTTCCTTTCTTCATTCTCCATCACTATCTCCTTTAGTTTTGATATATAATAGTGGGAAGTTAAACTACAAAGAAAATCCCTCCGGTTTTTTAGCTATTTTTTTTATTGTCTGCCATTTTAGGCGTAACGAGGATTAGGCAAAACAAGGGCCCTTATTTTGACTAAAATTTAGATATAAATATTATCGTTTATCTATCATGACTGTTCAAGGTAATTAGTTAGACGAACGATGCGACACGATGTAAATCGCCCTGAAACATTATTTTGCTTTTTAAATTAGGTTATCATCATCACAATCATTTCCCCCGTTATTGGCAGGTCATTTACTACAATTGAAAAGCTTCCATGCACCATACTCTTCAGTTTATGAGTGCTAAACAGTAATATCAGTACCTCACAAAACATTAAACCAATCAGTTTCAGCAGTCTTGGAATACAGAGAATTATAATCCCACCTAGCGGATTGAAACGCTATGAAACTTCATGCAATTTATAACATTTACTTCATGCAATTTATAATACTCCCTTCAAGAAATTTATAAGAGTCACTTCATGAAATCTATAACATTCACTTCATGCAATTTATAACATTCACTTCATAAAATTTATAATACTCACTTCAAGAAATTTCTAAGAGTTACTTCATGAAATCTATAAGATTCACTTCATGCAATTTATAACATTCACAAAGGAAAACTTTAATTTCAACAGAATAGTGGTACCCATCAGGGATTACCCATATGTCCATCATGCTTGTTATAAACAACAAAAAACATCAGATATAACCAGGTCTAAATTGTAAATCGATGAATTCATATTTAAGTTCATATTCTCCAAGAAAGTTGATAGGATTTGAAATTTAACTTTGGAATAATAATGTCATACTAGAAAGTGGTTCATTATTAATCCAGGCAGTTTTTGAGTTAAAATCTCCATTAATAAAACTGTCATAACTGATAATATATATAATTTTCTACGTAGAAATATAATTGAGATAGTTCTCAAACTCTTGAAGAGAAAAACAAACAGGTTGAAAATAAACACATGATATCTGAAGATTCTTGATTCAATTGCATTTTAGTTCCAACCCATTCATTATTTTTTCTAAAATTAATAATGTTATAATAATAATAATAATAATAATAATAATAATAATAATAATAATAATAATAATAATAATAATAATAATAATAATAATAATAATTTTATTTTCAGTGCCGTGAACAGTTCATTGGCAAAAATACAGCACTATGTTAAGACTATTGTACAATCATTTAAAACAGACCAGAAAATTTGTGATATAGAATGAATATTAGTAGGTTAAGACCCTTGTCAGAAGTTTAATATATTCACATTACAAGATTAAAGCTGATTATAAAATAAGATTAAAATAGATACAGTCAATATCATAAAATACTATTAACAGAACTATGGAAATTAAAGTTTCATTTAACTATCGTTAAAATAATGAGTCAACTTTGCTTAAAATTTCATATCTTCTATGTAAAAGATCATGGTTACCTATTGTCACATTTCCACATAAAATATTAACTAGAGATATTCTGAAGATATATAATAATAATAAAATCAAGACCCTTGTCATGAAGTGAAAACAGATTAATCTTTGGAAAAAAATATAATTAAATAAAATCATTGCTCTATTGTTTCTCCCAAAATATGTTCATTTTAAACTGTTATAAGACATTGTCATTCTTCTCAATATTTCACGTTTTGAATTTAGTGCTACCAATGTTGACTGACTTCTTACACTATAACACGGCACTCTTATTCCTATATTTTCCAAGCAGTAATCGCTACTATATTTATTATCCAATACCATTTGAATAAAGTATTTATCCATAAAATTTCTTCTTTCTGCTAGAGAGTGAAGTCCCCAAAAAGTTAACCAATATTCATACTCGTGTGAATAGTAGTCCTTTTTCATTTTATAACATAGTAGTCGTATAAAACATTTCTGTATTGCTTCAAGTTTGTTAATAAGTATATTAGACAAACTGTTCCAAACGACAGAACCAAATTCAAGTTTGGATCTAACAAGTGTCTTATATAAGTACACATAAGAATTACCATTTAAAAAATCAGGCCATTGATTAAAAATAAAACCTATTGTTTTTCTCGTTGATTGCACTAAATCATTTATGTGATTACTAAATTTCAATTGTCTGTCATAAATAATACCAAGATATTTAATTTGTTCTACTTTGTTTATTGTTACTCCATCAATTTTATATGTACTGACAAAGTATTGAGTTTTATTAGTAAATGTCATATATCTAGTTTTTCCAGAGTTAATATTTAATAAGTTATTCTCGCACCAATGGTTTACTGCATCTGTCTTTCTGCAGGAGATAATTATCATACTCGTTATTAACTATTCTAAAGAGCTTTATGTCATCTGCGTATAATAGTACTTTTGAATACCTTACTTTTCCAGGTAGGTCATTGATGAATAGAGAAAAAAGAAGCGGACCCAGGGGAGACCCTTGAGGTATTCCCCTCCCTATTTGACCTTGAGTAGATGTTACCTTGCCAATTTTTACTTTAAAAGTTCTATTTGATAAGTAACTTTCAAACCATTTAATATAAGACAGTGATAGGCCAATGTTTGATAATTTGATTGATAATAATAATAATAATAATAATAATAATAATAATAATAATAATAATAATAATAATAATAATAATAATAATAATAATAATAATAATAATAATTTTTCGTTGGCGCAGTTACTCAAGGCTGTTAGGGAACAACTTGAATTAAGAAGAATCCTCTCCAATCTTCAGAGGTAAATTACGGTACTATTTTGTATTTTTTATTTTGTATCCTGTTAAAATTTGACAGCTAGTCGTATCATTTTTGTTTTATCTATCATCTATTATAGTATCATCTAGTACATTTTTTTCTTTGCGTGGAAGTTCGATGAGTCAAATTACGCTAAGTTATGCTCAAACATAAGAATTTTCCTATTTGTATCTTAAGATTTCCGAATCATAGAGATTTTCAAAGTTCACAATTCTTGCAATATTTTATCTTTTATAATGTTTAATACCTATGTCGCTAAGCTAAAATTCTTGCAGAGTAAATATTTTATTAATTAAAAGTCTAAATTTTCTTAAAATTACAATTAAATAGTAGTTAACTCAAATGAAGAGAAATTAAATTTTTCAGTTTGCCTAGCTCCCAGTAAAAGTGCATGCATGCCTTATATTAGAGACACGATTTTGTGGTAAATAAGAATTCGTAATTTCGTTATAAAAATATGCGTAAAGCGGGATAAAGTCGGTGAATAAAAATTCAATGTAAGAACACTATTTTCCTTGGCAATTACAATTATTTATCTTTATTTCACCTTAATATCCATTCATCAATTATCATGACATAAGCTCATGCATGACTATATTAAATAATATTTAGTTTTTAAAAAATAACACTAAGCATCCTCATTGTACAAAAGTATCATTTAAAGAAAAATAAACACATACACACACAGAGAGAACATTAATAAAAAAAAACTTTAGTGTTGACAGTTTCTTTATGCAAGTAACACGCAAACATTGTTTTCTGGTGTTAAATTTGTTCTTTTGTAAGTTCGTGTGTCATTGTAAGAAGAGAGAACCCTCCCCACATCAACATTCGAAACTGATATGTATTTACATTAGTTGGAGACACTTTCCAGCGATTTCTGAATGTTCATCTAACATACCCCGCAACACTCTTCCACACTATCCACTTCACCAGTAGATACCGTTTGGAGCTCGTTTTGTAACTGCATGTAAAATTTCAAAAATTCATGGTGGTCTATTTTCTCAAAAATGGGAATTTTCATCACGTTGCTAGTAATTGCCAAATAATTGTAATGAGTAAATCGTAAAAGCGTCGAAAAATTGTCACTTTTGCGTAAATTTCGTGGAATATCGAGACTTGCTGCAAATTTCGCCAATTCGACAGAATTTCGCGTTTAATCGCCAGCGTTATATTGCCTAACCAATAGTGGAATAATATATATTTTAGGTACACAACATTTTCACACTAAAACTGATACATTTCGCGTTTTCGTGTGCCACCAAAAAATCGTGTCTCTACTTATACGTTCTCTTGTTGTCTCTAAAAGGGGTATATTGATTTTAGTATGGTTTTTAATAAATTACGAAGTTTTACTAAGAGCTCATGTAGAAGAGGGTGTGTCTGCAGAGTTATGTAATATATATCAATGGTGTAGTACTGTACTAATTAAGAACGTTAAACTCTATTTATTTCGCTGATTCGAGATACTCGGTCGAAAGTATTTAACAGCTTTTTCAGGCCACTCATCTGAATGAGATTTTCCTGGGATTTTCCTCATTTACATCATGCAAATTTCGGGATATTACCTAACACTCAGATCCCAAACTGCTTCCTTCCTTCCTTCTTTATTCCTTTTCTTTCCCTTCTCTGGACAGTATGCTCGCCAAGGGATGTCATACGTGACGGACTTAAGGGCGTAGATGCCGGTAATAGCCAGAAATATATATAATTAAATAAATAATCTACCTATTTTGCTGGAGAGTTTTGCTCCCCCTCCCTTCCCAAAGCAAAACTTGAAATAAGGCTACTGTGTGCATTTTTTTGTAACAATTCTACAACTCCATATTGTCATTCGTGACTAAGTGGTGATTTATGAGTGTACTTTCGGCTCGTGTGGTCTCAGGTTCGATTCTTGGTGAGATAATAGCTTCAGATAAAAACTCAACTATTTCTCATCTCATTTTAGGAATGTTCTGTCTCATGTCCTAAGGCACGGAGAAAGTAGCGTTACTATTTGGGGATGTTTTATAAACTCCCAAGTTGATAATTTAGTTCAAATTAATGAAATAATAAACAAAAACGTGTTTCACAACATTTAAGTGAGGCATGTAATTCTATTAGGAACGCAGATTTGGACCATTAACTATGTACTACAACAGAATTATCATTCCAAACGTTCTTTCAAGCTATACAGTAACTATCTGCAATACAAAGAAGACGCTTACATCACCAACGAATGGAATAGTCGTCACAGTCACCGGACTTGTTTTCCATCGAGCTCTTGTAAGATGAACTTGACAGAACAACCGTAAATACATGCCAACGAATACTGAAGGTCATTGGAAGACACTCCAGAGCTACTGGAGTCGCATAGCTTTGCAAAAGTTGGATAAATTAATCTAACAAATGTCTGGAATTTATAAAGTTCTTATCAGGGCTAAGGGCCGACATTTCATTGAAAGCAAGCAATAAAATTGTCTCAGTGGAAACAAGACCATACGCTTTAATTTTTTTATATGAGTAATGATGTTTATGTTACAGGACAAATCGAAAGTGTATTTGTGTGAATACATGTCTTTTTTTGGGGGGGGGGTTCTGAAAAATCAGTAGTGCGCTCAGACTTTTGCCAATGACCGTATATACTCAAGATATCGTTAGAATTTTTGTTTTTCAATTCCACGAGGATAGGAGAGTGGATATTATTAAGTTTTAGATTTAATCTATGCTACTGTCGAACATGGGTCCCAAATTTACAAAATTTTGGAAACAAATTGTTACTTTCCCAAGGAATAATGGTATTGCACTATAGTTGTGTAGGTTAACTTGGCTAAGAATGCATAGTTTCGGGAAGATTATACAATATTGTGCTCTCCTTACGTTTTGCAAAATAAATAGTAGCGGAGGTTTTATATACCATTTCTCCGTCCATATTCTATTTCTGTATATTTTTATTTTGAGCAACGACAAGAAGGAAGGAAGTATGGTTATTGCGAAAATAATCGATTTGGAAATTTTGACGGATTTGCATGTTTCATGACGAAAAAGTTATTTTTGGACTGTTTGTTTATCCCTCCTGATATATATACCATCAGATAATGGTATCAGGTCATACCATTAAACGTATCCAGGCCTATTTAAGGTTTTTATTAGATTATCTAGAGACATTCGCTGAATTTTCTTTGTACTCTCAAAAATGAAGGTAGTGTAGGGTGAAAATCAAGATTTGCAATTTTATCGGAAATGGCACAAACTATTTCAATATTTGAGTCGTTTCTATTTTATAAATCAATATCCATTAACAATACTAGAATACAGTGTGTGTAAAATCGCTTTTCTAGGAACAATCCAATAAGGGTTGGTTCAAAGTTGATGCAACTTTTGAACGCTTCTCAGAAACGACTCAAACGATTTTGTTCGAGAGAGATTATCGTTGAATAAAGGTAATATTCATTGTCCGAAAACGGAGAGATTCAATTTAAGGAAATTACAAGAGAGCCAGGTAAGAGAGGAATACCAGATTGAAGTTTCAAATAGATTCTCGGTTTTAGAAGATTCGGAGTGCACTAGTGTTGAGGATACCTGGATTGAAATTAGAGATACCATTAAAATTTCAGCAAAAGAAAAATTGGGACACGCGGAAATACGTAGGAACAAACCATGGTTCGACCAGGAATGCATTAAACTAACAGTGAAGAGAAAACAGGCAAAATTAGGCTGGCTACAAAATCCGAATGAAATAACTACACAAAATTTCGCAGATATCAGGCGGGAAACTTCCAAAACTTTTAGAACAAAGAAGTGTGATTTTTTAAAAGCTAAAATTAAGGAACTAGAAGATAATAGAAAAAATAAAAATATCCGGGACATGTATAAGGGGATCAGCGAATTTAAGAAAGGCTATCAACCTCGTGCTTATATATCAAAGAAATCTGACGGTAAAGTTCTCACTGATACGAATAGCATCTTAAATAGATGGAAAGATTTCTTTGACCATTTGCTTAACACGCAACCAAATACTAGTGTGCGTGGAGAAAAGGAGGTACACACCGCAGAACCGTATATTCCAGAACCCAACCGAATAGAAGTAGAAACCGCTATAAAGAAATTAAAGAAACACAAATCTCCGGGTGTAGATGAAATTCCGGCTGAGTTAATTTTAGCTGGAGGCGAAAATTTGTAGAACAAGATACACAAACTCATTCTCCTTATCTGGAACAAGGAAGAATTGCCACAAGAGTGGAAAGAATCAATCATTATTCCAATTCACAAGAAAGGCGACAAAACTGACTGTAATAATTATCGAGGCATTTCTCTTCTGTCAACATCCTATAAAATCCTTTCAAATATTCTATTAGCAAGAATGACCCCATACGCAGTTGAAATTAATGGAGATTATCAGCGCGGATTTAGACGAAATCGATCAACTATCGACCAAATATTTACCATTCGCCAAATACTCGAAAAAAAAGTGGGCATACAATACCCCATCATCAACTATTTATTGATTTTAGAAAGGCGTACGACTCGGTTAGGAGACAAACATTATACAACGCTCTTACAGAACTTGGAATACCGAGAAAGCTAATTGGATTAATTAAGATATGTTTAAATGCATCCCAAAGTAAAGTTCGGGTAGGGAAATTTTTGTCCACGAGCTTTCATGTCGAAAATGGCCTGAAACAAGGAAATGCGTTGTCACCATTGTTATTTAACTTTGTTCTGGAATACGCTATAAGGAAAATCAAAGATAGCAACCAGGGCCTAGAGTTGAACGGTATTCACCAGGTTATGGCATATGCTGATGATGTAAATTTAATAAGGGATGATAGGAGAACAATAGATAGAAATGCAGAGATCTTATTAAACGCTTGCAGGGACATGGGCTTAGAAGTAAAAACAGAGAAAACTAAATGCATGGAAGTGCGTCGGGACCGTAATACAACAAATTATGGATGCATTAAAATATTAAATAATACTTTTGATAGAGTGGATACTTTCAAATATCTAGGATCAATATTAACAGAGAAAAATTGTATTCACGAAGAAATTAAATGTCGACTAAAAGCAGGGAATTCGTGTTACTATTCGGTTCAATATCTCTTGTCGTCGCGAATTCTGTCGAGGAATCTGAAGCTTAAAATATACAAAACGATACTCATGCCTGTTGTTCTGTATGGTTTCGAAACATGGTCGCTTACTCTGAGGGAAGAACATAGGCTGAAAGTATTTGAGAACAAGATCCTGAGGTGAATATACGGACCCAAGAGGAACGGGAATGGGGAATGGCGAAAACTTCATAACGAGGAACTACATAATTTATACGGTTTACCCAACATTGTTAGGGTCGTCAAGTCTAGGAGGCTTAGATGGGCGGGTCATGTAGCTAGAATGGAAGAAAGTAAAAACACTTTCAAAGTCTTGACTGGAAGACCAATCGGAAAACGACCATTAGGAAGACCTAGGTGCAGATGGGAGGACAATATTAAGATGGATGTCGCAGAGATTGGAATACAAAGTAGAAACTGGATGCAGTTAGTTAAGGATAGAAGTCAGTGGAGAGCTTTTGTGAACGCGGCATTGAACCTCCGGGTTCCATAGACCATAGAGTTAGTTAGTTAGTTAGTTATATATTAAAATGCTAGGTTTATATGTTTGTCCGCAATCCTTTCGACAATGAGAAACAACAAGTGCTAGAAACGTACCGTTTTCACTGGTCGAATCCAAATTTTGTGTAGATTGTCCAGTTCTCATTCAAATTTTCAAAAACCGTGTCGTTATTGTTCCATTCAACCTTTTAGGGGCTGTTTTCAGCTTATAAGATTAACATTGTTGCAGGGTGAAATTACGATGTTAGACAACCAGTAGACAAGTTATGTATGGCGGGCTGATGGACATTGCAGGCGCTTTGCTTAAATCTGAATGGCAAAGCCTGTTGCATGCTGGCAACTTCAAAGGCCTCAAGAGACACAATGAGGCGTACTCGGACGGATAAGGATTTATTAGAAAAAATATTTCCACTTGATACCGTGTTACTTCTACAAATTTGCTACAAACTCACGCAAACATCTATACATACCAGTTTACTTCCCTTGTGAGTCTCCTATCCTTTACTTGTGTGAGTAAGGAGACATGCACAGTGGGAAGAAGGTTCATGGTCATAACCAGGGCCCGGATTTTGTTGACCTAACATTTTCTAAAAAGTGACCTATAAAATGACACTAAAATTTCTGTAAAATGACCCTAAAATTCACAAAAGTTGACCTTAAAACTTGCAGATTTTTTAAAACGTTTATTTCGTTAAAACATCGACACTCTTTTGAATATCTATTGAGTTTCAATTATCATTTCTCACACATTTACAGAAGTTTTGTTTCAGTTAGTTGCAGTCCATTGATCATTTGTGTCTTTGGTTTTAAAAAAGAAATAATATTAAAACTAAACTTTGACCAATTTAGTAAATAGCTAAGCATTTCATATTTGAATTACAAATATATAGGCCTATATCCAGTTAAGCAACACATAAACATTTTATAAGCTGTGATACAACAAACTAACTCAGGAACTTTGTAATCGTCTCAAAATTTAGTTCATACCTTATTCGGCATTGCAGTAGATAACTGTAAACATTTTTACGATTTAATTGAATTAGCAACCTTAATTATATACGAAGCACCATCTGTTACAAAAAGAACATGGTCATGTTGGACACCTTTAGGCCAAAGTAGGGATATCGATTTATCGAAAAGTCTACATATTGTAAAATGGTTGACAGATTCCAACACTTCACCAGTTAGCAAAAATATTTTGCTAGGTTCGTCGGCTTTCATTGCGCCAATAATAATATTGACTATATAGCGTTTCTCCACATCACTAGTCTGTCTATAGAAACAAAAATTTTCTGAGTCCAAAGTTCCTTTCTTATTTTTCTTATTGTGTCCTCGTTACACTTTGGCGTGCATTTTTTCCCTAAGATTCGTTTCGTCTGGAATGCAACGACCTGTATGGCGTTCCAGGAAATCCCGCAATTTCACATTGTTGAGTTTCCAAAGAGGAATATATGAAGACACAAAAACTTCACACAACTCTTTTGAAAACTGAGGATTTGTCTTTACTATTCGAAGCACTCTCCACAAGTAACAACTGCGAACACTTGGTGTTATGTTTGTTTTTAACTGCACGTAAATGTTTTTCGCTTCTGATATGCTTTAGCACAGTGTATCTTTTCTCTGCTGCCACTTTTCTTCACATACCTTGCAAAATAATATTGTGCTGTCAGTACTAAAAACATCCTCACCAAATTCAGAAACAATCTGTCTTAAATGATAAGCTGTAGATGGTTTAGGCCTCGGCATTCTACATACTCAAAGCATCAATTGATTCTCGAGTTGAAACTAGGAAGCGAACTTAAAGAATAAAAGTTCGCAAGTGTAGATTGTATACACGAGAATAATAGATAAAAACCCTGTTTAAAATCTTTGTACGTTTTCTAATCTATTTTTAGTTATTCGCATAGTTATATTCTTTGTGGTAAACAACCTACAACCATCTGCTTTGGCCACTTACGAACCCCCACCCCTCGTCAACCAGCTACAGCTTAGTGTTCATTGACTTGTTAGGAATGCAGCTTTTCCACCCCAAGAATCAGGAAGCAGAAAAAAAAGATAATTTAACTTCGTGTTTTTAAATCCGTAAACAGTTTTCATTTTAAGGTTTCCTTATGTAGAAGAAAAAGAATAAAAAGACCATAAGTGACCTAAAAGTTACCTTACAATATTAAAAATTGACCTGAAACTTCAAAACGGCAAAAAGTGACCAAACGTTGACCCTAAAAAGAATATTTTTAGAACCAAGAGTTGATGGATAACGTTTTTATTTGAACTTGCCTTGTCCTATGCGTAACAGAAAATAGTTGACTTGTCAACAAGATTCGGGCCCTGGTCATAACAAAACGATGCGCTGAGTAGACATTGCAGGTTCAGCTAGTATTTCATTAATAGCCCTGTAATTCGGCATAAGGCATTTTTCCTGAAAAAAAAAATCCACAAAAGATAGTCTACTTTCAAACGAGTATTTTTCAGCAACAGCTGAGAAGATTTTGTTTATATTTTGTACGAATATATATTTTATTAATAAAAATACAATATGGAGTAAATAGTTTCTCATTTAAAGATCCACAAGGGGTAGTTTACTCTTGGGGTGAACTTTTTCCGGAAGATTTTCTCTAATACGTCCCAATCGATTTTGTTCAAATTTCATAAATAATCATTCCTTCATTAATCATCCTACAATGTAACGTAATCCACTTCCCCTGAAGGATTCCAAAAAGAGTAGTTTATTCTTGGGGTGATATGTTTTCAGATAATTTTCTCAAAACCTTTTCAGGCGAATTCTGTCATACGTAGGGTGTAGAAATCGTTCTCATTTTGGATACACAGCGATCCAACATTTCGGATATATAATCAATCATTCCTCTTCCTGAAAGTGAGCACAGTTCGTCACTTTTACCCATTCTAGACGTCATAACCTCAAACCTATATAAAAATTACACGTTAGTATCTTAAGACATGAACGCATTTACTACATAAATTTCATATGTGTAGCACATCCCTTATAATTTAACGCAATGCGTGCAAAATGTTTGTGAGGCATCTGCATGAGTATTTACTGTTTCGTTACTGAGGATCACAACTGAGATTACCGCTGAAAGTTTTCGAAATGTAACTGTGGACATTTCGGTGAAGCTCATATTCTATCACATGCAAAAAGACATAGAAAAGAAATAATCGAACAAATATCGTGCAGATTACTGTTGAACGAAATCAACGTTTGTATACATTGTTCTAAAATTGCATTGTTCGACAAATTTGTTTCGCATTCAAGTTGATTTATTTTTGCATCTAATCATTACCTTCAATCAAAACGGAAAGTACCATTTAACAACAATTTTACATTCTTTGTCCCATCACAGAGATATCTAACTCTTATAAAAACACATTTCAGGTAACTTTGTTTCGTAAATACAATTTGCAAAAACTAAGGTTCTCATTGCAATTTCACCATTCTAACTAACTAACTAACTCTATGGCCTATAGAACCCGGAGGTTCAATGCCGCGTTCACAAAAGCTCTACTGACTTCTATCCTTAGCTAACTGCATCCAGTTTCTACTTTTTATTCCAATCTCTGCAAGATCCATCTTAATATTGTACTCCCATCTATGCCTAGGTCTTCCTAATGGTCGTTTTCTGATTGGTCTTCCAGTCAAGACTTTGAAAGTGTTTCTACTTTCTTCCATTCTAGCTACATGACCCGCCCACCTAACCCTCCTAGACTTGACGACCCTAACGATGTTGGGTAAACCGTATAAATTTCACCATTCAGCTTTGCAATTTCACCATTCCTTCCCACATCAGAGTAGGGAGATTGCAGCGATAATTTTCTAGGAATTAGATTTCCTCCTTTGCATTAAGACACTCTTACTCTAATCATCTTTTCCTCTGTTGCAACATTCTTGAGACCTGGAATGATAAATATCCTCTGTGATTTCCTATTTGAATTTTTCTTCTGGTGTTTTGATATTAGTGGTACTGGACGTTTTATCTGATACAGGTACCATTATCTTGTGGTCATTTTGAAAACGGTTATCCATATGAACAATCTTTTGCCACGACGCTTTTTAGGTTTTAAAGATCTACCTATCAAACAAGGTATCACTCGTCCCATGTTTCCATTTAAAATTTTAAAGTTGGGAACTGGGCCCTCATGAAGGGAGGCCTTGGGTGGCACCGCGACAACTCCATTCGATTTGGTTCATGACATTTCCTATTTGAGTTTTTGTTTGGTTTATTAATGTTCAGCCGTTTTCATATTAGTGGTACTGGATGTTTTGTCTGATACAGGCAATATGTCTTAGCGGCTATTTTGAATATGATGACCGATATGAAAAATCTTTTGCCACAACGCTTTTTAATTTTTAAAGATCTATCGAGTGAGGTATCACTCACCCCTTGTTTCTATTTAAAATTTTAAAGTTGGATTCCGGGTCCCCATGAAGGGCGGCCCTGGGTGGCACCACGATATTACCATTCGATTTGTCTTGTGATATTTCCTATTTGAGTTTTTGTTTGGTTCATTTATGTTCAACCGTTTTCGCGATATTTCCGTGAAAAGATTAAAATGGGCCACCCTGTTGTATATATATATATATATATATATATATATATATATATATATATATATATATATATATATATATATATATATATATATATATATAATGATTATGCAGAAAAGAACAAATAGACATAACATGCATTAATTTCAATCTTATAGCTCACTCTCTCTGTGCAAGGGCAAAAATTTATTGATCACTCCACGTGTTTCATAAATAAAATCATGTAATGCTGGAATTTGTGGTGGTAGAATATAGTGTATACCTGCCCCTGTATACACACTTTATTTTGTAAATTTAAGGCGAATATACGATGAACTTTAGAAATATTAGGTGGGTATATACCGTATACTCCTGTATGCACCACATTACGCACAGACCTGAGAAGTAGACTATGCCAAGTCACTTTTTGGTCGAAATTGAGTTATCATCTTTTTCTTACTTACATTAGCACGATGCTTCTAGTGGTAAATTGATCTAGATCCAAAAGCAGCTAGTTTCGGAAATAGCCAGTTGTAAACTAATCCAAGTCACAGTTTGTGTAAGAGGTAAAGAATGCTATGTGCACTTAGCTTATCCTCCGATATAAATATTCAGATACTAATATTCTAAGTCAGACTTGAAATAGTCTACCTTGCAAGAACATATAAAAATATTTTTTATTGTCAAATAATAATATTCTAAGTCAGACTTGAAATCTTATACCTCTCAAAAATATATAATTATATCTTTTACTTCTGACTTATCATATTTGTGTATTTAAGCACATAGGTGTTAAATTCACTCTCTCTGGAGCGCAACAATCGATTACCACAATAAGCGACAATGTAGCTTCTATAAAAAAAAAAAAAATAATAAAACAGCGGGTGCTTAGTCTTATGCGGTTGTTGAATCGAGCAGACGCACTGCAAAATGGCTAAGAAAAATCATATGATATTGCAAATGGTCCACAAACAAGCAATTGAAGATGATAGGGAAGATATTGGTAAGTACTTGTTTATTTTAATTTTAGAAGGAATAAGTAAAGAGAGGACGTTTTGGTTTAATCTCTTTTAATAGATAATAATTAAATCTCACTCATCTATCTTTTTAAAAAGAGTTAATCAGAAATAAAAAATCTGTATTTCCAGAGTTGCTTTCAGAAAAAGTTATTTGGGAATATTTTTTTTTAAACAAAAGGGGATATTATATGCAGAAATACAAGTTTCGTGGTATTCTTTCAGTATGCGCTGGGCAGGGAGAGAATTTTGCCAATACATTACAACGAGACCGATGCAACTCACGCAAAACGTATCTGGTCCATCCACATTTTTTTTTTTTTTAATTTAAATTTTGAAACGGCGCATATCAGGAATCTGCAAAGACTCAGTCTCGGGAAGCGTCGAAAATTAACACGGAATTGGCATAATACTCTTTTCTAATATTGCAACCTTCATTTTAATCATTCCTCATTTTATTTTGATGGGGAAAATACATGAAAACTCACATATTTTTATTCTCATTGCTTATAAAGGAAGTTCTAAGCTAGAACCACTGGCGGATCCACGGGGAGGGCGGAGGGGGCGACCGCCCCCTCCAAAGGGTTTTTTGAACTTTCTGCATTTATCATTGGGAAATACTAATATGGTCTTATTTCCGACCGATCAATCTGTGTGACAAGCATAGCAGAGTCTAATAAAAATGTGTGGTACTTAATAGTACTTAATACAGACATATTTGAATTGTGAATCCTTCTCTCCCTAGTTCCTTGGGCGGTCACCATAAACCCCAAAGTAGCGAGAATATGATTCATTCGTTGGACGAACAACTGTAATAAGGAGGGTAAGACGGCTCACTCTTTGTACTAAAAATGTTATTGTGTCCTAGAAAAAGGATATGAAATGGATTTCGGAATTCCGGATTATAACCTCAATTACCTTTACCTTTAATAAAGAGAAATATAGAATCTTCAGCGCTCCTTACTGAAAAGCTCTCTGAATCTAAGAGGAGACTTTTCGGTTGGTTGATTGATTGATATGTATTTACGCTGTTTGTCAAATGCGATGTTTTACAGAATGAGAACCAGAGTTTAAAGTTGGATCTGACCCACTGTAATGCGTTCGATGCTCACTGACCGGGAATTAAACCACAGAACCTCATGCATCAAAGATCATAGGTAGTTCGCTATCTACCAGATCGACAAAGAGAGCCGTGACTTTTGGAGTTCAACACGGAAACATTAGGAAGGGACCAGGGATTTATTGTGACTTCAAATGGCATTCCATCTTTTCTTGAGAAATAACACAAGCTTGTTATTGTAATTCACACATAAAAGACGAAATCCTGAGTGAGTAACTTCGTACAGGCCAAACCAATTAAACTAGAAACTTGAAATTAGGACAGTATATAAGATTTGTTACGTAGGGTATCACTAAGGAAGGATTTTTTTTAAAATTCGAAGAAAGGAAAGGAGAATGGGGTGGAAATTACTTTAATAAGATGTTAATCTCTTCGAATCAGTTAAGACTAGAGACTTGAAATTTGGCATTTGGATTTCTCGTTTAAAATAATTTGACACGTGTTTCAACTTTTTTCTTATATTATAGTAAAACGGAGAAATAAGAGATGGAAAGAAAAAGTGGCGGCGATTGCAAATATTATAATAAGATATCAATATCTAAGAATCTTTGAAGGTTAGAAACATGAAATTTCGTATATGGACTTTCCACTTAAAATAATTCAATACGTATAGCAGCATTTTTGATATTTTACCTAGAAGGGAAGAAAAGAGGTGGGATTATTATTATTATTATTATTATTATTATTATTATTATTATTATTATTATTATTATTATTATTATTATTATTATTATTATTATTATTATAAGATGCCATATCTCGGGATCCCTTGCGCTTAGAAACATGAAAGTTTGTAATTTGATTTTTCATTTAAAATAATTCAACATGTATTTGAACGTTTTTTTTTTTTTTTTTTTTCACAACGTAGAAGAGAAGGAAAAAAGGTGGCGGTGGTTCATTAAAATGTCTTACGAGATGTTGGAATTTCGTGACACAGTTTTAGCTCTATCCAATTCTATATGAAAGACAGAAGGAAGAACGCGAAATATTGTGCCACAGTACCACGTAGGGGCATTTGCTATATTGTGCAAGGCCGTATGTCGAGCAGATTTGGGATCTGGGGGCAGCCTCACCTAGACGAAGGCTAGTATAATATACCTAGGTAATTTTATTGTTGTTGTAAGCGTAACTATAATTATATAAAGTTTCGTGGACCCCACACAAATATAGAGATAGATTAATTTTGAATTAATTTTTATAACTGCTGTCCCGCAATTGTTACTCAAAATATAAATGATTAGAGTAAATTGTACACTCTTTCGTTAAAATGAATGATATCGTCAATACAGTATTTCCTTTTGTGCAAGTACTGTGCCAGACAGTGCATCTCATATGATGCGGTGACTGTGTGTGAAGTGAATCATGACACCGTCACGCCTGCGAAACGGAAGTACGTATTTAATTTAAATCTACAGAGAAAATACTCTCATTACCCCCCCCCCCAAAAAAAAACTTACAAGTTCGGGTCCCAAAGTGGAATCTGGGAATCATTTTTACACCCACCCCCCTCCCCATATTCATATGAGTCCCATTCTTGTAAATTAAAATTCTGGTCACCTTGAAGCTACGCTCATCGAGAAAGCGAACCGCCCCTCCCAAACGATCCTTCTGGATCCGCTAGTGGCTAGAACATATGATGTTACTGTGAGAACTTGCGATGCATGTGTCTAGGTTTTCGGCCAATCTAATTGTATTTCTTTTATGTCGTACATAATCCCGTAAATGTTTACTTTTTGTTCGCTCATAAAGCAGTAAGATCACAAGCTGTTGTCTTAGTATTAATTATTTTTCTGAACCTAATTGGAATACTAAGAGTGTCCTGCCGAATCCATGGAGTCCGTGAAGAAGAGTTGAAGAACTCCTGATATGTACTGAACAACAAATTCAAATACAGAAATGTACGAGGCGAGTTCGAAAAGTAAGAATACAAAGACTAGTATTTAATGAAGTGTAAACACACTAAAACGTCTGGATTAATAATTTGGATAAAACAAGTAGATTATTGTAATCTTGTTTTCCGAACTCACTTTGTGCATTCGTTTATTTGGATTTGATCGTCATTCAGTCCAGATCAGCGGTTCTTCATCTGTGTTCCCCAGACCCCTTGGACTCGGCAGGACTCAACAAGCCTCCCTTAGATTCCGAAAAGTTTCGGATACAAAAGCAAACGCTGAGGCATATCAGTAAAGTTACAACCCCTGTAGGCGGACAAGTAATATTTTTGTATGTAAATTTTTAGACTGGCTTTCAGTGCCAGCCTCTTGCTTCCCTCTCGCGGCTGTTTCTCTAATATTACAAAATGTTCACTACAAGCGATTTAGTGATTCAATGATACCGTATTCCTCAGAGGCTGACACTAAAAGCCCGTATAGCCAACCTACACACTAAAACATTACTTGTCCATCTACAGAGATTAATGAATATGCTTCTCAGAATATTGTGACTTGCGTTATTGATTTTTTAAAAATTTTTATCGTTTCAGATGGAGCTGGTGTGCCAGGACCTAGTGGCTTAAAGTGTACTCCTACTGCACCAAGCGATGTATGTAGTATGGATGATCTTTTGGATGTTGATGATATTGATATCCCGACTATGAAGAACCTTCATCAGTTTCAGATTCACCCCCTGAAGAAACTACAAAGACTAAAAAATCAAGGAAGAGACGTAGAGATAAATCTACTTGGAAATCTGAAATTCTCAAAAGGAAGAGAGCAGCAGGAGAGGAGTATGTTTCTAGAACAAATAAAATCGTGGCCGCGAAAAGTGTACGACCTGGTTGTCCTGGGAATTGTCGCCGGCGTTGCTTTCAACTTATCTCCGAGAGTGAAAGGAAACATATCCATAAAAACTTTTGGAATTCAAATGTAATGATCAATCAAAAACGGCAGTTCATAGTGTCTTGTGTGGAGAAGGTGCCCATCAAAGTCAGACGGGAAAGAAGTGGCCAAAGGAGTGGGCAAAGGATCACAAGTCTTTGCTACAGCTTTCGAATCGAAGGTCGAAAAATACGAATTTGTAAACGCTTCTTTTTGACGACACTCGATATTTCTGCCCAGTTTGTGACCACTGCACTAAAAAAAACTGCAAGACGGAGGTGTTGTTATGGAAGATAGAAGGGGAAAACATGAGCCTCCAAATAAAATATCTCCAGAAGTACGTGCCCAAGTAATACACCACATTTCAAGATTTCCAACACATAGTAGTCACTACTCCCGTGAAAAATCAGTAAGAAAGTACTTGGGTTCCGAATTAAATTTAGCAAAAATGTACAAACTGTATCGCGAGGAATGTATACAGAATGGTGTACCGGAAGCAAACGTTGTGAAAGAGTCTTATTATAGAGCGGTGTTCAATTCAGAATTCAACTTATCATTTAAAATGCCCGAAAATGACACTTGTGACACATGTGATAGTTTTGTTGCCAGCTTGAAAGAGAATCGAAGTGAAGAAGACAAAAATAAGCTCCAACTCGATTATGATAATCACTTGGAAGAGGCTAATAAACGATACAATTTGAAATGGGAAGATAAGAACAGAGCAAGAGGCAATTGTAAAGAACGGGTTCTTATGGTTGACTTACAAAAGTGTCTCCCAACACCATTGCTTAAAAATTCTGAAAGTTTTTACTTACGGAAATTGTGGACATTCAATTACACTATTTTTGATAGTACTACCCAGAAAACTTACTGTGTTATGTGGGATGAAACAAAGTCTAGGAGAGGTGCCAATGAAATGGCTTCGGGTTTATACAGGTGGGCAGAAATAGAGCTTACCAACAGTGATGTTGAAGTGATAACAGTTTGGTCTGACAATTGCAGTGGACAAAACCGGAATCTTGTGATTGTGTCTTTATACATGTGGTTGCTTCGAAAGTTTCCGAACTTGAAGATTATCAACCATAAGTTTCTTCTAAGAGGTCACACTCACTTGGAAGTGGATTCCAAACATGCTGTGATTGAGAAGGCCAGGAAAGCGCTTCCGCATTTCTCGATAATGACACCATGGGATTGGCAACAACTTGTTAGAAGTTGCAGACACAAACAACCTTTTATAGTTGTTAACATGGAGCTTGAACATTTCAAGAATTTCAAGGCATTGTGTGGACAACGCTCAAGTCCTTTGCGTCTTTCTAGAAAAGGTACTAGTGAACAAGATGTATTTATATAAAAAATGGTCCACATGCAAGTACGTCAAGATAGTCCTGGAGTGATATACTACAAGGAGAACTTCGGTGAAAACTTTCAAAGTGTTGACCTAAACAAACCTACGCGATATGCTGTGTGGCCGGACGAAGTTCCCCAATTAAGTGATTCATTGAAGCCCATCAGTTCGGCTAAGTACAAGGATATTCAAAGACTTTTAAAGTGGGTCCCCATCATTTGGCATGAGTACTACAGAAACCTACCGCATCGTAATGCTGACGGGGACTCAAGTGATATGGAACATGAATGATTCTCAGTGTAATCATTGAAATCTCAATTATTTCTATGAGTAAATACCCTGTAAAACAATAATATTATTGTACCACATGCGTGATACATTGAAATTACTACTTTACAATGTTTCTTTCATTTTAAACTGCAGTTATTACTTTGCTAGTATATAGCGAAAACAAAGTTTTGTGGTAAAATATTACAAGTCATTTTGCACTAACACATAAAACATTGTTGCTAACATTGCAAAATACAACTTTAGGACACGGAATAAAGCAAAAATGTTTACTTTATAGACCATGTTAGAAAAGTTATGTATCAGTTTTAAAATGTTCAATAAAAAAATTACGCAATTAACCAAAATAGCGTCTTCAAAACAGTTTTTTGCTTCTCCTGTAAAATTAATAAAATGTGACTTATACTACTCTACTTCTCAGGTCCAGCTTTAATAATAATTGACAACAATTGATTTAATGTAATAGATGGGAGCAAGAAAGTGTTGTGTGGTGTTCCTTACCTTTTATTTTCGTATTTCTTTTTAACAATGTATTTCAATAGATTTCTCCGGTACTGTAAATAGTTTTAAATGGTAAAAAAAAAGTGTGGTGCTTAATCAATCTAATTTAATTGCTCTCCAATTTACTAAATTAAGAAATGTGGTATTAAGAACCCCACACCTACTTTGTCCAAGTTGAGAAAGAAGATGGTTTAATGATGTTTGATGGGAAAGAAATTGCGGCAAAGAATAGTGTTAAAGGCTGATAGAAGAAACTTAATAGTTTCATTACGCTACTACAACGATGAAGCACAGTACTTAAAACATTTCAATAAATAGATTCTTTCATTATAAAAAGTTCTCATGCAACAAATAGTAATCTTAGTCTTTGTATGAGTTACTTAACTTTTTCAACTATTCATAATAATTATAATAATAATGAAATAATAATAATTACTATTATTATTTCATTATTATTATTTAGATGGAGGTAGCGGAAAGGAATAAAATAAGATTTATGGCTACTAACGTTAATTATTGATATACAGCGGATTAGATTTTTTTAAGGACTATACCCTTCCTAACATATTTATGCCCCCAAAACCTCTGTGGGTCGCTGCACACCTTCTTTATACCGCTGCCAAGGAATAGTAATCATCCAATCAATTTTCTGGGGAAAGAAAAAGCAACGTTATACTAGGCATCTAGTAATAGTACGAGTATCGTAATAACAGAAGTTGAACCATAATTAAGTATAAAGAAGAACGTGGTTGCTACTAAGATCAAAGTAATTGGTGTTGAGGAAGCACATCGATGGTTAATCTCTGGGATCTAGCGAATGAAATTGTTACAAAATGTCTGCTGAAACAAAATTATAGGTCTAGGCCAGTAGCAAGGCTTGGCTACTAAGTGGGTACGAGAAGAGTAGAGTAGTGATTTTCTGTTCCCTATGATTCAAAAGAGTATATGAAGAATTGCAAATTAGGGAGTTGAAATGAATAGAAAAGGAATTCCTTAAATCTAAACTCCAAGTAATAAGTTCCAAGGAGAAGGCTCAAAGAAACTACACGCCGTTATTCATAAACAAATTGATAATTTTGGGGAGAAGTATAATTAAACGTTTCCTCAAACTCTGAAAGGCCTTCATGAACAAAGTTCTCAACTAACCTCTTCGTCTTGATGTACGTAAATTTATATCCATCAACTGCAGGCTATTTCGCCCCTTCCTATTTCTCCTTCCAAGACATCTTGTTTCATGTTCCATATGATATAGTTCCTTCTCAGAAAATGTCACAAACACTTTTCTTTCTCTTTTTAATTAGATCTAAAATTATTTCCTTTTCGATTCACCTAACTTCATTCTTCTCCGCATCCACATTTTGAAAGCCAGTCCTTTTTTCGTCACTTTTGTGAAATTTTTGGAAGTTAGTATGGATTTAAGAAGTTGTTTAAATGCGTCTCCTTACTCTTGACCGAGTTCAGCTCCAAATATAGGGAATGATCCCAAATTTCAAAGAAAATACAGATGGTGATCAGAAAAATGGAAACACCTGTAGTTGGCAACATGTCAGCTGTATGGGTTGGCAGTGGTGTTGTGGCGCCCGCAGCGGCGGACCGTTGGTGGTGGTGTGTTAGGTCGGTCTCCATACTATGTCAGGTGCAGTGCAAGCAGTGTCCAGTGGCTGCAGCAGACGGAGGTAATGTAAAATGGGAGACATCTCAGATTTTCAAAGAGGGCAAATTGTTGGTGCGCGGTTATGTGGATTGAGTGTGACGGCAGTGGCTACTGTGTTAGGTGTGTCGCGTGGGACAGTGTCGAAGGTGATGACGGCCTACACAACACACGGGAAAACCACATCGGGGAAGCGGAACAGTGGGCGGAAGAAAATCATGAGTGACAGGTCACACCGAGTATTAAAGCGCATTGTCACGCAGAACCGTCGTGCCACTGCGGAGCAAGTGACGGAGGAACTCAATCAGCACCTCCCCCACCCTGTTTCGACAATCACAGTCCGCCGCGAATTACATGACATGAACTTACGGGGTCGTGTTGGACGGGCCAAACCGCTCATCAGGGACCATAACGCTTTCGCACGCCGCAAATGGTGCCGCGACCATGCAACTTGGACCGTTGAGGAGTGGAAACGTGTGATACGGTCGGATGAGTCATCCTTCACCCTATTCCCAACCACGGGCCGTGTTTATGTGTGGAGAACGCCCAAAGAAGCTTATGATCTGCAGTGTCTCCGCCCAACTGTGAAACATGGCGGTGGCTCGGTAATGCTGTGGGCCGCCATATCATGGTTTTCATTGGGTCCTGTGGTCACACTTAGCGGATGAATCACTGCCAACGATTATGTCGCAATTTTAGGAGACCACTTGCATCCTATGGTCCGGATGTTGTTCCCGGACAATGACGCCATCTTCTAGGATGATAATGCACCCATTCACACAGCTGGCGTTGTTGCGGCGTGGTTTGAGGAACATCGAGATGAAGTTCAACACTTCCCCTGGCCCGCCCAATCCCGAGATCTCAACATAATTGAACATCTGTGGTCCGTCTTGGAAACACGACTCCGGCGACGATTTCCACCTCCATCCTCTCTCACAGAACTGGTCGATGCCCTGCACGAGGTATGGTGTAAAATTCCACTTGCTACCATTTACGATCTCTATGCCTCCATCCCACGTCGCATCAAGGCTGTTCTGAAGGCGAAAGGTGGCCCGACACCATATTAATCTGATAAGTTCTGGTGTTTCCATTTTTCTGATCACCATCTGGATATACTACGTTATATAACATCAGACTCGAATATGTTTTATGGAAGTTATCGTGAGAAATTAATTCCTATATATATTGTGTAGCGCTATATATATTGTAGTGGCACCAAATTGCACACCATTTTCCGCCTTCCATTATGCATTTTGTTTGTTTCAATTAAATAATATTTTTTTAAAAGTATTATTCCAAGGATGTTATAAAATAGAGTATCTGCCCATACAACAAAATCGTGAAGCCATACGTCACAACTTCGCCACACCTACTCTGCCCACTATGCGCCACTAAGATCGCAATGTTTCGAGCCAATAATCATGGCTGAAACGAGAGTAGCCAATCAGACGTACCGGCTCTGACGATGCTCGGTTATTTTCTGGCTTCATTGAGCTCATATGATGAAGATACGTATTGGCAGATCCTCTATTTTATAACATCCTTGTATTATTCTTACAGAATAATTCTTTTCCTTTCCTTATTCTCGTTATAATCAGGAACTCTTTATTATCAACACGACAGCTCGTTAATCTTAAACTTTTGATCTGTTGCTCTTCGCTGACTCTTTTGACAATTAAGATAAACCCTTTTGATAGTCTGAATATTTTACATATAAACCAACGTATAAAAAGCGTCTCCATAACTAACTAACTAACTAACTAACTCTATGGCCTATGGAACCCGGAGGTTCAATGCCGCGTCCACAAAAGCTCTCCACTGACTTCTATCCTTAGCTAACTGCATCCAGTTTCTACTTTGTATTCCAATCTCTGCGAGATCCATCTTAATATTGTCCTCCCATCTGCGCCTAGGTCTTCCTAATGGTCGTTTTCCGATTGGTCTTCCAGTCAAGACTTTGAAAGCGTTTCTACTATCTTCCATTCTAGCTACATGACCCGCCTACCTAAGCCTCCTAGACTTGACGACCCTAAAAATGTTGGGTAAACCGTATAAATTATGTAGTTCCTCCATAGTAACCATTATTTCTAATAGTATTATTCTTGATATTTGTGTTGGGTTCTTTAAAAAGGGATTTCTTAAATCTTTAGTTGTGTAATTTTTGTCCTTGGTTTTTGGATGAAAAGGTCCAATAGATACTTCAGGCAAAAATTTCCTTGTAAGCCCTATATCTGGAGAACTACATATAGTGTAGCCAAACCCAAACTATCACTTAACTCTGTATGATGTGCTTATTCCGCAAAAAATACAAAATCTCGATTTAGGGGCCAATCCAAAAATTTTGTGGCCCCTAATCCAAAAAATCTAATATATTTCATTCAATCAAAAATTTTCTTGTACACTTTATATCTGGAGAAATATATATAGTGTAGCCAAACCCAAACTATCACATAACTCAGTATGATGTGCTTATTCCGTTGAAAATACAAAATCTCGATTTAGGGGCCGATCCAAAAATTTTGTGGCCCCTGAACCAAAAATTAATTCTTGGCCAAAATCGCAATCTTTTAATCCATTTTTTGGATCATTCCTACAACTCTTGTTAAGCAAGATAAAGAAGTGTACTTTCCTTTTTAACGATGTATTTTATCAGTGCGTATTCCCATTTTAGTGACAGAGATGTGTAAAATGGAGTAGATCGTAATACTCCAAATTATGGATGCATTTAAATATCAAATAATACTTTCGACAAAGAGGATGCTTTCAAATATCTAGGATCAATATTAACAGACCAAATCATATCACGAAGAAATTAAATGTTGACTGAAAGCAGGGAATTCGTATTACTATTCAGTTCAAAATCTTTTGTCCTCGCGAATTCTGTCGAGGAATTTGAAGCTTAAAAATATGAGTCGATAATCTTGTCTGTTGTCCTATATGGTTGCGAAAGAGTGTCGCTTGTTCAGAGGGAAGAAATATTTGAGAACAAGATTTTGAGATGAATATTCGGACCCAAGAGGAACGGGAATGGAGAATGGTAGAAACTTCATAACGAGAAATTGCATAATAATTTATACTGTTTACCAAACATTATTAGGGTCATCAAGTCTAAGAGGCTCAGGTAGGCAGGTCATGTAGCTAGAATGGAAGAAAGTAGCAACGGTTCAAAGTTTTAATTGGAAAGCCAATCGGAAAACCTAGACGCGGATAGGAGGATAATATTCAGATGGCTTTCGCAGAAATAGGAATACAAAGTAGGAACTGAATCCAGTTGACTAAGGACAGAAATCAACGGAGAGCTTTTATGAAGGCGGCATTGGATCTCCGGGTTCCATAGGCCATAGAGTTAGCTAGTTAGGTAGAACATACGAAAATAATTATAAATAAAAATTATGTTTTTTATTTAAAAGAACTTATCGGTGAGCTTTAGTCAGCACTTCTAAAATAAAACTGGCAGTGAGCTTAGATCCGATTAAATTTTTGTTAGTGAGCTTCGTCCGGTGACCTCTCTGCCGCTGAGCGTAAGTCCGACATCCAAATCAACTCCATGTTACAAGTTTGCACACATACATACGAAAAAATTGTTTCAGTATTAACTAAGTAAACATTATTCGATTTTCAGAAAACATAGTCATGGCGCACGCAAGAGAGAGTTCGGAGTTTAACCCCCCCCCCCTTGAGCAAGGTACTGTGGAAGAATAAGCATTTATTATGAAAAGATATATAAGTATAAAAAATCAAATTTGTCCTCAACTGAAATGAAATTGAGTGTTTCAACCTCCTTTGACGAAGTTCTGGATAAGCCACTGAAACATAGAGCATCTTGGTCATCCCCATTGGCTGGAATTTGTCATGGATAAGTGAGTAAGAGAAGTGAAAGTTTCCCCGAAATTCAAAGTTTCGATAATATTTAGTATGACTAGAAAATAATTTAGTACGTAATTTTCATTAATATGACACAATTTCAATGCAATATGACGCATATTTTCTGTCATGCTTCTCTTTCACTGTTAGTGCAACGAGTTAAAAATCAAGAATGAAAAACTGAATATAACTCCCCTGCTCCTTTTCGCGATTTTAGAAATATATTCTACGATAATTTTCGTAAAGAAAATATATTTGATTTTGGTATGATATGGTTAGCCCTTCCTAATATTTAAAAAAGAACGTTCGGCAATATCGAATAAAATCTACATTTTTATTACACGTAGTAAAATTGCTAAGATTATGCAAATCTCCAACAATCCTAATAATAGGCAGCAAACATCCCAATCCTCCATTCTGTGCTTCATGCTATTTCCTACCAATAATAAAATTTCGCCAATAAATCTCGCTACTTGCTGTCGCTTAGCTCCCTGTGGCGGTAGGACTAACTAGGGAGAGTAATGCTTCCGGAAGTATGAACGAAATACACGGTCCTGATTGGTTGGCGTTATCCATTTCTTGCCACGTAGCAGTCATATAACAGAAATTAAACGCTTGCTGCTGTCGGCTCTCGTGACCGAGAGTGCTAGCGCTATGTGCTAGTTAAGGAAATTGCTTTTGGTGTGGGTTCAAACCCGGCCCAACGAAGTTTTTTTTGTTTTTTAAACACTTTTCATAACAGTTTTTTTTTTTATTAAAATAAGATGAAAATAACACTGAAAAAAGTAATTTACTTACTTTTGTGCAGATAAGCAGGAGTAGTAGGAACAGGTTATAAGCCCTGCAGGGCTCGTTTTATTCCACCTTGACCCGTATAATATAAATTTTGTGACCAACTTAAAACAGCTAGGATAGCGCGTAAAACAGCTGGGTAGAGTAGCGCGCGAACAAAAAGTACTTCCGGGAGCATTGCTCTCCCGAGCGGGTCGTTGTGGCGGCTGAGTGTTATCATTTGTTTACTCAATGACTTAAATGAACTCAATGCAGTGATGCCAACCCGTGTGAAAAAAATCCCATATTGTGGGAGTTTTTGACAACGATTTCTCGAAATGGGATAAACGGAATTTTTGTAAAACTAGGATTTGTGGGATTTTTCATACATCTATTTCATCGACGCCAAAAAAAAGTTTATGGGCGAGAAATAGACAAATAAGTCTTTAATAAACATGAAATTAATGCTAATTGTCATTTTTGTAACTATAAAACTCATGTCAGTGTTATTTATGGTATGACTTGTGAATCGCAAAAAGCAACTAGATTAATGTTAATTATATTTTGGTATTAAAAAAAATAAAAAAGAACAGAATTAACGGAAGAAGGTAGCGAGAAACGTCCAACTTCCAAAACGTTCCATATGACATGACTTCAAGAATGAAGTTTATCTACTTTCATTACGTTCAGCAGATGATTACGACACAAATGTGTGATAGAAATACTAAACTCACAACAAGATACTTACTTTCATAGGCATTTTCAATTGTCTCTTTCAATTAAGGAAAACCGGAGCTCATGTGGTTAGGATTCCATTTTAATCAGTAGGTTCCGTTTCATATAGCCTCGCTGCTGAAAGAGGGTGTTAAACTCAAAATCAACTCAACTCAATTAAGAAAAAGACTTGTTCATAATGTGTTTGATAAACGTAGACGATCGAAAGTTTTGAATAATTCATATATTGAAGAAAATGACTTTTTATATACTAATTTCACTGTTCATGTTTTCTAAGTTAGGAAAATTTTCTAATAGGAATTATAGCAGGGAAATTCAAGAGCAAAATTGGAATATTGGAGTAGGTCTTACATTTATGGCTTCTCAGTTTTCTTGGGTTTAAATGTTGGGTAAAACACCACCGTGAGCGACTGTCACTCCAGACAATAACTTGTTCAATTCTTCGTCATTACAGATAGCTAATTGCAAATGACATAGAATAATCCTAGCCTTGTTATTGTCACAAGCAGTGCTGCATCCCAACTCAAGAACTTCGGCTGCCAGGTATTCCATGACTGCAGCCAAATACACGAGAGCGCCAGCGCCAACTTGTTCAGCATAGTTACCCTTTCACAAAAGACGGTAAATTCTGCCAACTGGGAATTGAAGCCCAAGCCTGCCCTGCTGGAGCGGGACTTACTCTTTTCCTTGACTTTTCCTTCTTTAAACTGAGATATAGAAGCTGGAAGCATCTGAAATGTGGTGTTGGTGTAGAATACTGCGCATATCATGGACCGAAAGGAAAAGGAATGAAGACGCACTAAAGGAAGTTAATGAAGGACAACAGATCATGAACATAATAGGAAAAAGAAGAAACAGCATGCTTGGCCATCTTATTCGCAATTCGACTGGATCACTGTGTTGATAGAGGGAAAAGCAGAAGGAAAATCAGGAAGAGGAAGACCAGAGATAGAATATCTAGATGCAGTTACGAAGAAGAGGCCTTATCAAAATATAAAAAAAGACTCTCAAGCGAGAGAAAGTTTTAAAATTTCCATGTTGCCCACCAACTTATGGTTAAGGTGATAAATTAGAAACATCGATCAGGTATTGTTCAGCATTCTTTCCAGTGAGATGGAATTTTATAACGTTTCAAGTTGGCGTCATTAATTCAATGTTAGTGTATGACGAAATCATTGAATAATTACATAAATAATTTACGGAGTTTCTCGTGGTCCGTGGGGAAACTCAAAAAATAAATAAGGTAACTGCAGGTATATACACCTGTGCAGCTAAATACGCCAAGTGTTCAGTATTGGGACGTAGAGGAAGGTTACCAAAGAGCACGCACTTAATATTCATTTTCAAATAGTTCCGAAAGTAATGAAGCAAAAATTACATAAATTGTACAAAATTTTAATTGAAGTTTAGGCTACATTGTAAGAAGTAGAAAAGTTTACTACTAGATGTAGAAATGGAGATATACGTTAAAAAGTTAAAAAACTCAAATGCGTACTCTTAAGGACCAGTGTCCCAAAGAGTGCGTTTTGCGGTCCCTAAGAGGGCGCACTCAACACCTATCATACTTGAAACCTAAACTCCTTCGTAAACTTTAATTTACCCTAATGTTTGCTTCCAATTGTTTGTATAGAGGCAATTCTAAACTATTTTGCTTCCAACAATTTCTTCATTACACGTCCATGTGGTTTTAAAGAATTTATTATGAACGTACACGAAATTTAAAACATTAGAGAAAATCTTCGTTTAGTTTCACCCACAAATTATGATTTTTATGAGTAAAATTAATGATGATTTTTTTAAATTCTTAGTTCGTGGTTTCATTACATTATTCCATCAACTGGAAAGTAATCCTGAACAACACCTTTAGTGTGTGTCTTTTTTAATTCTTAGTTTGTGGTTTCATTACAATAATCGAAGCCATATTTCACTCAGCATCTTCCTCCAGAACACTTCCAGAATCTTTATTTTGATCATTTCCTCACTACTTAGGACGACATCATCATACCATGAAAGGCAATGGCAAACTACCATGGACCAAAGGCCTACCTTCGGGCAGAACACCACATCATCATTGTAATTTAAGAAATTTTGTGAATTTAAAATACTTTTTATATATGACAGTTGGTGCTTGAATCGAAGACAAACAATTACAAATAATTCTACAATCCATTCAAACATCATATTACACTCCCAGAGTAACTGATGAGAATAACCATAGTCTGTAATATGAATGCCGCTACCCACACACGCTATCAAAGAAATTCTCCCAAAGAGTACGTGCACGTTCTTTGGTAACTCACTAACGCGCACTCTTTGGGAAACAGCAGTCAACTCGAGTAAAATTCATCCATGTGGCTGCATATGCAAGACCCCCGAAACAAAGCCATGGTAAACAATTCTATCTGCATTCATGTTTCCTACCATGCAACCAAAGTACTGTAGTTAGCTGCTATATTAGAATAATTTCTTAACTAAGAGTATTAAAATATTACATCAAGAATTCAAAAAAGTTATTTTTAGCTGTATTTTCTGTTTGCAGCGATCCGTTAACTTCCCTTTTCTTCGTATCAACTCTCACAAAAAGACTCATCAATAACAATAACAATTCTGTGTGTTACCACTTCAGCGTAATTGGCACTGCGCGCTCTTAGGGCGTGCGTACTCTTTGGTAACCCTCCTCTATCCGACGAAATCCGCTAAAATGCGCCTCCAATATGTCTTGGACAAGTCCGATTTTACAAATACACCGGGAGACAGCGCTGTATGTAGCCATGCAGTGTTGTTTGTTTTGGGAAGGTTCCGGGGAGGGACATTATTATTTCAATAGAGGTACGAATCCGTTATTAGTACCGTGTTAACTCAGAACATTGCCGATTGTTTACAACAATATATACCTTATTTCGTGTCCGTCTAGGGACACTTTGTTTTGTAAGTGTAATTTCAGTATTTGTGATTCCAAGGCTAATAAATCAATACCAATCATGGCGCAGCGAAATACGCCAGGGCTTGTGCAGGACTGACTGCAGAAGACAAAGATATTTTCATTTGTCCCACATGTTCCATGTAATGTCGCAGTAGGTTTTTTTTTTTTTTTTTTTTTTTTTAGGTCACAATACAGTGACACTGTTTGTTTATCTTCTTATGGACTAAAACTTTTCAGTTTGGAAATTCATTTCAACTTTGGAAATTATCATTTTTAACATTTATTTTTATCTTGCACTTTGATTTTTTTTTTCAGCCATGTTGTGTAGTAATATTTGACTTCGTATAATACAGACGATGTAAGCAGTTGCAAGATTTATTACATGTTTCTAGTAGACTTGGCGTAATTACTTGCATGTGTTCGTAAATACGCCACTTTTTTAAACACTTACCGTATTTCTTTTACCTTGGGTATAAAATAGAAGTGAGTCGTATCATTAGCACTTTTTTTCTACACGCGGAAAAGGCTACTCTGGAACGTAAATGTCTTGTTCTTTATGTTTCTTGAAAATTAAGGCCATAAAAAATGCAATACCCTTAGCATGGCGTATTTACCTACACCTACCTTACATTTGTCAAAAATGTTAACAATTAGACGTTTCAATTAAGCTTATAATGTACAGTGAGCGAGCCGAAGATGCGCGCAAAACAAATAGTAATAACCAGGGCCGGCCCTAGGCAATTTGCAACCCCGTGCAATGGCATCATTTGCAGCATCTTTCTCCAGAAAGAATAAATCTTACAAGCCACGATTTTAAGTATGCAATTTCATGAACAACAAAGGGAAAGGAAAGAGTACTCGCACTCAGAAAGGTCTAAACATTACAAATACAATCTCATTGTGTCTGTCTTTTAATAATAGTAATAGTAATCTATTATGTTAGTGAAAGATGAATCAAACACACCTGCAGAAGACAGGTAGTAATCCATTTTATAGAATTCAATATCGAGCTTCGAATCTCTATATATCCGTTTGTAATTCCAGTGGAACTAGCTCTTTTATCTTTATTTCTTGATTTTCCTTCTACATCTGTTTTTTTTTTTTTAACTTGTTTCTACTTTCAGTGATAAGAAACTTGTTTGTGACAAAGACAAGACTAGTTTTCATATCAAACCTGTGATAACTAACTAAATGGAACGGATGTTCGCTACTGTTCGAGAATTCAGTTCTTGTTTTTGAGTTTGACAACAATCAAGCAATTCACGCTGGGATTTGCTTGACCATTTGCATTAGAACTGACCATGTGACCTTAAACTAATGCTACCTAAACATGATTTATGAATATAGTATTCAAATTGAAGGTCAGTTTAGTAAATTTAACCACCATCATCATGAAGTATGTTTCCAACAAGAAGTATTTATTTTAAATAACACAGTTATGATAGATTTTGCCGCCCCATGCAACTGCACGTGTTACACATATGGTAGAGCCGGTCGTGATAATACCAAAAAGGAAAACTTTCATTCGATTCTACAATGCATAGCATCACTAGTTACAAAATCATATTCAAAGCAATTGAGATTAGCCTAGTGAGCAATATACTCAACCAACACTACCATAAGAAAAAAAACATTGCACACGTGCCATGAAGACTTGTATGGGTCAGGTAGTAATGTTATTTACTTGCAGTATTTGTGGGTCACTTGACCAGCTCAGCAGGAAAATGCGAATCTAGTCCACATTTCTGAGAATTCTATAAAATCCGTGGTGTAGCTGCATGTTTGCAAATAGTAACGAAAGAACATGCAACATGAAAAAAGGAACGCATTTCTTAAGAATTTTATAAAGAAGATAATTTAGTATTTTATGTCTTTGTAAGTACTACTAAGAAGAAGAGAGAGAAAGCACGGAGAATTGCATTAAAGTATTCAAAATACAATCTGTATTTTTTTTTAAATATTTTCTACTCACGAAATAAATATACAAATAGTTTATAGTTTCAACGAAGGAAAAAAATCTAAGTTATGCTTTCTTTTTAAAACTTACATTGCACTGCAGTTTTAACAGTCAAATTACACATTGTAATAGCACAAACAGGCCGGCAGCCAGTTCAAAAATGCAGGGGGAAACCCGCAGTTTGGGGGGGGGGTCGATCCAACCATATTATAGTTCATTTGCAAATCTACCGTGAAAATTTTAGGGGGGTCAGTAAAAATTTAAGGGGGCTGGTCCCCCTAGACTCCCAGTAGATACGGTCCAGAACATAAATACATTATTATTATTATTATTATTATTATTATTATTATTATTATTATTATTATTATTATTATTATTATTATTATTATTATTATTATTATTATTATTATTATTATCTCTTCTGTCTTTTGGCAGGTCCTAGCACTAATGAGGGACATGTGTGTGTCCATAAAGTCTGTTGCCACCCCGTGTATCTTCGAAACGACTGAGAATATGATAAAACTCAAAAACATGTCCATCATTATTTTATGGAGCTTGAATTTTGAGCTTTAAAAGGCTCACCCCAGACACCCTCATATAGGGGCACAAGGGGTCGTGCTTTTGCATTTTATCATATTCTCTATACCAATGTGAACCCCGCCATTTTGGATGGGGTCAACATAAGGACTTGAAACTTTCGGGAAAATATTTCTCTTGTCCAGATTTTTCCAACGATATATTACTCGACCCCCTTTGCAGTTTAAAATTTTCAAGTTGACTCCGCGTATCCCTATATGGGGGTGTCTGGGATTGACCTTTTATAGCTTAAAATTCAAGCCTCTTAAAATAATGGTGGACGTGTTTTTGCGTTTTTTCATATTCGCAGTCGATTCGAAGATACATGGGATGCAACGGACTTTATGGACATCCTGTATTACATTTTATTAGCCTATCGTCCCGGTGTCTCAAACAGAAGACATTTTACAAGTTGTAAGACCTCCTCCCCAATACGTGCCCTTATCTTGCAAAATGTCTACGTTTTGACCTTACTACTGTACTGGGTACCAAAGAAACCCTCTGATACCAAAAATGAAGCGTCTATCTTTAAAAAAAATTGTTAGGCCTACTTCAAACTTTTTGCTTAATTTGTACCATTTTGACTTTTATCACTCGTAATTCAAACACGTTTGTGATAGAGGATTTCTCCATTTGCATAATTACTTTATATGTAAAAGGGGTCGACTGAGCGTAGAATCGATATGAAGTCAGAGTAACACCTCGCGACCTTTTCTAGTGAGAGTTTAAGTAACCAGACGAGAGGAACCATGCTGCGTCTGTAAACCACGGGATTTGCAAAATGTCTGAGATATGCGTAATGAACTGACAGTAGATGATCCGTTTATCCCGATCTGCGTAACGCAATTCCTGAACAACAGTTACTTTGCAAGATCATAATCGTGCTGCCTTGGCAACTTTCTGCCACGTAGAGTAGCTATATACCGTCTCCTGGGATAAACGTCGGAGAGACTATTTTTGTGACCTCATAAGACAAGCTGCGACATCAGCAACAACGCCTTCACGTCAAGATCAATGCTTAATTCTTTCACTAAGAAGCGACCCAGTTGTTCCCAGCTTCTTTACCAGAGACAATATTGTGTCCCGTTTAGGTGCACGTACATCATACTTCCGTTAGTATACTCATTGCATGGCAATGATGGAATCAGTCTTCAGTAGGGTGATGTGGGGCAATGGGCGACACTTCAGGGTTTAGAAAAGTACTGTAAAAAATCCATTAGACAAACTGAACTGAAACTTTACTCAAAATTTATACATACCTTTGGAAATATAATAAAACTATTAACTCGTGAAAAGTCTTAGTCAGTACATTTTTAAAAAATGATAATAAATGTAGGTCTATAATTGGCGTTCGTTGCCCCATACTGTTCTAGAAGTTTGATGAAGATACAGTTAGTTTGTTGAAACTGTTATGTGTTTTATATATATACGAGTATATATATATATATATATATATATATATATATATATATATATATATATATATATATATATATATATATATATACGAGTGTCGTATATAGTGACGGATCCATAATATGATCAAGGAGGGGCTAAACCATAGTTTGCCATTTTATCCAATGTGAAGCATGATTGAAGCCCATTTTATCCAGTGTACAGTAACGTAGCGCGAAGTTTTAAAATGGGTAGGCTGAAATTATATTCGTAGGTAGAGGGTGGCTAGGAGGGGCCCAATCCCCTGAAACTTGCAATTTTTGTTGTATGTATATATGAGTGTAAAGTGAATTTAAGTAACACCCCCCAAAAACTATCCCGACCTTATTTAAACAATCACGTCTTAGTGTTCTGACTACGCTGTAATCCTTGATAGAAAAATGCTAATTCATGCAATATATTTTTCATACAATGCAAGAAAAAGTATAAGAGTGGTTCTGCTTCATATTTCCCTTACATATACGGTTTCCTTACATATGCAATACTGTACTCGCATAGCACACATACTAGAGACCTGCACGGGCCGGGCTTGGGCGGGCCGACTCTGTTATTTCTTTGGGCCGGGCCGGGCTTGGGCGGGCCGACACTGTTATTTCTTCGGGCCGGGCCGGGCCGGGCTTGGGCTGGCCGACACTGATTTCTCTTCAGGTCGGGCGGGCTGGGGCCGATCAATTGCAATTCTTTAATAATAATTGACTTTCGTTGAACGATAATTGGAATAAAGCCAATCGTTGAAGAAGTGTGTCCGTGAAAAATGTTATAAAGAATGCAATAGCTATTTACAGTTTGTGTTGCTTAGCGGCTCCACTTTCACTATAGAGGATTGGAGGCATTATGCGGTAAATTGAGCTCTGACCTTGACCTTCACTGAACTCAAAATATAACAAGAAGAAGTGGGAATGTTTTGCCTGTCGCTAAACAATATTGCCATCTTCACTTTATGCTAAAAATCAATTAAGTTAGATTTTTGTTACAGGGAATGGAGTTTTTGTTCTCTCGATGACAAGCAAAGTTCTAGGAGGCAATGGTACCATTCGGGAGGCAAGCGTCAGGTTGTAAACCAGAGTTTAGAAAAGGTTTCTGACGTTAGGACAAATTTAGTACTAAATTTTGAGAAAGATTGGGGCTCGAGCTAATTTTTTTTTTTAAATTGTCGGGCCAAAAACTTTTAAAATGTATCGGGCCCGGACCGGGCTTGGGCCAAGAATTTTAAAAAACTTATCGGGCCGGGCCGGGCTCGGGCCGAAAATCTCCTAAACTTTTCGGGCCCGGGCTGGGCCGGGCCTAGGTACGTTCGGGCTGGATGTGGCGGTGCCCCTCCTGTCGGTAGATGAAATCATTCGAATCAGTCTCCAACTGTGGGAAAAGATAGTACTCAAGCATATCAAGGTAGGTTATCTCCGTCACAGTGTTCTCGGCAAAGAAAAATGGACCGCACACCTATTTCGGGAAACTGCACAAAACACATTAACTTTTGGCGAATCCCTCTTATGTTGTACAACTTCATGAGGGTGTTCCGTTCCCCATATTCGCACATTATGGCGGTTCACATTTCCATTCAAATGGCATGTTGCTTCGTCACTAAACACTAAGCATTGAACAAACTGTCGTCCTCTGCAATCTTGCCAAGAATGAAATTACAAAACTCCATACGTCATTCTTTGTCATCTTCACAAAGAGCCTGCAGTAGCTGAATTCTGTATGCTTTCATGTGTAAACGACGACGCAACACACGCCAGACGGACATCGAGGGCATGTTGAGTTGTCGAGCTGCGCGACGAACGGATTTCTGCGAAATGCGTGTAAAACATTGACGGACCGCTCCACGTCTGCGTCGGGCACTCGAGGACGTCCCGGTGATTTTCCCTTACACAAACAACCTGTTGTTCGGAATTGTTCATGCCATCGTCTAATGCTCTGTGCAGTAGGAGGATCTACACCATACTTAGTACGAAAGTCACGCTGAACAGTTATCACTGACTTGCACTCCGCAAAACGTAGTACACAAAACGCTTTCTGTTGTCCAGATGGCATTTTAACCAGAACCGTAATGGGCGTTCACTCAAGCACATTGCTGCTACCTAGCGGAAACCATGTACAACTAGAGATGTTCTTCTTTCCAACACTACGTTGTTCACTCACATCTCTGAAAAGACAGAATAGATATTATTGATTAAAACAGGATGATTCTTTTTAATACACGCTGTGCAGTGTACTTCCACTACAAGACATTGTCTACTACTACTAAAGTCTGCATAGAACAAAATTACTAAATTAGATCCCCAGTTCACCCTATACGAATTGAAAAGGGCCAAGTTCATTGATACAGGTTTATAAAGCACACAGCACAATCCACATTACGAACCCAGAACTATATAATGAAAACTACAACTATGTTCACAATTATTACACAAAATTTATCGAAAATTGAAAAGAACTGAAGGGAGTATTGTGAATTAAAAAATATTTATTTATTATTTTTGGATTTTTCATGTTTAGGTTTCCAACAATAATTGAATTACCATAAATGATAAAATAGTTATTTCAAAGGAGCAAGTTTGTCATTGTTGTTAGAATATTTTTTTATTGATAGGCAACCACTATTGTCATTTTAGATTAGCTTTTCTTTTTCAACGAAAAATGCCTCAAAACCAAAGCATTACCTACGTAGAAGTTACAATTGATGATATGTACCCCATTTTGCTTAAATATGTTTCTTCCATTACCGTGAAATTACAAAACATTGGGCCGGACATATGTCGGAGGTTATCTCACCCGATGACCTAAGGATATAAATAATACTTAACCGTGTACCAAGAGTCAAAAAGGGACCTAGAAAGTGTCTTCATACATGATAGTGAACAAAATCAAGAAACAATGAACAGACCGTAGAAAAAATTATAATTGTGCAGAAGAGTGGAGAGATCTTCAACTAGCAGTGGATTATCAATGACTGGTAAGAAATTCAATTTGATTTGTTCCGTATGTCTTTGGCATTACTCGAACAGATTATTCTACCAAATTTTGACAGATATCTTTCATTTTCAGGTTAGGTTAGGTTAGGTTAGCTTTGTTAGGACATTACTCGTTCAGACGACCTTTAAATTTTCTATTTGGTATACCAATACACGTTTCTCCCTCATATCTATTCCGTCTATCTAAACAAAACTTGGTACACTGATTTCCTAACCCTTATAATATTTTTATAGATACATTTGGATTGTGTGCCTTTACCCGGGGCCCTCCAGAGGGGTCCATAGTTGATGGGAAGAATTTCTGGAGGGAATTTTCTCGACATTCTCCCAATTTTCCCTGTTCAAGTAATTTATGGGCTCCAACACATAGCACCTCTGGAAAGCCCGTTTCCTGCTGAAAAAAATTAACTACAAACCATGACTTTGCAATGAACAGTCTTGATGCAATAGTTATTTCACTGCGAGTCTACAATTTTCTTTATACTAACAGGGTAAATGGGCTCCAGGGACTTACTCCGTTGTCCATGGCACCTAATTATTTGTGCATGAACATATCTTTGTTATTAAGAAAAAATTGGCTAGTTACCAATGAATCCTCCCTTGAAAAATTTAAAGGGTTTGACGTTTCGGAACTCTCAGCTGGTTCCTTCCTCAGTGGCAACGGCCTTCCATTTCTAGACCCATTGATTACCCGATCACATAATAAATTTATTACAAAAGTATACCGAAAACCGAATGCAGGCACTACTTATATACATCAACAGTCAGCTCATCCGCCAATGTACAAGGCCAATATTTGGAAGAACTTCTTCCGTAGAGCATTATTAATTTGTGACCGTCAAAAATGATCTCAACGAAGAAATACAGTTTTTATATAAAATAGGACAAGAAAACGGTTATAAGCTGTGTATTTTACAAAAATGGTTTAATCAAACACGTAGATCGCTGCAAGTCCCCAAAACGGTAACTTCCAAAGAAGCAAAAACTTGGATTGGAATTCCTTATTTTCCACAATTTTCAACAAAAATTCAACGTATTCTTGCAAAGCATAACATATCTACTTCAAGTATTCCCCCCAAAAGTTTACAAAAACATCTCACTGGATTTAAAAGCTATTTTGTCGATCCATTAAATAAGGCAGGTATTTACCACGTCCATTGCGAATGTGATTCCTCATACATTGGCCAAACTAAACGTAATATTAACACGCGTGTGAAGGAACATGTTAGACAATCAAAAAAGTCACATGAAGAAGGCATGTCGGTTTAGCGCTTCATCTAAAACAACATTCACATAATATAAAACAGGCTAAAGTAATAGGTTCAGCAAAATAAAATAAATAAAAAAAAAAACAAAAAAAAACGGGAAATTAAAGAATCTTTCTTTATTCATAAATACAAACCTGCATTGAACCTTGATACTGGCAACATTGATCGAATTTGGGTACCTACCTTTGATGCATACTTTGAATCTGGCAATAGTGGCCTAACATAGACACCACGTTCTTTTTTATTCAGTTCATTCTTTTTTCATTTTGTTCTATTCATCTCAGGATCTTTTTTGTACGTTACTTTTATATAGTGGTATGTATTCCTGGTTTTACTCCTTTTTTCTCCTTTCCGTATTAATCCTTTTTACCTTGCCACTGAGGAAGGAACCAGCTGCGTGTTCCGAAACGTCAAATCCTTTAAATTTTTCAATGGAGGATTCTTTGGTAAGTAGCCACTTTTTTTTTAATTTTGAATATCCCCCCATGCACCCATGTAATTATAATATCTTTGTTATGTTTATCGAATGGACTAGGTTTGATCCGAGTGTCCGGATGACAGGTTCATGTCCGTTTCTTGTGAGTTTGGGTGATAATCAAGTACGAGTATTCATATTAAAATCCACTTTCTTCTTTAATCCCGTATAACATTCATATACAACTTGCAACACTATTCTTCATGTTCATTTCTTTACTATCTTTTTATTTTCTCTTGTAAATTATGCTTTTTCTCTTTTTTTATGTTAGGGTTTACTTTTAAATGTCGAATTCTTGCTTATTTTTCCATTTCAGTAACTGATCTTTACATCCATTCTTCTTGCTTTTGCATGATATATGTTGTATTTCCCCTACCAAGGGTCTATTATTTTAGCATATACACAAGATCTTCCAAAAACAATTGTCCAGATCTTTCATATTGTGAACAGTAGTTGTAAGATACATGTAAATATCTGACTTGAACTTTCTTTGTGTATACATTGATCTCGAAACAATGTTGAAATTTATAATAAAATACACTAGGACTTTTTTTAATGATTAATTTTATGTTTGGAGGAACGTTGTTTAATTCACATATACATTAATGATAGAAGGAAACAACCGTGAAAAAATTGATGACTGGAACCCAGGATCTTCGGTGTGCCGTGCCGATGCGATAATACTACGCTACACAGTCTGCTTTCAGAATACCCATACACTAGAGACCTACACGGGTCGAATTTTTCGGCCCGAGCCCAATCCAGCCCGAATGTACCTAGGCCCGGCCCAGCCCGGCCCCGAAAGATTTTGGAGATTTTCGGCCCGAGCCCGGCTCGGCCCGATAAGTTTTTTTTAAAATTCTTGGCCCAAGCCCGGCCCGGGCCCGATAAATTTTAAAAGTTTTTGGCACGACCCCGGCCCGATAATTTTTTTTAAAAATTTGGCTCGAGCCCCAATCTTTCTCAAAACCTAGTATTAAACTTGACCTAACCCTGAGAAACATTTCCTAAACTCTGGTTCACAACCTGACGCTTGTCTCTCGAATGGTACCATTGCCTCCTAGAACTTTGCCTGTCATCGAGAAAACAAAAACTCCATTTCCTGTAACAAAAATCTAACTTAATTGATTTTTAGCATAAAGTGAAGATGGCAATATTGTTTAGCGACAGGCAAAACTTTCCCACCCCTTCTCGTTATATTTTGGGTTCAGTGAAGGTCAAGGTCAGAGTACAATTTACCGCGCAATGCCTGTAATCCTCTATGGTGAAAGTGAAGCCGCTAAGCAACACAAACTGTAAATAGCTATTGCATTCTTTGTAACATTTTTCACGGGCACACTTCTCCAACGTTTGGCCTTATTCCAATTATCGTTTAACGAAAGTCAATAATTATTAAAGAATTGCAATTAATCGGCCCCAGCCCGGCCCAACCTAAAGAGCAATCAGTGTCGGCCCGCCCAAGTCCGGCCCAGCCCAAAGAAATAACAAAGTCGGCCCGCCCAAGCCCGGCCCGTGCAGGTCTCTACCATACATTCTCTCACTCCTGAAGGCGGGGCGCTTTACTCATGGCTTGTACCATAACCTAGCTATTGTGCTGGGGTAATCCAGTCCTTTTTCAAAACACCTTTGATAAATATTAACGAAACGAAAAAACAACTGGACTTTTTACACACCAAATCCTCTTTAGATGCGAATTCAATGATATACAAGGAGTAGAAAACTGGATGACTGGATCGAGACTCGAACTCAGTGATTGTTCGGCGTGAGGTGTCGATGCGCTACTCAGTCTGCTTCCCACAACATCCATACGCTCTCTTACTCTTGAAGTCCGTGCTCTTTACTTTCAAGAGTGTTTAATTCTATCATTGTTTAATTCTGTCGTTGTTTAATTACGTTAGAAGCTCGGCAAAATTGTCAGAAGTCAGAAACTTTTAGACGTTAAAGGTTTTGCCTGCGTAATGGAATTTTTTAAAGAAATGGATGGAATAGGGTTGAGCTTCTGAAATGTTAATAGAGAGACTGAAGCAGGAACTATCTGAGGAATAGATCTTTGAATTGAAAGCAGCTAAAAGAACAAACTCACTATATGGAAGATACGATTTAATTGAGCGTGAAGTATTGAAGGTTAATTGGTTATTAAATTGAGGTGTTGTTTGTTTTATGCAAACACAATGATTGTCCAGTTGTAATATGTGTCGCTTGAAGACCAATCGACACCTCAATTTAATAAACTCAAAATAACCCACTTTTCTTCTCTAAATTTTTAAACGTAGTTTAAAAATATACTGTGCTGATAACTATCAACATTATTAAGAAGGTAAAAATATTTCTTAGCTCCACATAATACACGGTTTGTCTTTTTTCTTCTTCGTCAGCATGAGCGGCGATTAGGGGAGCAAAGGGGGGCAGTTGCCCCCCCACTTTTTTGAAATTACCCATTAATGTATATAGTTTAATATGGAAATATATAGTTTTGTATGTATTATTGGTTCATAGAATAAAAATGGTGCCATAAAATGTTTGTCGTTCCATGAGTACGTATTGGTTGTCTTCCCGTGGAATTAAGAAAGCTACAGGAATTGCGTTTGAACTGCCACTAAAAATGGCTCAAAAATTAATCTATTGGAGCGCCACAATTCGAGCGTACTTTCATTTCTTCTTGCAAGGGCTCGATATGTTAGTCAGCCACTCTGGAACTAATTGAGATAACATTTTGCAAGAAAATAAATCCTTCACAAGTTATTCTTTAACTGCACAAAAATCGAAGCTAAAATGTCTTTTCTTCTTTCTAATAATAAGAAATATTTTGATTTTTTTTTTTTTTTTTTTTTAGTTTAACATCCTGTTCAGCAGCGAAGTTATATGAGACGTGGAGTTAATGATCAACGTGGAGTCCAAACCACGTGAGATCTCCCGAATCTCCGGAATCGAGCCCGGATCTCCCACGTCAAAGGCGTGTACGCTAACCGCTTAGCCATGAAGGACCTCAGTGAGGAATATTAATTTTGCAGTGTAATATACGAGTTTAAGGGTGTACATATACAGTTTTGTATATACAATTAAATTTATTAAACTCAGCATAATTCTAGGTTTTAGGATTATTTTGTATAACTGAAATGTGGAGTGACTAAGTATTGCTGGGTTTTGATATATTTCAAAAAAATGAAAACTGTACTTAATGGCAGCGAATACTTTCGGGAAGCTGCAAAAGTATTTCTTTAAATGTCGTAGCATATGCTTGTAGTATTCACTGTCATTCTAAGAGTAATAACACACATAATAGCATGCGTGGAATTAAAAATATAAGTTGTTCATTAATTTCCAGTTTCAATATAACTTCTGCAAAACAAGCCTCATTATTCATTACTATAATTATTTGATTAATATTATCCTTTCTGTTTTTATTTGGTTTGCAAGTTTGTTATTAAATAGGACCCTAATTTCATCACACAGTTTTCCAGACAGATATTCATGAGCAAGGAATATAATCTCTTCTTACACCTTCGTTGTTTACGAGTACAAAGGGCTAGTATCTACTTGCGTTGCTCTTGTCAATATACTTAATAAGTATGAAACAAGATATACGGTATTTTAACTAAAAAAGAGTATCCTAATAGTTATACAATCTTTCGTCAAACAAAGTGTTACAAGCAATCAGGAAAACTAACATTGATATCAAATATTCAGATCATGTCTTGCCGCCCCCCCCCCCACTTTTAACGTCCAACCGCCGCCACTGTTCGTCAGTGCTAGGTCACGACGGTGGAGATGTCCATAATGTTATTCGAACTTCTGTCCACAGTGTCCATGCCAAATTTAATTTAATTTAATTGTGGAAAGACAGTCATATGACCCTTTTTACATTTTATAGAAACTAAGAATGTCGCAATATCTGTAAAATATAATAAATGTTATGTATATTTTACCATAAAAATTAACCAGGCTGATCATCAATTATCTTTATTTTAATTACTGCACAAAACCATATCATAATCTTCAGTAAATCTCATAATATATATACTGAATTCTTAATAGAAGTCGCTTTATACATCAAGATTACTATCCTTTCCAATTCTTATTATAGCAAACTCATAACCAATCTTCGTAATTAGAAAAAAGAAATAAATAGAATAGAATAAACTACTCTTCTGTAAACAAACTAACGACATACCGCTAAACATATTAGCCAACCTTAACTACAACAAAACTGAAATTGAACACCAAAACGAAAATTAGAACGAAGACACCAAAACTAAAATTGGACATTGACACTCTAGATAGAAGTTGGAATAACATTGTTGACACATTCACTGTCGCCACCTACCACTGAAGAATAAGAAAAAAATTAGGATATGTATTCTGTGGAGCAAAGAGATGTTTTACCTTGCTCTTGATCATAAAATAATTATATAGTATAAGAGGTTTCAGCTGTTCTTCTCGCTGAAACTGTGGAGACCGTGGCGCCGCCACACAAGGAAGTTGTGTACTACGAACTACTAAAAGCAAGAACGAATCAAATCATTCAGAGCGCGTGAGTCTGATAGAGTTAACCAGGGATTTATTTGTAGCCAGGGAAGCCTGGGAATTTCCCCCCTTCTAAATTCTGACTTCCCTGTCTCTAGGCTTAATTCAGTCTTCCCAGCCTGGGAAGATATTTTCCCCCTTTCTTAAGCTATAAACTGTTTTGAAGTGAAATGATTCAACTTCATGTTTTAGTAGCGATTCTTTATTTTTTTTTCAGTATGTTTATTGTCGCGAGCTATGTTGGTCTTGTTTATAAAATTGCTTCTCGAAGAATTGTTCATAGAATTGCTTTCAGTTTCTTCTGCAGAGTGTAAGAGAGGCTTTTCCAACCTAAACTTAAATAATACTGACGCTAGAAACCATTTATCTGTAAAAACCCTCGAATCTCCTCTTTCCATAAACGTTCATAAGCCAGACATTACTTCTTTCAATGCAGAAAGATATGCCTTCAGCTGGATAAAAAGTGGACATCATGCCGCCACCGACAAACCAACTGAAGAAGACGGTATCCGATGTAAACCAATCTCCTATTGGTTCACTATTCTAAAGTGAGGTTCGCCGTGAAAATATTGTTAACTTCTAAAGACAGTGTTAGATAACACGCTGTAAGTCATGCTTCAACATACTTAACTCAAGGTGAAATCGGCAGTCAATTCATTCTTATGATTTTGTTGTAAAAACTGTAAATATTGTACGCTACAATGGCTGTTTCAATTTCGAGAGTAAAAGTGAAAGAAAAGGTAAAGTATTTTTTTCCTAGGTAGTATCATATTGGTAATTGTTTAATACATGCTCATGATTCTTCGGATTCCAGATTATAGTCTTTGTTCAATTCTGGATTCGTTTTAATACCAGTATGTTTTGTTGAACAGAAGTTTATTTTCAGCAGAACAGTGCTAGGGTCACACACTCCTGAATCTAATTTTATTAAGTAGAAGGAGCAAGCGCAGAAACTCATTTATGATATGAGGAATGACATTTTACCGTCTTTCCCCTTCTATTTAATAAAATCAGGTTTAAGTGTATGTGCACCTATCACTGTTCTGCCCAAAGTAAACTCTTATCATTTATCGTATTTATTGTTCGGGTGAGGAATTTGGTTTTCAAAGACCAAATTAGAACGGACTAAAGAATTATTTGTCATAATAAAACTGTTTTACGTGGGAGTGTGACACTTGTTACGACAAGTTGTGCTGATTGCAATGTAACTATAGGGCTTTTATTGGGTGCTGCACACTTGTCTTCAGCAGTAGGACGAAAAGCAGCAACGTAACACATGTAAACTAATCTATCTAACAAAATATTATCTAACGTACCTACCCTTATTTATCACAAAATTGTTTTTTAAAAGGTGAAAAAATCAGGAACTTGGGGACCGCCTATCAAACTAGTACCATAATTTTAAAGTAGGCAGGTTTAAAAATAACGTTGTCCCAACCCCGACTTTAAAGTTGTTCTGTTATACGGAACACAATCGTGCATAAACATTCCCCCCTTCTACAAAATCCACAAATAAATCACTGGAGTTAACCAATGATACGCTTAGTTACTGCCAGTAGCAGACGATGCAGTTAGTTACAACTCTAGCCGGTAGTGTCGCAGAATCACTTTTGTTGCATTGTGGGAACGATTTGGATTTCCATTAGGAATATAGGGAGTAGTTCATTAAGGTAATCAGTGGTCTTGATAATGCTTATAGTTTTCAGCAAAAATTCCATACACTACATTATCTAAACTATGTTTTAAAAAATCTATAGATGCATAACTGAATACTTTTGAGTTTGTTGATGATGATTGTGCCTTAACGTTACTTCAGTATTAATGGACAAAAGTATCATAAGAGCGTTTTAAACGCAATTGTGTGGAAAGTGGAAATTTAACATTCATAAGTTCTCGAATTGATACATACATGGAATTTTCTATCTTAGAGCATGCTGAATTTTATGCATAAAGAAGCTGCTAGTTTTTGGTTTCCTATAGGTCCTAGTGACAAATTTATTTTCTCTTTTGTGGAAGGTTAAATTCAAGTAATTCAAAGAACTATCATTTTCTAATTCAACTGTAAATTTTATCTTTAGATTAATGTTTAATTCTTTGTCGTTGATCATCACACAAGATTGAATCATCATCATAGCGAAAACATTTAATATACTATAATTCTTGCTCTTGTATTGTTTTTAATTCGAAATAATTAATTCCTACATTAACCAATAAGTGGGTAAGAGCATTGCTTCTAGCAAGCTTTCTCCTACTTTTTGTATAGTTTGTTTAATATGTACGCGCGAGGTTGATAGCTTTTTTTCAAATTCGTTGATGTATTTATATATTATGTCCTGAATATTTTTGTTTTTACTATTATCTTCAAATTTAACAATTTTAGCTTTGAAAACAATCATTTCTTTGTTCCATTGTTCGGATTTTGTAGCCAACTATGGTTTATTCCAAAGTATTTCCGCGTGCTCTAAGTTTCCTCCTGATGAAATGTAAATGCTTATCCATAGTTTTAACCCAAGTATCCTCAACATAATGAATTCCAAACTTTCTAAAACCGAGTAAAATAATTGTTATTACCACAAAATAGCAAAAACAAAAATCACCTAGTGAAAACTACACTAAGAACAATTTCGTTAAATCAACTCATTAGATATAGAGAGGAAGAAATAAGAATAATGGAAAGGATTAGCAAATTTCCCTATAGCAAAAAAGAAAAAAAAAAGTGTTCTTCATTGATTTTAAATGGTGCACTTACTTCTCTTAACTGCTTTGTTAAGTCCAAGCCTGAAATTTGGTGGTCAATAACTCGAGAATGAAAGGCCTCCATTTAAACAAATTTGACTCGCTGGTAGACATTAACAAAGCTTAATATGCGTATAAAATATCACATGTGTTGGCCTTTGATTCTTCAGTTATTTGCTATGGAACTTATCTAAACGAAAATAAGTTCAAACCGATAGCAAATAGCAAATAACTCGAGACTAAAGATTCGTACACCAAAATACTTTATATGCATACTAAGCAGGCCCGGACTCGCCAGGCTGGCCCACTGGCTATCGCCAGGGGTCCCCGAGTCCAGGAGGCTCCAGTACTAAAAAGTGGGGAAAAAACTAATATACTTAAAATTTTCAGAATTACAGTACATTGTGTGAAAAAGAATATTCTACAAGGGTCTTCAGGCCCATCTGAAAACTAACAATCCTAATATAATTTACACTCATTGTATAGGCCATGTTTCAAATTTAGTAGTGGCTGACTCAACTATCAGTTGTCCTGAAGCAGAAAATGTGTTTGGCCTTGCAGAAGAATCTGCAACCTTCTTGAACCATTCATACAAGAAGGTATCTGTATGGGGAAAAGAGATAAAGATGCGTCACGCAGGGTCAGAAAAATTGTACATATTACAGAAGATAGGTGCTACACGATGGTGGAGCAAACATAAGGCCCTTTAAGCCATTGTTGACTTTGATTTACAACAAGACGAATTTCAGTCAAGTTAGCTTGCAAACTTTTCAGTTTTATTAGAACTGATAAATGGAAATTTTGATTGCAAAACTAAATTTACAGCCTGAAATTTGATTTGGGAATGGAGCAAATTTGAACATTTGTTTGTAGCATTTGTTTTATTGGATCTTTTTTCTGTGACATCAATTGTGTCAGTGTTTCTGCAAAGCAAAAAAGCATGACATTTGGTAAATATGTTGTTGAGTCATGTAAGCAAAGAAACAGGTGACAACTTTGAAAACTTGCTAAAGAAATTGGGAAAGTAGGTACATTGCGGTTTTTTTTTTTTTTTTTTTTTTTTTTTTTTTATAAGACGTTAAAATGGAAACAGAACCTTTTGTTCGAGAAAAAAGAATTCTATAAAGAAAACACTGAGTGGTGAACTCTCTGAAGATGATACTAGGCGGATTTCTCTGATCCTAAAATTGAAAGCAATATATTTCAATATTTTAGATTCGGCTATAAACAGCATTTCTGACAGATCATTCTCAAGGATATATTGATTGACTGCTCTTGGTTAGACCCCCAAAAATATGATGATTCTAATCAACGAAGAAATCCCTGAAAATGCTTTTCAGAAAATCTGCGCACTCACGAAATGCAGTAGATCGAAAGTTATACAGAAAGTGAAGTAATTTGCCATATATTACTCCACATTTCTACAAACTGAAAACTCCTCAAACGGAAAGGAAAATGATGAAAACAGTGAAGAAAATGATAATGCCGAACAATGTGATGAACTTCAATATAATACCAGACGCAAAAAAAAAAAAAAAAAAAAAAAAAAAAAAAAAAAAAAACTCAAAATGTTTATCGTGTTTATTCAAAATTGTGTATGAGCTTTCTTCCCAGTCAGGTCTCTTTCCAAATTTGTATTCAGCATTAATATATATAATGACTCTGCCCAGTACACAAGTAACTTGCAAGAGGGTTTTTTCCAAAAGAAAAATTGTGAAGAATCGCTTAAGGTCCTCTATGACCAACGACGAACGAGATAATTCTCTTCTAATACTTATTGCAGTGGAAAGAGATTTGTTTTTAAATATTGACAAATATCCGGTGATTCATGAAATAGCCAAATCAAGCGACGAACTAAAATTGAAGTTATTAAAATAAGTACTGTTAACGTGAAAACCATTAATGTTCTAATATTGTATTGATTCTTGATCAGTTTTGTGTTTCTAGAAGATGTGTATCTTACCTTTTTGAAATTTGCAGTTATGGAAATATAGCCTGTGCTATGTATCTATAATCCATTAATAGGCTGAATAGAATAATATCGCATTTATATTTTATATATGTATGATTAGAGGTCTGCGCGGATGCGGATATCCGCATCAAAATGGGTATCTACGGATATATATTTCTTTTCTGTGCAGATAGTGGATAAACTTGCGGATGTGGTTTCCTACATCTGTTTTCTAACTAAAAAACGCTACGAAATTTGTGATGATAGTGGAAAGAGCATAAGAAACGTTTGTTTTGAATTAAAAGTTTTAAAACCGGTTGAAAAATAACTAAAATTAAAATAAGTGTGTTTGAAGTTTGTAACTCAGTGACAGCAAAAGGAGAAGAAATGACACGAGGGAGTTGTCCTTTTATACCTTTTTTCAATATTATAGAACATGTATGTATTTGCTACATCATTATCTGCGAATGCGAATGCGAATGCGGGTGCGGATATATACGTTGCGAATGCGGGTAGAGATGTTGTAGATGCGGTACGGATGCGATATTTTACATCCGCGCAAATCCTCTATGTATGATTTCTTTGGTGTGTAAGAAAACTACATTTTACATATAACATTTTACACTTTGGTTGTGTGTCCAGTTTTAGTGGTAATACGAAAACGGATCATTACAGAAAGTTACTAGCTCATGTACATTTTCCTAACAGTGATTTACAATTTAAATATAAAATGACGTTATGAACAGTTTCGCGGGGGGGGGGGGGAATCAAGCAGCTACCAGTGCCAGGAGCCTTCAACGTAGCCAGTCCGGGCCTGATACTAACGTAAGTACACCATAAGGTATGTACACCATAATAAGAGTCTACCATCATACCAAAATTTGTCAAGATCAAATGAATTCCATTCATCGTGTGTAACGATTTTTTCTTTCTTTGTGGAAAAGTTGACTACGTCCAACCCCCAAATTTGATGGCCAATAACTCGAGAACGAAAGGACTCTACTTGACCAATGGTTGAATTTGATTAGCTTAGCGGCTATATGAGTTCTTGTGTTGTGGAGGTTTTCGGTTCTGAATTTATTGGATTTGAGATTTGGACTTAGTAAAACAAATAAGTCCAAACTAATTAAACAAGTAAGTCCAAACTAGTAAAGAAGTAAGCAAGTAAATCCAAACTAGCAAAACAAGTAAGATCAAATTAGTAAAACAAATAAGTCCAAACCAGCAAAAACAAGTAAGTCCAAACTAGCAAAACAAGTGAGTCCAAACTCCAACTTTGATGATTTATAACTCAAAGATTAAAGATTTGCAAATCATAATATTTCATATGCATCTTGAACTCATAAAAATCTACCACCATGCCACAAATGGTCAAAATCGGATGAGTTCCATCAATAACGTTTTAGTGGAATTTCTCAATTTCACTTGGTTCAAACTCAATTTTGATGGCCAATAACCTAGAAAACAAAGGTCTACATACCATAATATTTCTTATTAAGCTAGCAATGGTCCCAAGATCATCAGTCGATCACGGTATTAAGTTTGGTCAACATTGGATGAGTTTTATCGTTCGCAACTTATCTAAATTTCTTGATTTCAGTTAGCTCAAATCCAAATTTGATTGCTAGTAACTCGAGTACAATGGGCTTCACACCATATGTGTACTAAGCTTATGAAGTTCTATCGCCATCCCAATTTTGGTCAAAATCGGATCAGTTTCATCGATCGCGTACGATATATATATATATATATATATATATATATATATATATATTCTTGTGAAGAAATCAAACAAAGAACGCAAAAATAAGTAACATAGAGAAAATTGTGAAGCGTGCTGGTTAATATTAGGTTCGTTGAAGGCAGTATTTACTGTATAAATGAATAATTTAAAAGAAAACATAATACTAAATTAAAATCGGAGAAAATTTGTACGATTAAAAATGTGTAGAATTGTGGATAAGAATAATAACAAAATATAGAATAAGGTAATAAAACAAATTGGTAACAATAAGCAAAACAGTTTGTGTGGGAAATAGAGAGACTAGAGGGAGAATTACTACAGACAAGTAACCCAAGAGGTAGATTGCGAACAAGATGATAGTGTAAGTGTGTTCTCATCTCTTATTGAGGGATATGATAGTGAACAAATGTACTGCAGTGGTGCCTTGTGTGATCGGAGACAGGTAGATGAGAAATTTGAACACTGCAGGAACATCGATGATAGTTATTATGATTTAAAAAACTTTAGGAATATAAAAAGCTAAGTAGCGGATTCATTTAAGGATGTAAAATTAAGACAATATGCTAAAACGCTCAGGAATTTCAACAATCATTGTATTTACATGTAATTGTGATTCTTGAAAATATTTTGTACTTCCTAACTTTCGGCTCTCCTCTTTCCTAGAATCTTGTTCATGAAGGACAAAACACGAGGAAAAATAATAAAAATATGAGAAAAAATGAAGCATATTCACCAAGCTATAGCAGTGCGAAAAACAACTTGTTTTAGTAAAACATCTGAAAGACACTCAATATTACTGATTCAAGAATTATATTTAAATCTAAGAATGAAATGGAAAGACTTATTTCTAATTTATTTATTTATTTTCTTGAAAAATCCAAACCTCAATATAGATAAGAGTTAGTTAAACAAGAAATGGGATACAGTAATTAAAAAGTACATACAATCAGGGGCGTCATTTAGGGGGGCAGGGAGGGGCATTTGCCCCCCCCCCCTGAGTTTGAGATTTATATAGATTTTATCAATAGAATAGTTGTAAGTTAGTGAAAAACGCGAAATTTTACTTATATCAAGGGGTCTTGCCCCCTCCCCAAGCCAAATCTGAAATGACGCTACTGCATACAATACTGTCATAATAACAAAAACATCAACATGAGCTGGGCAATCTTTTCTTTCTGAACCAAAAAAAAAAGAAAAAGAAAAAAATACAAATTGAGGAAACCATTTCACAGTATGGTGATCCACCATTTGGCGTGTGACTGGCACCTAAAAGAAGATGTTCTTCGCACTGTTTGCTCTGGGAAAGCCACTAATTTTATTGTCCTGATGCTTTTATTATTTGGCTCGTTTTTATTCCCCGTGAACAAGTCTCTAAAGGACAGCTGAAAGCTAGCAAGAACAAGAGATTTTCAAGAACCACATTTTTATGCAAGCGAGACGAAGTGTATCTTATTGTTGAGATGAGTCAAACTGGTATCAACATAGAACAGTTTTTACATCTCAGTTTGGCCCATTTCTTCAGTTGAAGTGTGGAGTCTTTCAAGAGACTTGTGGAGGCTGGGAAACCTTCTGTAAAGAATTTCAAGGAGGGTGGACACAGCTTTTATGATTTCAGATATTATAGTTTTTCAATATTTTTTTTTTTTATTTTTCAATCATTTTGTCTGTAATAGATATATATGTACAAGGTAAAATAACTGTTCTTAATACAGGAAGAATAAGTTCAATAAAAAATATTTGAATGCTCTTCCCTCTTTAGGTACGCACTTCTATCAAAGTCTAATGATTAAGATACAGAAGATACCTTACTTTTGAAATAAATTTTGAAATACCCTATCCCCTAGAATGCGACTTTTGATCAAAGTAATATCATAAAAACCCAGCTTGTGGTTGGTACTATATTCCAAAAGTCATTTCAAATGGCCCACCCGTTTTTATGACCCCGAAAACTATGGATTCGACATTAATCTCTCTCATTATTGAGCCGCCCCACAGTGGTCGGAAATTGGGAAAAAGCGGTCAAAAATCGATTTTGTCAACTTCACCGCCTATGAAATCGGTATCAATATTTGATTTTAAGTATCTCTGCTGCTTCCAAACCCGAAGTTTCAGGACATAGGAAGGTTTTCGCTGTCCATAAAATGCATGTAAACATGAACAAATAAAAATGGTATAAAATGAACCAAACAATATGATATGTTTTAACCATTTATATCGTTCCTGAGGTCGATGAAAGCGGTTGAATAGTATATTGGACTCAAATACTGTGTGTTTAGTGAAAAGTTTTATTTGTTATCCACTGTCATATCATTTATATGATGGCTTTGTTAGTGTTACCGAAAAGTTACATATACGCTGATGTTAGTAGCTCTGCAGTCTAAGCTTATCCTTGCTTATAAGGCTTAGCAAAATAAGGCTTATTGAGTTGACCATGAGTAGTACCAAGGTTGAGCATTGGAAGTAGCAGCAGCCAAGTGCACCTGAAGGACTCAGTCCCATCTAACTGGAAAAGCGTGATGAATAATGTTGTTGTGATCACAATCGAGATCCGCTATCTGAGTCTTACAAAGGGAAAAGGCATATTGTCTTGTACGTAATTTGGATTGCCCTTCGTCCCTGAATCAAAGTTGTAGTGAACTCATACATATTGCAGTGATAAACTATCAGTCATGTAGAGCTGCTGTAAATTAAACGTCAGTGCAGTAGTATATAAGAAGATTCTATATTAAATCTTTTAATTTTACCGAAACATCGTAATCCTGAACTAAATTACATTCCAGTAAGTATCAGTGTTTCTTCGAAGATGGTGCAGGTGAAAAACCGCGAACTTTAATTTTGTATCCTAAGGCCAAACACTCATTTCTTTTACACCGTCTTTTTATTAGCTGCATATAAAATTAGAGGGAGAGCACATTGAACCTGTAACCCCTTCTTGGATGCATTTAACTTCTGTCATAACTTCGTACTGACTAGCGATGTCCAATTCACATAAGGCATCAATATGTTTTCAATTTATAAACTGTATGTATGATATGATTCACGGTGGTGGATTTCAAGATGGTGACTTTCATTGTTCTATGTCCTCAATTTTTCTTCACCTTTATTACTCCCCTACATTATTCCTTTGGTTATATTTCTCAGTATTTGACATTTATGCGAGGGGTTTCCAAACTTTTAAACCACCCTTTATATATAACTGCATGTATTGTAGAAGGGGTTCTTCGAATCACTTTCGCAGTAGTTGCAATCGATTCAGAAAGGACAATTACGTATAGAATGATAGATAGACGTCCGTCAACTTCCATTATTTCGGAATAAACTATTTTTGTCCGCTTTTTCCAAGTTTCCGACCACTGTGCGCCCCTGGTGTCGAAATGGCATCGTCGCCGTACGTTATGCAATATTACAGTAGCACCTAAGTAATTTTTATGACCATAGGAACAGAGCATGACAGTGACTTTGATTGCAAAACATTGTTATTGTTTTTCATAAATATTTCTCTCCATCACCTCATCGAAACGCTGTGAAATGAATCTACTTTAAAAATGGCATAGAAGTATTTAAAAAAAAAAAAAGCTTTTCAAACGATCTCTGCTTGCCACATTTGTAGATCTATTAAAAAATTCATTATGAACATGAATATCTTCACTATGAAAATTACCATACACATTCATTATACCATTATGCTGTTAGTGCAAATGCTGCACACGTTGAAAAGAAGCCTCTATGCACACGTTTCCCCACTAACTTCTTCGTTCAGACGTACAGGGTGCAAAAATTATTAATAAAATGGATAATCAAACATATTTTTAACAATAAAAGTCATTTTTCTAAATTTAAGTACATGTAGGACTAGTTACTAATGTTACATTATTTATAAATTATTACATTAATACATGATATAACTTAATATCTAAAATAAAGGTTTCACATCCTTTGGTATATTTTCAATAAATATTTTGCACAAATTTGAAAACTCAACGTTTCCTGTATACATGGTCAGTTTGTGTTCTACCAAATTGTCATAGACCATTTTACTTTGATGATTTTAGCGTCGCTACACACCAAAACGACTCAGTTATTGCCGAACATTAGTGTTCATGTGTAGGCTATTGTTCTGTTGATGAATATAGAAATGTCCCTCGAAACAAATTTCTCATTTACAGTTCTTTTGAAATCAATGACAAGGCACGCCATCTTGCATAAATGTTTTATCAACAGATGGAAGCAACTCACAAATTTTTGACGTTATACAGTCTCCGATAGCTTCTTTACATTTTTATTGTTCATATCTCTTCTACACCATGGATTTTTTTCTTGTTTCACACACTGAAATAGCACTCGAGATCTTCACTTTAGTATTCTATTTGACGTATTGTACGATGCAACTTTTCAATGTTTCTGCTGAAGTTCACCTTACATATCGTGGTCTTTTCTTCTCTCTCTCTGCATAAGTGATAGTTCTATTACTGAACACTACCGAAGAGAAGATATGTTATATTTGTTTCTCATTATTTTTGAATATAAATGCAAAGGACTATTTGAAACACACTTTCTCAATTACATGTTTTCTATATTATTTATCTTAGTATATTTTAAAATTAATCTACGGTATTTGTTTATATTTTTTCTTTGCTAAATGGACTAACTTTGGTATATTTTGGCACTCGTTTCTTCGTCGTAGCTGGAATAAATTTTTGTTCTTTCCACGATCGCTGTGCTTTCAGGCCATTTTGAAATATCCACTTTTGCACACTCCTGGACGAAATTTTTGTATCATACTTACCTATAACATATTTTTATTGGTTTGAGGTTAATTTTCTGTTCTGGAGTGTTTCTCTTAATAAAAGTTTATCAGAAACTTCTATTGTAGTTCGCCAGTAACACAATTAACTACACTTACTCTGTCCTTGTTCCAATTCTCTCATTACTCTTCAAGAGAGGCTACATCGACGACTGCAGCTGCCTATATAAATCCCCTCCTGAATACGGAATGGAGATACCAGATATCTGCCATTTTGTTTTAATATGCAAAGATGGCACCCCGTTACTACGATGATGTACCACGCAACAAACACGAGGCGGCACCAGCTCGTATCCGAAGGTCCAAATTTTTGGAGTCAAAAGTCACTACTCACAGGATGAGATATAGAGAAGTGGAAAATTGGATTGGAGAATATTGACATGCATTCCGAATTTAAACACAGATCAACTAATTCTAAATATAAATATTCAAAGACATACACAGTTGCAAGTAAACATTATTATTGAACAAATAGATAATATATTATACATATAAAAGACATGAGTCGTGCTTTGAACAGTGAGTTATTATTAATATTTATATTTCATTTCTTTACAGGTGTGCCATGTTATCTTCCGGATGGATAGATGCAATGTTTGCTGTTTGCTTTCTTCACCGTTGGATAATTAGTTATGTAAATTCTCCTTTGATTTCTTAGGTTAAGAGCCTGACTTATTAAAAATAATACATAATTTACCATTTTCCTTTTGTTTGTTTTTCATAAGTGAAAGGAGATAATGAAATGCAATTTACCACAATCATAGATAATGTTATTCTACAACAGAAAATATGAACCTGAAGATTTTTCAGTGTTGCCATCCATAGAAATTACAGTGTTGCCAGAATAACAATTCCCCCAAAATCTAAGTTAAGCAGGGACTAGAGGAACGAACTCAATTGCATTTGTTTACGTATCATGTTATTTTGGTAACCTGTGAACTACTTTTTAAATAACATTATTATTTAATTTTAATAAGTATATGTTAAAACAATTTTGTTTACAAACTAAATACAACTATTATTTAAAAAGTAGTTTACAGGATACCAAAACGACATGGTATGTAATCAAATTCAGTTGAGTTGGTTCCTCTAATCGCTGCCTTAATCCTTATCCGGGCAACCGGGGCCTCCCAGGCTCAGTAGCTTCATATTTTTCTTCGAATTTCTTAATAACCATAAATATTTCGATGCCATAAAATTCTGAATTCTTCTATCTTTAGTCGAAGTTAAAGTTATGAACATATCGAGTTGGTAAGGCTAATAGAGTTGGTAAGGCCCCAGTTGCAGTCTACGTTACAAAAATAGCTTGCCCGGATGAGGGTTAACTTAGATTTGGCGGAAATGTTATTCTGGCAACACTGTAATTTCTATGGATGACAACATTGAAAATTTTTCAAATTCATATTTTCTGTTGTAGAATAATGTTATCTATCATTGTACTAATTGCATTTAATTATCTCCTTTCACTTATGAGAAACAAGCAAAAGAAAAATGTTAAATTTTGTATTATTTTTTAGTAAGTCAATCTCTTAAGCTGGTAAAATAGGTTAAAGTAAGATAGGTGTCCATGTAATTATAGCCTTACAAATAACATAGATAGTAGGTAAATCTTTCTATTCTTGATAATGTTAGCATTCTTCTCATTGTAAACAAATTATAAATTACTTTTTATCTTATTTGTACTACATAATTATAAGTACTTATTTATACTCGTGCTTTCTTCTTCCTTTTCTTTCTTTCTTTATTTATTTAACTTAGTGTATTATTATTGTTACCATTATAAGTGATTTATTTAATAATATCATAGCTTATTTTATAATTATCAGTTGCCCTTCCTTTGTACAAGAACTCGTATTTCAATAAATAATTTACCATTTCTTGCATTTCAGATACGAAAATTTAGAAATCAAACTATAATAACGAATAAGTTCTATGCTACGAACTAAGAATTTAATTGGACATGGTGTTTTACAAAGACTAGTATGATTTTTTACGAATATTGGCATAACACAAAGATATAAAGTTCGTACGTTGAACTAGAATTTTGAAGGTAAATAATAGTTAATTCATGCAGAAGACATTGGAAAATAAAAAGAGAATTATGAAGACCTTGCGGACAAGAATGAATTAAAACTGCATGGCATTGCACATAGTTGCCATAGTGTAAATTTCCAGCTTCAGCAAAACTTTTCACCACTAGTTTTACTTGAGATTATTTCAGTTTAGGTATAATTTCTTACCGTAACAGCTTTGAAATTGAACGAATTAAAACTGTTTAGCATTACATATAGCTGCCAAAAAGTAAATTTCCAGCTTCATCAAAACTTTTTACCACTACTTTTCTTGAGATTATTTCAGTTTAGGTATAATTTCTTACCGTAACAGCTTTGAAATTGAACGAATTAAAACTGTTTAGCATTACATATAGCTGCCAAAAAGTAAATTTCCAGCTTCATCAAAACTTTTTACCACTACTTTTCTTGAGATTATTTCAGTTTAGGTATAATTTCTTACCGTAACAGCTTTGAAATTGAACGAATTAAAACTGTTTAGCATTACATATAGCTGCCAAAAAGTAAATTTCCAGCTTCATCAAAACTTTTTACCACTACTTTTCTTGAGATTATTTCAGTTTAGGTATAATTTCTTACCGTAACAGCTTTGAAATTGAACGAATTAAAACTGCTTAGCATTACATATAGCTGCCATAGTGTAAATTTCCAGCTTCAGCAAAAACTTTTCACCACCAACTTTACTTGATATTATTTCAGTTTAGATATAATTTCTTACCTAACAGCTTTGAAATTGAACGAATTAAAACTGCATAGTATTATATATAGCTGCCTTATGTAAATTTCCAGCTTCAGCAAAACTTTTCACCACCAACTTTACTTGATATTATTTCAGTTTAGGTATAATACCTTACCATAGTAGCTTTGAAATTGAACGAATTAAAACTGCATAGTAATTCATATAGCTGCCATATGTAAATTTCCAGTTTCACCAACAATATTTGCCATATGTAAAATTCCAGCTTCACCAAAACTTTTTACCACTAACTTGAGATTATTTCAATTTAGGTATAATCCCTTTACATATAGCTGCCATATGTAAATTTCCAGCTTCACCAAAACTTTCCACCACTAGCTTTACTTGAGATTATTTCAGTTTTGGTAATTTCTTACCGTAATAGCTTTGAAATTGAACGAATTAAAACTGCATGGTAATACATATAGCTGCCATATGTAAATTTCCAGCCTTACCAAAAGTTTTCACCACCAACTTTACTTGAGATTATCAGTTTAGGTATAATTCCTTACCGTAATAGCTTTAAAATTAATAGAAAATATACTAATGATTCCTTGTTTCACCTTTATACTGTTCTGTTTCTAATAAAATTTAGATATAACTCCATCCCGACTCTGGAACTACTAAATAAATAATTAATGCTTTTCTAACCAGAGTATATACTTATTTATCAAAATTAAAATATGGCTTAACAATTTCAATAACAACATTATCTTCATCAGACGTTACCTAGAAGAGATTTCTTCCTAACATTAAATTATTGTTATATAATTCAAATTGTTACATTTTACAATTTTAAATTTCAATATGAATCAATTAGATATTGTTATAATTTACTGTTTAATTTTAAATTTATAATATTACTGTTTTCTTAATCATAATTATTTTTTTATTTTTTTCTTTCATTATTATTATTTTAATAAACTATTTCAAATATCAGTTAATTTTAAAGTTTCCTCTCTATTCAATGTTATATCACATAATTTTATTTCAAGTGCTTCTTTTTTTTTCATTCAGATATCTCAATATTTACTATATATCTGTTATATTATTTTGACAATACATTTAGATGGGAAATATAAAACCCCAATGCCACAATGATATTATGAAAATACAGAGCAAGAAATTACAGATATAAAAAAATATACGCTATTTATGCATTATGAGCTTACGAATCCGTTAAATGGATATTCTATACATAAAACATTTTTCAAGAATGAGCCGCTAAAATGAATTATTTTTGAAAATTTATAAGGGAAAATTTATGTTTAATTAAGATAAAAGATTTCTTCTAACTTGTGTGACGGGAAGGAGCTTAAGATACTAATCGCATTGTCTCTTTGTATAGCTAGGCTAATGCGTACTAAAAATTGTTGGCTTCTGGCGTTGCCTGATTTAGTAATCAAATTGGAACCCAGTTCTTTCAAAAATTTGTGAGCTTCTTTGCTGAAAATCCCCATAGTTTCAGTTGCAAAAGCAACGAAAAGATGCTCTTCTTTCAGTTTAGAATATTTGGAGTGTTTTCTCTTGCAGGCCACTTCAGCTGCACTACCTGCTTCGTTTTGTGTTGATGGCAAATAAGATGGTGCAAAGGTATCCACGCATGTGACATCCCATATCAACCGTTGACCCATTTTCCATGGAGTTAGGGTAATTCCATCTGGCCGCTTTCCATCTTCTCGAAACATTCCTGGTGGTTCCAAAATGCTTGGAAAGTCAATGCTCGCCAATGTTCGTTTTATAATGTTGTTCAATTCACCATGGCGTACTAATCTTCCTCCACTTTTAGCACAACTTGGTGCGTGTAACCCTTTTTCATCCATTCTGCTTTGGCATGTACAAGTAAATGTATGGCAGATATTTACCCCCAGACGCAAAGCTACACATATTTGAAAAACTTTGTTATCTAAAAAGGTTCCAATTGTTTTAGATGGCGTGGCTTGCAACCAAGCAGCGGTCTCTTTTTTCTGTAAAGCTTTCATACGCACAGTGTCAATTATACTTTCAGGAATTACTTCATTATCTATTACTTCCTGTAATAATATTGCATCCCAACTTTTTTGTAATTCTTTTGTCTCAGGAATTTTACTGTTGTAGATCCCCTTCCAAATTTTCAAAGCCTCATCCATGTGATGTATATCCACGTTGTCAACTGAACTATTTAAAATATTGGAGACAAGTGGACGCACTCTATGGCAAGAGGAAAGGAAGGCTGGTAGGCTCAAGTCCAATGCTTTCCGTATGTTTAGACCTCCTAGGCGGACTGGAAGGCTTGCTTGTGTCCATTGGGTTTCGTTTAGGGAATAGTTGATTATTAGCTGTAATGCCTTTTTCAAATAACTATCTATCTGTAAAACTTTAGATGGTCTTTTCCATGTTGGAACAGTTCTTAAAAAGTACGTTAGCTTTGGAATGCCAAAGCAATTTTTGAGAAGAAAATAAGCTATGTGATTTGGTAAATTTTTTAGTCTCTCAGTTATTACTTTGAAACTATTCATATGTTTCTCGAAATGGAGATCATACCCTTCTTCATAGAGCGGAGACCCTAATAACGATAATTCATCTGGTTGTAAAATACGTATGCCTGGCAACAGATCTTTAAATTGGGTTTCTACGTCTGTGTCTATTTTACCCGATGTGTAATAGAGTTCACATTTCGATGGATTCACCTCTAGCCCAATTTTCTTAGATTCTGCAATTAAATGCTTCATGTCCTCTATGACTATATTCGGCAATCCTCCTAGGGTTCCATCATCCAGATAAAAGGCGTTCAATTCAGAACAAAGCGCTTGGACTATCGGATGAATAGCCAAACTAAACAACATTGGACCTGCAGGATCTCCCTGTTGGCATCCTACTTGCGATGAGATAGTTCTTTCTCCATAAAATAATATTGATGGATAAGCATAGCTTTGCCAAAAAAAAAAAAAAAAAAAAAAAAAAAAAAAAAAAAAAAAAAAGTGGCATAAAAGATTTCACTTCCTTTAGCATTGAATCTCTTTCCATCGAATTAAAGGCATTTTTGTAATCAATTTTTAAGATTACTTTGTTCGCGTTTTCATTTCTCTTTATGTATGTCCGTGTGGCATGTATAATAGCTTCATTACCTTTTTTAGTTGCAAACCCCAGTTGGTGTGGTTGTAAGTATTGAGAGCATTGGTTGTAAACGAGCGAAACAGTTATCTTGGATGCTAGTCGTCGAAAAACACATCCAACTGCTATAGGTCTGATTCCGCCATCCTTTTTCCGTAAAGCACACAAATTGGCTCCAAAAAGGTATTGCCACACGTCTTGATTTACGTTTCCATTTAAAATGGTGTTAACCAATTTCGTGATTTCGCCTAGTAAAACAGACGCTGATGCTCCTGTAGATTTAGAAATTAAGTCTTTCAGGTGTTGAGGGGATAAGCCATCGATTCCAGAAGCGGAGCCACTCTTAAAATTATGGATTGCTCTTGATACCATGTCTTCATTTACAAGGAGAGAAGATGTCAAGCACTCTGGTTGCTCCGGCATTTCTAAAACTCTGGAAGGAGACGGATGTTTGTTTTGTAGACTAGCAAAAGTTTCCTCACTCGAAGGAGCCAGAAAATCGTCAGATATCAGTAATCTTAAGGCACCTCTTGTATCAAAATCAGCGATTTTGGCTGTAATCAGTTTAGATAAGTCGGGTTTTACCTTCTTACTTGAAGTTGTAGGACATTCTACTACAGAAGACTCTCTTAGATTTTGTTTAATTATGTTAGTGACTGAGGATGTTGTACGGTTTCTGGGGATTCGTAGATTATGAAAAGCAAATCTAAACAATTTCTTTTAAGAAGTTAAATCATTTTTGTTGGCACAATCACTAATGATAGAAGAAAGTTTGTCTGCTACAGCACCTCGTATGCCTCTTGGAATCCTTTTTATTACCCCTATATTTGATTTTAATTTAGCCAACTCGTGCGTCAAGTCTTCCGTAATTGAGTGTTGTTCCTGTGTATCGTGTTTTCTAGTCTTGTGTATGTTATATCCTTTCTTTGTAGGGAAATTTTTATCGCATTGAGAACAATACATTTCATTTTCGGATAAGATGGATAAATCTTGTGAACAGTTTGCATTTATAGATTTATTTTCCATTCTCATTGTAAAAAGTGCTTCTTTTAATAATTTCACATATCCTTGATTTTTATTCTTCAATTCGTCCATTTGTCCAGTTCATTAATCTTTCGCTTTTTGCTTTCTTAATACTCGGCGCTTATTTCCATGTTCTTATTATGTTCTATTCTCTTTCCTAGACCTTTGACCCATTCCTAATCTATATCATTCCCCGCTTTTTTTAAACATGTTTTTATCTTATAGAGTTATTCTCTCTTTTAAGCCTCGCATCGTTCCTATGTTTTTCACTCTTTTCTTAAGCCATTTCCTTGTTTCTCCAATATATATCATGTTACAATTCTTACGCTTCACTTTATATACTACTCCTTCTTCTTCTTCATTTATGTCTTTCCTGCTACATATTTATTACTTCATTTTCTTAACCACTTCCAGAATTCTCCTTCTTCCTTCTTTGCATGTCTTCACACCGCTCTTTCTTACTAAGTTCTTCAGGATATCTGTCTTTTCTCCAATGCTCTCTATCCCGTGCCATTTTTCTCCTCTTCTTCCTTTTTCTCTTTTCTCCTTGCCTTCCCTCTTTCCTCTTCTATTCTGCTCTTCTTTACCTCCTGTTTGTTGTTCCCATTCTTTTCTACTGGAACGTAAAACTTCTCATGACTTCTTTCTGTCTTCTTCACTATCTATTTCTTCTATTTCCTTCTTTATATTCCTGATGGCTGCGGTAGGTCAGTGGTAGAGCATTCACCTCTAGTGCATGGCGTTCTTGGTTCGATCCCAGCTCGCGCCAGGTGAGCTTTGTGGTGGACAAACACCGTGTGCGTGGGTCTCCTTGGAGTACTCCCGTTTCCTCCCACTTTGTTCATTCCACCATTTCATTCATTTCTCATCATCACTGTCTCCTTTAGCGTAGCCGGCATAACCGTGGGACGTAAAACTTAAAGATTTCATTTCATTTCTATATTCCTTATGAAGTAAAATTAACTGAAATTTGGAATAATTTATTAAAATAATAATAATTAAGAAAAGTTATATGATAAATTTGAAATGAAACAGTAAATGATAACAATACTTCATTGTTTCATATTAAAATTTGAAATTATAAAATGTACAATTTGAATTATACAACAATAATAATTTAATGTTATGAAGATATCGCTTCCAGGTAACGCTTGATGAAGATACGATTAAATTATTGAAATTGTTACGCCTTATTTTAGTTTTAATAAATATACATTCTGGTCAGAAAAGTATTAATTAATAAAAATTTAGATATTTTAAAACAACTTTTAGCTTTCTTTAACTTCTGTATTTTACACTTGTATTATATTTTTTATCTTCTTTTCTTTCCAGGTAGCTATATATACCAATGCTTCGGCCCATGAAGCCAATTGCTGAATGCTATGTAGTCTCACTTTGAAAGTTTCGGGGTTATAAAACACCGAATAGTAGGATTAGAGTAACGTAAAACAATTGAAAACATTCAGCAGCATATCACTTAAAATAACCACAAATAATTCCTTATAATGAAGCGGAAAGCGATTCATTACAACGATCAACACATGACACTAGCTCCAAAATCTTACTTATTTCAATCTGAATTTTATTTGTCGACGCCAGTAATACCTCAACTTTTGCCCGTTCCGAAGAGAAAATAGTCCTTTTCTTGTCCAATTAAAAAAATTTCCAATCTACCATCTTCCATATCTTTGCACCAGTCAATTTCAGTAGTAGCCCTTCCAAAATCCTGCTATAAGCAACATGCAACATTGAAGTCTGTTTACTGATTATCAATGTTTCTTGTACAATGTCTTTTCTGGACCAGAAGTGAAAACAGGCAGGTACAAATTAACATAATTCCTACCGTCAAATAACATCAATGAACACAATAATAATAGCATAAATGTTTAAAGTGCAATGTCATTTGCTTCATGGGTGTTAAAACCAGATTTGAGAAATATACACGAAACCCAGCAGAGAGCACAGTTCTATTAAGGATGGAACTAATACCGTATCTTGTTCTGGAAAGTCGATTTTATTGATAATTTGTTTACGTCTGTGTAAATGAGCTTTTCGATAACACCCATACAGAGGCAAATTTCTTCCTCTAACATTTCATTTATACTTGTACAATATCTACAGTTAGGTACTAATAAAATGTTTTGTTTGGTTTAGACATAACAGTAGGCCTGCTGAATGTGCATTCTATAATTTTTCATTTCAAGTTAAAAAAGAAAAGAAAAAGGAAGTATCATAGTAGTGAATTTTTGCTTCTTTAAACTGCTGGTGTGGTCAACTACAGTTGAACAAGAGCCCCAAATATGTAGATCAAAAGTATAACCCCAAATATACCTGTACAGTTTACAAATTCAGAGAAAGAATTCAAATTTGTCCTGGCGACTTGATTTTAGTATGTCTTCTCGGGCTATCGGCCAGCAAAGTGAAGGTATTGACTTCCGACGTTTCGAATGCAGACATCGCATTTATCTTGAAGGATTTTTTTCAAGACAGGAAAAGACAGGAAATGTGGACATGTATACGGATAAGAAATGTGGTGACTATTTACAGGCAGAGCTATGAATAGGGGCCAGTGATTGGCTGAGGGACGCTGGCCCCTGATTGGTTGATGATGTGCTACGAGAAATGGTTTTGTTGAATGTCTGCTTTTGTTCCTGAAAAGGGCCAACCAGATAGGGCTGAATTGAAACTGTTCCTTTCTTGAAACTGTATCTATTGAGACTGTTCCTTTCCCATGAGATAGCTATGGCTTCCTTTATTTTTCTGTCCCAAAAATTGCTGGGCTTGGCTACTATGGTGGTATTTGTAAAATCAATTCTGCGTCCAAGCTCTAGGCTATGTTCTGCTGATCCTGATTTTTCGTCTTATGTAGCTCTTGTGTTCTTTCCATCGTTGTTATATTGTACGTCCAGTTCGTCCTATGTATAATCTGCCACATTCACATGGTATATGGTATATACCAAGAGTGAGCAGGTGAAGGTCGTCTTTCACTGGTTCGAGTAGCGGTCTGTTGTTGGCTGGAAATGTCAGATGTAATACCTTCACCTGGCTGATAGCTCGAGAAGAAATTAGGAACAAATGCTAGAGAAACGAGAACATAAATATACTACACATTAGAGATGTAGTAAATGGAGAAACACTACAAGTATGTTTTTAAACACAAGTTTAAAAAACGGCGATGAATCCCTTGAGAACGCGCAACACACGAGATGTCCAAGAAACGTCAACAGGTGAGTTTCGTTTCATACTGTGAAACTACGGTACATTTACAAACTATGAGAACTTAATACTGAAACTAGACATAGTAGATCTATAGTTTCTATTTGTAATAAGATAGGAGATGCAAGTTGTTCTTGGAATGCTGAACATATATCAAGAAACTGTCTCAAGTTAAATGTTACCAGTTTTACTATTTGAAGATCAATATTTAAACCGGAAATAATAGTAGGTTTCTACAACTTTAGGCTGTACTGCCTAAATAAAGTCGCAGATGGAACATATTCTTATGGCGCACTGAATCCGTATCGTATCAAGAAACTGCTTCTTACTATATATTTCTGTATTTGCTCAATGAGAATCAACCTTAAAACTTGTCATTGATAAAAAGAATCTGTGAATGAGAAATTTTGTTTCGAGGGACATTTCTTTGCTTTTGAGTTATAAGAGAAAGGATTCAGCTACCGAATCTACCCAGCCCTGATCTACCCGTGCATCGTATAGTTACATTAAAATAGTGAGCTAAAACTGACTTCAAGTGGAATATTTGCACAACACATTTTTATATGCTCATTAATTCATAAAAAAAATTATAATCTTACATGGAACGTGATATATAAACCAACGCAACGTAAACCAAATAAAATACATGATAATAACACAATTTACAGAGATAAGAACAGCAAATCTCTCATAATAGAAGTCGACATGGCAATAAAAAAAAAGCAAGTTCAAATATTTGGACCTAACAATAACACCCAAAATTTTCTCAGCGATCTCATTAAAGATAGAATACAAGGCAATTTGGCTTTTGAAAAGCAAAAAAAAAAAATAAAATAAATAAAATAAAAATAAATAAAAATAAAATAAAATAAATAAAAAAAATAAGAAGAATTTTTGAAAGAAGAATAATAAGAATAAAAAAATGTGGTCTCGCATGTTTCAGAGACCGACCCAGTTTATAATAAGTCAGTGCCCTACCTTAAGTTTAGGTATTAACTGAACTACTGGAGTAAAACGAAACTGGAGTAACGAGAAACTGGAGTAATTAAATAAACCTACAGGAAAAATAACTAACTTCATAAACGCACTAAATATTAAAATAAAATATCTTTAAAAAATAGTAACCGACTTAAACAAAAGTGCTAGAAAGTAGAAAATAATACAAGCGCTAATAGCAGAAAATGATAACATTAAAGCGCATAAAAGCATATAATAATTCATTACCATTATCTATAAAGAATTTTGAAGCTTGTGACAAGCTAAATAAATTAATACCTAATATAAAATTAGTTTCGATTATGATTTTATGAGGCGTACTGCTTTATAAACTTTATTATTTTTTCTGTTTTTAGCGCTTTTATTATTTTGTAAGTGTTAATGCTTTTGTTGAAGTCGGTTTATATTGCTTTTTAATAAACGATTTTAACATTACACCCCAAGTTCCTAAGTTACCACCAACAGATTATTTTTTTTTCCTTTTGGAGTATCTCAAAGCGGTGTATATCATCTGAATTCAAACACCATGCTCATGGATTTTCTCGGGGTTCTCCCGTTTCCTCCCACTTTCTTCATTCCACCATTTCATTCATTTCTCATCATCACCGTTTCCTTGAGCCTAACCGGCATAACCGTGGGACGTAAATCTGAAAAATTTCATTTGAATTCATGAACTAAAGTTGAATTCATGAACTAAAAGAACTAAAGTTGAGTATTGTGAAAATGATCTATAAATTCTATACTATTATCAAGGTAATATCCAACACACTTAAGAGGAATTGTACCTGCCTTGATGCTGATGGTGGACATTTTGAACAAGTAGAACAAACAGTTTGTCACTTACCTGTACTTCTTTTTTCCTATTAAACACATGGTACGTCTGTAGACCCACTTGGTTTTTGTATATTGAACACATACTATATGAATGCTGGGATGCCAAGTAGAATGCTAAACTGATCACTGGTTCCATTGTATCCACATTTAAGATACCAAGGCACTTTCCGAGCATCTTCTAAATACCCATGGCCTTCTTTTACACTTCAGCAATAACAAACATCTACTGTGAAATAATTCAGTAACGGATTTGTGTCTTCTTTCTACATCGAATCTCGACACTAACCTGAAAGATACGTCCTCATTGATTTTACCTCCCATCAAAATTTGCTAGCGAAGCCACAAATCGAAGCAAATTCCAAGTAGAAAGACATCTTAGAATCCTTAAGATTTCACATTCGGAGACCACACCTAGTTTATTATTATTATTATTATTTAATTCATAAACCATCGAAGAATGACACTGTAATGTAGGAACTTCTTTATCTGTAATGCTTATCTAAGCTAACTATGACTGTGTATTCTTTGTGGTGTGTCAGCATATAGACATCTTATTTTTTAAAAAATATCAATTCTTATCATAAGAATGAAGCTTATTCTCTGACAGTACAAATTCATATGAATATCTAGGAGCAAAAAAGTATCATAACTACATAAGTTTAGTTTCTTAAGATAAAATTCAACTTGAAAAGACTTCAATTTAAGTATATGATGTTATTTTCTGAATAAGTAGTTTATGCTGCTTTAAACAAATATAGTAAAATAAATAAATAAATAAATCACAGATCTTTCTTATGATATGTGCGACATAGAAAGCCATTAGTAAACTCACCATGTTAAATTCTTCTGAGATTCTGCTTTTGCTTACAACTTTTTAAATAAATAAATTATGTTCGAGGTGAAGAAAGAATGTTTGTAAGTTTACCTTTGCAATAATTAGTACACTAGCATGAACATAATTGCATTTGTATTCGAATACAACACATGTTAAATCAAATGTATCAATCAATCATAAGTCAGTATGTTTGTCGCTTTGCAGTGGCAGAAAATCTTCGAATACTATCGAAATCCAAGACAATGCATAGGCTATTAGTAATCACAATATACATACACAACTTCACTATCCGTTAGTAGATTTTCTTTAAAATCGTAGCTCTAAAGCCTTTCCGACTACAACACTAAAAATTGCGTTGTGCAGAATTTGCTTGTATGTGAATAATTGATTTCAAAATTAGAATATTCACTGCAACAAAAATGGCACGGAAATGTAAAACAATAAAACTGAAGTAGAATACATCTTGATATGGGCACTGGATGATTGAAACTTCAAACATATAAAATTAAAGATCAAAACAAAATGTGAATTGTCAAGAATATAAAATGATTCCAAGTAGAAAACTACTTGGAAAATGAAAGGAAAATTGCATTCAAACTGTTGCTCAGCTACACAACAATAGACTAAAAGCCAACTGTTATCGATAATGAAATTACTTTAGTGTGATTTGTTCCAAGTAGATATGATTGTAAGGTATACATTAAATTAAAGATGTTTCCTAAACTGCAAATTTGGTATTCTTTTGATAGAATCTCGTAATTATATAGTTTTAATCCTGTGTGATGTAACGAGTTTTGGGTTTTTGTTAATCGGAAATTTTGTATATGAATAAGATTGATGGTTCTAGTGTTGTATTAGTACAGATCCGAATTTAGTGGAAGCTTTTGTTTATTCATATGTGTGAATGATGTTTCAAGGAGATATAGATATGGATATAGACGGTAATAGTAATATTCTTAGCTTTTGTTACAGTGGTCTACAAGTATACAAAAGAAAACCGAAAGCATTATTATGAGCATCTTCTGCATTATAAATACTTTTGTCGCATAGCATGTACAGAGTGTCCCTAAAGAAATGCAACCCAAACCTTGATCGAGTATATTTTTTGAAGTAAGAATGATAGAAACATGATTTTTGTGACAAAAGTTAGAGTTGTAAATAGAGATATTTTGAGATTTAAAACAATGAGACAATTAGTAATTGTTTAAATTATCAGAAGTGTAATTCAAAAAAATGCAAATTGCTTATAAGCAATTGCGAGGAGCAGAAAAAAACAATTAACGTGGTAATTCTTAACGTAAATGTTTAGTACGCATCAATATTTATCGCATGGGACAAAAAAAAAACTGCATGTCGTTTTGCATCGTTGACAGTTGTAAAGGTTATTTTTTACGTATTCAAAAATAAATAAATTAATTAATTAAGTAAATAGTGTATGCTGGCAACAATATATGGTATATAATCTTTTTTGTTCGTGTTTTTAGTATGGTGACATGGTATGTGTAAGGACACACTTATATGGTTTTAGTTAATATAGTTCCAATTTTATCTAATTTTTTTTTTAATTGCAGCATACGATGCTATTACAAATAACGTCAATTACTTGTTTTACTCTTTTATAATATTTAAATTTTCGCTTAACATTTTCTCTATCATTTCTATTTTGTTCAGCCTTCTTCCAGTGTCGTTTCTCTCAGTTTTATCGGGGCAAGTATTTTAAACTTTTTCATAACTTTCATAGTTGTTTTCTATCTACGCTGTCAAAAACTCTTTCATAATCTAACTAACTAACTAACTCTATGGTCTATGGAACCCGGAGGTTCAATGCCGCGTTCACAAAAGCTCTCCACTGACTTCTATCCTTAGCTAACTGCATCCAGTTTCTACTTTGTATTCCAATCTCTGCTAGATCCATCTTAATATTGTCCTCCCATCTGCGCCTAGGTCTTCCTAATGGTCGTTTTCTGATTGGTCTTCCAGTCAAGACTTTGAAAGCGTTTCTACTTTCTTCCATTCTAGCTACATGACCCGCCCATCTAAGCCTCCTAGACTTGACGACCCTAACAATGTTGGGTAAACCATATAAATTATACTTTCATAATCTACAAATAATAAATGTAATTATACTCCCTGTTCATAGTGTTTCTCTACGCTTTACTGTAATGTGAATAGTTCTCATTCCATCCTTCCGCATTCTTAATCCACCAATTCTTTCATAATCATTCATTTTCATTCATCACTCATCTCCTTTAGCCTAGAGGGCATAACTGTAGAACATAAGGAAACAGAGCTTTCATTTTGTTTTCATTTGTTTTGTTTTCATTTGTTTCATTTGTTGTTTTCATTCACATTCAAGTTATGAAAAACGGGACCTATTGTCGAGTGAAACTTAAAGCACTATTTAAGACTGTGACAAATGTATTTCCAGCAGTATCTGTGAATGTGTGCACCGACTAAGGGTTCTCATTCTGGTGGAAATGCATTTGACACAATCTTGAATAATGCTTTGTGTTTCATTCGATAATAGGTCCCGTTTTTCATAACTCATTTTTATTTATTTGTATTTTTTTTCTAACTATTCCCTTTCTCAAACAATTAGTTGTTGACACTATAAAAAGTCAGAGAGCTTTATATCAAATTGACTGATCTGCACAAGTGAATTGCAATAAAGCCATAATTACTCGATTACTCGATATGTTATGCAACAACCATTCAAACCCACAACGAATCAGTTTTGGGGAAATCGCAGTTATAGGTTTCTCTTTCTCCAAAAGATATTACCATATGTGGGTTGACTTTTCTCTTCATAGATAGCAGACCGATCGCAAACATGTTATCAGGATTTTTAGTGTGTTCCCTACATATATTCGAACCCTCCAGCAGGGAAAACTCATTTTTTTAACTTTTGTGGGTTGGCTATCTATATCTATATCTCTATATGTTTATATCTATCTATCTATCTATCTATCTATCTATCTATCTATCTATCTATCTATCTATCTATCTATCTATCTATCTATCTATCTATCTATCTATCTATCTATCTATCTATCTATCTATCTATCTATCTATCTATCTATCTATCTCTATTAGAAGTCTATCTATCTATCTCTATCTATCTATCTCTATATCTCTATCTATCTATCTCTATTAGATAGATAGATAGATAGATAGATAGATAGATAGATAGATAGATAGATAGATAGATAGATAGATAGATAGATAGATAGATAGATAGATAGATAGATAGATAGATAGATAGATAGATAGACATAAATCGTAATTCTAATCCTAAATCGTTCCCTTCATTTTAACTGCTTAAGCACCAATTTTTTGACAAATCCTTTTGAATTATAGGGAAAAGAATTCAGCTACCAAATCTACCCAGTCCTGATCTATCCATGCACCGTATAGTACGTTAAAGCAGGGAGCTAAAACTGATTTCAGGTGGAATATTTACACAACACATTTACATGTTCTATTAATTCATAACCAAATTTATAATGTTATATGAAACGTGATATATATTATGAATAGGTGAAATATTTGACTCACATCATCAGACTGATAACATATCGATTGACTATCGACTAATATTGATGATCGATATCAGCGGACTGTAATGTAAAAGTGTGGATATTTGCTTTTATTATCTGTGTGTTATGTATTATTGATGGACAATGTTTAATCTTCAATTATTGAATCGATAAGACTGCTAGATATAACATATTCTTATTAATCTACTTCTACTATTTCTTATTTCATTCAATGTATATCAAAGCAAGAAGTGAATTTTCTTTGCAAGAGAACTGTGACTGACTGAAATAAATAATCCTGACTAATGTTTTTCTTTTTTATTTATATAACATACTGTAACACTCCAACAAACTCTTGTGTAATCTGGAAGAAAGCAGAGAGACCTCTTTCAACTCTTCCTCCTAGTCTACCAAATTATCCACTTTGCTTGGCCGATTTTCGACGACATAGACTGTCCAGCGTGTCTGGATGGGTCCTTCAAATACCCTCGACTTCTTTCGGTCTTGGTCATTTTAGCTGGTGATTAGGATCTGTTAAGAGGTCTACTCACTGCGAAATTAAAATACTGCTAAGTTTACAGTAATTATGTAATATCTTCAAATAGATAAAAGATAATCGAAATGTGGAACAAGAGCGCCCTAGACAATATTATTTTGCATGAGGTACCGTTATCACGAATCACCTAGTAGCTTTCCGGTTGCAGCCATTTAGAAACGCGAAAATAAATGCCTATTTTCTCAATGGCTAGAAATCGAAAGCAGATAAGTGAGTCGTGATAACGGTATCTCGTGTAAAATAATATTGTCTAGGGCGCTGTTGTTCCACATTTCGATTATCTTTTATCTATTTGAAGATATCACATAATTACTGTAAAATTCGCGGTATTTTAATTTCGCCGTGATGGGGGCTCTTAAGACATGTGTAAGGGTGAGAGCTTACATTGTGAGCTTGTCCTACAGGAGTCATGTGTTCTTAGCAAAAGTTCTAGAAACTGTCAAAATCGTGCAAATCGAATTAACTGGGCTGGAGAAGTACGGTGTGTTTCCGGTGCTTTCACCGAGGCCCTGACTTTGCTTGCTTTCTGGCAGAAAGTCGTTTAGCTAGTCGATGAATAACAACAATTCTACGAATCAGCGAAAAGCCAACGTAGTCGAGCAGTATGGCCAAGGTAACACCCAGTGCAACCTGCAATTATCGCTCTTCCTAACTCACAACCTATCTCTGTTTCTCACAGAATTTTTCTGTACCATTTTCTTTCCATGTCTACTGAGAATTTCGTTGTTTGCAGTCCTAAGATTCAAGAGAACACACAGTCACAATCTTAGCAATGCTCTCTTGAGCTGATCCCAAAACTTCAAACCGAGAGTGTTTTGGAATGAGCTGGAGATTCTTCGCTCTTCTATTATAGATACTTTGTGTTCTCTTTAGTTCTTAACATAATCTTGAAGTGTGTGTGTATTATGTGTATACATAATTGATAATAGTAAACTTTTATTTTACTCGTATTATTGTGCAACCAAGCAACAGTTTGAATGTAATAAGTAAAATATTTAATTTAATTGTGTACATTGTAGTCCATAATAGGCTAAGTGTTGTCACGAATTTAAGTAGTAGTCAAAGATTTGCTGCCTGCGCAGGGCTACTAATGTATTAGTTCGTTAGAGCAAACAAACATGTCTTGTATTTCAAGTACAGCATCTCAATATTTAGCAATATCTAAAGCAATTGTGTTGATGTTATTCATGCTAGCATACTTATTGTAAATTTCAACTTACAGCATTTTCTTTATTTTTTTATTTATTTATTCACATATATTTATTTTAAAGAAAAAGAATCATGCAGAAGCAGGATCTCAGGAGAGTTTGATATTTTGAGTTTAGCAACTGAGAGTCCGTGATGCACAGATCATGACAAAGGTCTCCCGTATTTTATAAAATATGTTTTCTTAAGGCAATGTAATCTACTTTTTCAAAAAATAACAACATACATTTAAGTCATGGACTTTAAAATTAATATTCGTGTCAATCTAAATTTTTGCAATTATGACATTCTTATCAATTTTTCTGCTAAAGGATTAATGAGACTATAATGAGGTTTTGTATGTTAAGTATTAATGAGACTATACAGTACTATCAAAAACACAAAAGTTTGAACGGTGACACATCCAGAAAGAATACCAAATCAAAGCTCAAAGGAGCAATACAGCTTAAGAAGATTCTACTTTGAAATGTTACTTTGCAATGGATTATGAATTTAACAAGTAAATAAAAATAAGAAAATAAATAATATAAACTATGTGTGGCCTCTGAATGTAAAGTATTGAGAAGTATATTTCTTCTGATTTTTATTGATTTGTAGTTTCAGCAGGAAATTTTGTTGTTATTGAAATCAATGAATCAATAAAGACATCTTTTTGATTAAAGTTAAAATTGTATATTGATAAAAAAAAATGACTGAAATCGTTGATACGTTGTCAGTGAGTTCTTTTCTGTCATATGTGTTAATTGACAAAAAGAGAATTAGATATCAAAGGACACAATTATTTACAGTAGGTGTTGAAAGCGACCATCCTCAGCCTCAATGCAGAAACAAACCTTCATAACTACGTTGGATTATACTTTACATAGAAGCATATAGTTGATAGAATAATCTATTCTAAAGCTTCATTAAAAATCTGTTACAGTGCGCCACTTCTAACCATATACACGACTTTGAGATACCCCGGAAAAAATTAAGTAGTGAGTCACAAACCTTCTGAAAATAAACTACCAGCAAACATTCCTTCATGCAGCGGCATTGTGTCATGAGACATGTGATACGTTGTCCGTATTGTTGTAGGTAACAATAACATTTCTCTGATTCAAGAAGTACTACAAATTCCATAATTATATTCTGGTACAACTTGCCGTTGAGAATCATGTCAAAAATATGAGCCCCATTATTTTTCGTCATGAAAACCCGCACCACATTCCTATTTTTAATTAAAGTAATGTTTTATGCAATACTTGAAGGTTTTCTGGTTACCAATATCTATTGTTTCGGTTGTGGAATAACTGTCAAAGTGAAAATACACCCTATACTTTATTGTTTAAAAAAAAAGTCTGTTCGTTTGAAAATATAGGATTCCGGGTTCTATGTCTCCTATGCTTAGATGCTTTTCTTTCTTTCTTTTTCTGTGTATTCCCATGTTATAGCAGTTGTGCTGCCAGAATGCGAAAATTCTTAGTTGGAAAATGTTGTAATGCTGCCTATCTTCTCTAATTTTGTGTCCGTTAATATATGAGAGGAACTTCTCTCTTTCTTGTCATCGACATTCCGGTATTCCAAAGATGACTGATTACTCCCATAATTGTCGACTTATTGAGAACATGCATGTCAGGATGCTTTCGAAGAAATTGCTCCTGTAAATGTTTTCGAAAGCAGACCTCCACAATAATTATACGTAGAAAATGGTGTACTGTGTTGTCAGTAAGCAAATTCTTAAAATCATAAAGTTTTTCTGTCAAATCTGCAGCGCAGCTGTTTGCACATACATGCTACTTACCTCGGGAGCATTGTAAAAGTTCAACTGGCACGTCACATATTTTACCGGTTTAGAAAAACATATTTACTCTTCTAACACGTAGAATGCTAGGTTGTATGATAAAATGATCATTATAAGTTGTGAAATTTGAATTGTATGGATATTTATGGAAGTTGTTAGGTATTAATAAATAGAAGTTCTTATGAAGTAGCACGTATCTTCTACATTTAATGTTCCTGCTGTTGTAACCTGGAGTTCCAATTTATTCCAAGAGAGATACCATGTTGCCGGACCAATCGGTGAAAACTTCTCCCAAATGCCTGACCAACTGTCTCTCTGTCTTCTGGAAATCGCACTGTTTTTGCACTGCTATTTCTTTTCTTAGTTGATGATCCACCCCCCTCGAAGTCGGTTATTCATATTGTTATCGCATGATTAGACGGTACAGGGCGGAAAAATTACATTGCTTTTTTTACATTATATATAGACCTGGAAATTTGTAAATCGTGACCTGGAAAATCTAGAAAAGTCAGGGAATTCATACTTGCCAAATAAGTGGGAACCCTAGCTGGGAATAATAATAACACAAATAATAAGCAATTTTGTAAAATATGAGCAAATAGTGACTGACTAGATGCAACATCCAAAGTCAAGAAAATGTTTTCTATTATTGTATAAATTACATGAGTGTTCACTAATGTCGGAAGAAAGGATTTCTTTTGACATTTCAGCAGGAGGCTCACGTATACTAAGTTATACTACTGGATCTGATGTAAATTTCATTTGACTTATATCTAATTTCTCTACGGATTCCCTTGCATTTGTTATGACACTGCTTAGACCTTTCTCTGATCTTCACTTTCCAAGGCATTTTGTAAATTCAAAGCACTCTCGAAGAAATTTACTTATTGGAATTGTTCTATATTGCAATATCATTATCTTGTGCCATGTCACCAAACAACACAAAAATCGGAAGTCTTTCAATGCCATTAGCTGTAGAAAGAGGAGACGAATGCAGATATTGCATTCATTTTCAGGGATTTTCAGGGAAGAGACCGGATATATGTGGATATACAGGATAAGTCATAAGTCTCTATACAAATGATGATAATACTACACTACAGTTATAAAATATGTTCCACATGTTTCCCTTGCATGTCGAGACAAAATGACAGGCGCTCCAACCAATTCCGACGAACATTTGTCAATGTTGCACTTGTTACTTGTTTGCAAGCTGCACTGATTCTTTGTTTAAGATGATCCAAATCCCAAATTTTCTCCTAGTACATAATACGTAAAACATAATCATTAGTCATCTTGTATGGAAACTTACTACCTGGAATATGAAAAATAAACATTAGTCATCTTGTATGGAGACTTACTACCTGGAAAATAAAAAAAATAAACATTAATCATCTTGTATGGAGACTTACTACCTGGAAAATCAAAAATAAACATTAGTCATCTTGTATGGAGACTTATGACTCACCCTGTATATATATATATATATATATATATATATATATATATATATATATATATATATATATATATATATATATATATATATATATATTTGGTCTAGGAATTAATTCGTGCGGTTGGTACGCACACATTGAAGTTGTAGTACAAACACAAAATACATAAATACCTTAAGAAAAATATTGTCCATCGCTAGCCACCACTTTCGCCCATCTGTCAGGCAATGTACGGATTCCGTGGCGAAAGAAGTCCTCATCCTTGGAAGCGATCCAGTCAGAGACCCATGTTTCGATATCTTCTGAAGAAGTAAACCGCTGTCCAATCAAATCGTTGTTCATGCAATCGAACAAGTAGTAGTCCGAAGGAGCAACGTCTGGTGAATACGGCGGGTGGGGTAAAACTTCCCATCCGACATTTTCTAAATAGGTTTTGACCGGTTTTGCGACATGTGGGCGAGCGTTATCATGTTGAATAATAAGTTTATCATGTCTGTTCTCCCATTCTGGTCGTGTTCTGGCCAGAGCTTGCTTCAAACGCATTAATTGTCGTCGATAACGTTCTCCATTCATAGTTTCATCCGGTTGCAGCAGCTCATAGTACACCACACCTTTCATATCCCACCATATGCACAGCATAACCTTTGCACAGTGAATATCTCGTTTTGGTTGTGATGGACCTGGTTCACCTGGTTTCACCCAGGCCTTTTTTCGTTTAGGGTTCTCGTAATGGATCCACTTCTCATCACCCGTAATAATTCGATGCAGAAACCCCTTTCTGCTCTGTCGTTGAAGCAGCAATTCGCAAATGGTTTTTCGTCTTTCAACGTCTCTGTCTTTCAATTCATGTGGAACCCAATGTGACATCTTTTGAATCATTCCCATGGCTTTCAAGCGTTTGGAGACTGTTGTTTGATCAATGCCTAATGCTGCTGCAAGTTGTTCCTGCGTTTGACACGAATCCTGCTCGAGCAATGCTGTCAATTCTTCGTCTTGAAATTTTTTTGGCTGTCCAGCTCGCTCTTGGTCTGCCAAGCCGAAATCACCACTTCTAAACCGTGCAAACCACTTCTGACACGTTCGCTCAGCTAGAGCATGGTCACCATACACTTCCACCAAAATACGATGACTTTCAGTCGCACTTTTCTGCATGTTAAAGTAATGCAGCAGGACACCCCGCAAAAACACTTTATCAGGCACAAATTGCCCAATGTTCACTTAACTACAAACTGGTGTTGTTGACGCTTTAATCCACTGCCCTATACTACGAACGATACGCGATGACAGGGGTTTGCAACACATGTGTGGATACACGGAACTGTGGGACGCTCCGTTCGTAGCGCCATCTCTTGTCCACCCGCACGAATTAATTCCTAGACCAAATATATATATATATATATATATATATATATATATTGTGTGTGTGTGTGTATGTATGTATAGTGGCTATGTAGTGGCACAGCTATGATGAGGGGCTTGTGTTTGGCTGGGAAAATGCTGGCTCCTGATTGGCTGTTGTTGTGGTTACGAGAAGTACCGTTGTTGAACACTTTTTTTGTTCCTGAAAAGAGCGAACCAGATAGAACTGAGTTAAAACCCACTGTCTCAATTGAGATTGTTGCTTTCACTGGATATGGCTATGGCTTTCTTTACTCTCTGTGCCAAAAATTGCAGCATTTAGATCATGGTTATAAAGATGACCGAAATATTGTGAAAGTGAAATTCTAAATAGGCACAATGTTTGTGTACAAGCTAAGATTTTGTTACCGAAAAATGTACCGTAGAGCACATATCAGTAATCACTCAAGTCCATAGTTTATCGTGGGATGATTAGATCTGCTCTAAATTGGAGAGTCTATAAAACTGTACTAGCTAACAATAAAATTGCGAACAATTCAGAATCATCTACTGCTAAAAAAACATCACCGTGGTAAAAATAAATATGAATATATAATTATTGTTTATTTTCTGAAATAAAGTTATTTAGCTTGTTTAACAAAAACTATATACGTCAGACTTGAGAAATAAAACATTTTTTTTATATATATATTTAACATTTCTTTTATACTATTTCTAATCAGATAGAAAAGTGGCCAAGTTATGATCTAAATTTTGTGAGCCACCTATTTAAATGACCAATCTATTCAAATATCGTAAAATTATTTCAAAGTAGAAAGAAATGTAAGCAAAAGGCCAGTACTCACCAGAGGAAAAAAAAAAGTATTCTTCTAAGTAGCGCTTTCGGAAAACCCTGTTTCCATCTTCAACCTAGAAACAATTCAAAGATAATTTAAAACGTGGGTGAGAGATGTGGATAGGTAAAAAAAAAAAAAAAAAAAAAAAATCGTGAAAAGGATTTAAAATATGTGAAGCACAAATCTTCTTGTCAGAAATGAACACATATTAATGGCCACTCACTTGTCATTGTTCACTGTTTTTTCATTACCTTCCAGATGGCGGAAATATGTAGTCATACTTTCCCAGAGCTTAGCTTTGCTCTGCTCTGAAGCGCCACTAGAGCATAGTGACGAGTTTTGCAATCTCCTATCCCATTATCCTGGTCACTGAAGCTTGGCATCTGTGTGTATCGGTTGAGAGACTAATCTAGCCCAACTCATCAGATACCTACGCAGGTTGATAGCCTCTTTGGCCCACCTAGACCACTATCCAAACGGGTGGTCTTCTTCAAACCTGTAACCTAGACGACCTTCGCTATGGCTTCTGGACAAGGTACTGGTCATACTGGACTTCCTCCTGTTGTTGCTCAGGGACCTTCTCTGACGGTGGCAAAGATCGACAAACGAAAAGCCCGCCAAGAGTCAGAGCCCAGCAGTCCAACGGCTCACTCTACGACAGCTGCTACCTTTTCTGCTGCTCTTCAGATGACACCTCCAACCAAACGGCATCATACACTGAGTGAGTCATCGTCAGGATCAAGTAATATGGATATAGAGATTCACGAGAAGTCATCATCTAAACCAGTAGTCCATTCATTTCTTCTTACAAACTACGATGCCAAGTACCATGATTTAAAGCAGATTTACTTACGTCTACTAAAGTATGTGCCACGATCGGATGTCAAACAGCTAATACCTACCAAGAACGGTATTATCATCCGATCGACAGATCCTAACATGGCAACCACTCTCCGTAACACCTACTCGTTCGAGATCTTTGGCACCTCGGCAAACCTCCAAAAGCTTTCATCCAACCAGGCTAAGCAGCCTCCACCTCCTCGCAAGCCTCCAGCTCTCTCTGTTGTAATACGAGGAGTAGATCCCCAGTTCACGGATGCCGAAGTCGCTGATGAACTTAAGCTGGAGGGTCATTCAATCCTGAAATGCCTTCGCATAAAGAATGCCTCCGGACCCACTTATATGGTCCGAGTACTCACAAACAGTCAAGAGACCGTGGATGACCTTCTTAGCAATGGTGCCTACATATACCTGAAAAGACATCGGGTGGAACCGTCTCACTCACCTCCGCCTCTTCCTGTCCGTTGTGAGCGATGTCAAGCCTATAACTCCCATCACACTAACGACTGCAGGAACCCTTTCAAATGCGGGTACTGTGCAGGTCCCCATTCCACCAAGTCTTGTCCCAATCTCAGTAATCCACCGCAATGCTCGACCTGCCCAGATCAGCATCCTACATACAGCTATAAATGTAAGGCCAAACCAGCTGCAGAGATGCTAAAACCCGAGCTCACTGTACCTATCCGCATTCATAACATAGATTCTACTACTCCTCCTCCTAGCTCTGCACAACAACCCATCACCATCGATAAATTTTTGTCATTTCTCACTGTAACCTTGCAGAACATACATCCATTTCTTCGTCAACATATCTTCCAACAAGTACAACTCGCTGCTAAATCTATCCTGCATGTCAACTTCACTGGCACTTACTCCAACAACTATGCTCATTTTCATTCTACAGTCTATGAATCTGCAGTTTAAGTTCTCTCCCCATCTCTTCTCATTATTTTTCATTATGGCAGTGCATTTTCTCTTTCTGAATATTCGATCTCTACAAAAAAACAAGCCTTTGTTTGAGCAGCTACTTCTGGAAGAACACGTTCATTGTTTTCTTCTCAACGAAACGTTTCTCACTCCTAAAATCTTATGCAAACTCTCACCCTATCACATTCTTCGACACGATAATACCATTCCCACCCGCCGTGCTAACGGTGGCGTAGCTATTGGTTTTCCTCACTCTATTTCACATAGAGTACACGCTACTGGTGATACCTCTCTGCCTGAACATCTTATCGCCACTATATATTTCAAACAATGCTACGTCACTGTTGCTACCATCTATATAAGACCAGGCCATCCTATTCCTCTAAGTTTCTTTCAATATATTTCTGACAATTTTCGGACCTACATCATAATGGCCGACATAAATTACCATAGCCGCTCCGATAATCAAAAACGCACCTTTTGCCATTATATTCAGACTCAAACGACGGGATTTATTCATCCCATTCCTAAACCAACTCGACCGGCTTCGAATACAACTCCCGATATAGTCATTACATCACCCAATATTCTCTCCAAGCTCACTCTTTCTGTGCTTGATCCCCTTGGGAGCGATCATATCCTAATTAAAGCTACTCTTCAAAATCCCGGTACACCTCAACCCGCTCCGCCTACAACTCCCCGCACAGTGGCTCGTTTCGACCGTGCCCAATGGCCTAACTATAGGGAATACCTTTCCAACAGGTTAACACCTTTATCCGCTCCAACTTCAGAGTCTGAACTATACGACACTATTGATGAGATCACTGATAGTATTCATCAGGCGTCCTTGCAGTATATCCCTCAGACTACAATTGATCCCTATAGGCCAAAACTACCGCCACAATACTTACCTTTAATACGTCGTTCCCGCCAACTTTATCGAGATTTCACTCGCACGGGCAATCTGGAATCGCTTCGTCAACATCGTCAATACCAAAGAGCAGTTCATAATTATCTCGTGGCATACAAGACCAGAAGCTGGATAAAAACCTGCAATACCCTCTCTGATACAGCACATCCAACTAAGTACTGGAAACGCTTTCATCAGCTCACCGGTAACACCACTCGCCCTTCATACCCACTCATTCTCAATGATATGCCATTACACTCTGACGTGGACAAAGCCAATGCCTTCGCTGACCAACTTCAAGGTGTCTTCACGCCTCTTGGACCTGCCCTCTCAGCTCGCACTCATCCTACTGACCGGCTCAATCTCAACTCACCATCACTCCAACCTCATGTTGATCATCTTCTCCCCGACAATTCACCCTTGACAGCTCTTGTTACCGTCACCGAAATTACTACCACCGTCGCTCGTAGACGCACCACCGCTCCCGGGCTAGATTCTATTACGTATCGTCATATCAAAGAAGGGCCATATATCCTCCATTATCTTCTGTCTCTCATCTTCACGTTCATCCTCCGTACTGGTTTCATCCCCAACGACTGGAAAACATCTAAAACTTTAATGTTTCTGAAACCGAACAAACCAGCTTCATCTGTGTCTTCTTATCGCCCAATTCAACTCACCCTTGTCTTCAGTAAGATACTCGAACGGATACTTGTCTCTCGTCTACACACCCATCTCGCTGATCACAACCTAATTCCCTTTCATCAAGCCGGATTCCGTCCGAATTACAGTATTAATGATCAACTACTCCGCCTGACCACGTACATCACTGCCCAGTTTAATCAATCTAAGCCTTCCTGTCTTGTCCTTTTCGATTTAGAAAAGGCTTTCGATAAAGTTTGGCATCTTGGCCTTCTCTATAAACTATTTTCTTTTCGACTGCCAATGTGTTATATTCGCTTCATTTACCATTTTCTCTCAAGTCGCCTCACCTACGTTTCCATTAATAATGCTCACTCTCACCCTGTATTTATCCATTCTGGTGTTCCTCAAGGCTCTGCTCTGTCCCCGCTTCTTTACTTACTCTATGTAGCTGACTTCCCTACTCTCCATCCAAATGTCAGCCTTTTTCAATATGCGGATGATACGGCTTTTCTGGCAACGGCAAATACCATTCAACGCATCAACCACATTCTTCAAACTGCCATCGATGCTTTCCTTCAGTGGTGTGATACGTGGCGCCTCAAGCTTAACGCCAATAAAACTCAAGCCATTATCTTTCTACCACCAGGCAAACGCAGTCGGGTCCATCGCAATCCCTCAAACCTCAGTATTGAGATTGCAGGTACACCACTTGCTGCTAGTCCCACAGTCACGTACCTGGGCATCATCTTCGATTCACATCTGAAATGGACTGCTCATCTGAAAAGTCTTGCTCTAAAAGCGACCAACCGACTAAACTTACTTCGACGCCTAACTGGGACTACCTGGGGACTGAAACCTAAAATCCTACTTAATACCTACAAGGCATTTTTACGTCCTGTTTTGACTTATGGCTTTACAGCCTGGCTTTCCGCACCCGAGGCATACTACCACCGACTCCAAATTCTTGAGCGCCACGCCCTACGCCTTGCCTTCCGAATTAAATTACCCAGCCCTACCCGGGACTTATATGACAAAACACCTTTTCCACACATTCTCTATCACCTAGAAGACCTCAGACTCAGGTACATTACGAAGCGATTCCAGACTCACCATCCATTGCTCTTTGATGCTATGCACCACGAAGCCACTCTCCGCAAACCATCAACAATTCTCCGGCATTCTCCACTCTCTCTGCTGTTTACTCTGTTCCACTACGTTCTCCCACCAAATAGTCCAGACTTTCAACTTCTTGAAGACTTCCTCATTCCACTCCCCCCACCACACATCATTCCATCTCATGTTGCACAGTGACTTCCCCGCACTAACAGGGCTCCCTTCGTCTCCATTACGTCCAGAGCAGCCCCTGGACAGAAGATAACACTCATTCGTCTCTCTAACCCTCGTCTATGTATTGTGTTGTGATGTCAAGTGCACCTCATTGTTTCATTTTCATTTTCACTGATGCTCTACTCTCTCCACTCTCATATTAAATTGCTCGCCAGTGTACATTTCCTTTTCCAGACCTGATGATTATGGTTAAAGGCCATAATGTCCTCTAATGATAATGAAGTTCAAATATAATAAAGTTAATAAAATCTCCTTTGCCTGACAAAAATAGCCTCACACCTAAAGTTCCTGTCAACTCCGCATCCCAAATAAAGGGCGTAACCCTTTGGGTGGGTGCTAGCTGCGGCTAGCAAAAAAAAAAAAAAAATGTAGTCCAAATCGCATTTATGTCTCCTTTATCTAAGTTGAGTGTATGTTTCTCTTTATGAATGTAATAGGCTTCCTTAATTTTTGCTCAGTTATTGTTTTGCTTTCTTTATTAAACATGAATTACATTGAAAGCGCTATTTAGAATAATACTTTTTTTTCCGGTGGGAACTAGCCTTTTGCTTACATTTCTTTCTAAATATTATCACCGCTCTCAATAGAGTGATATTTATTTCCAAGTATCCTATATGTTTAATCTTTTATTTTTAAGAACCTAAACACAATTATAATATGATTTCCAAATTCAACTATATATCTATTTCATACGAAAGAAGTATAAGTGGGGAACGTTGTGGTTCTTATCATTGCCTTCTACAGTCTCCTTCTATCATTCTTTTTAAATGGTCATTTGGTTACACGCATCGTCCGCTTTCCATTGCATTTTGTTTGTTTGTTTGTTTGTTTGTTTGTTTTAATCTTTCGTTACATTTATGCCTTAAGAAGCTTCTTCGTTTGAGATCCAGGTAGTATTAGAGACGTATTTAAAAGAAGTATTTGCGTTGCTGAGCAGTTGCACAGACTATTTCTTACGAAGTTAGCTTTAATTTTATTACAGGGCACAGTGGTCCAGACACCCTCCAAACCTGGCCAAAATCTTAAAATTCGAAATTATCACAAATATGACGAACCTTTGCACATTTAATAAGAAAAGATGTGAGGTTTTCGTAGATTTTCGTGCAGCACGTAAGGGTTGGGCCTACGGTTAATACCAATGTGAAAGATTAAACTCGGTGGAAGAAGGCCAATATATCTAACCCGGTAGCAGACGCAAAGTTTATGATGTGAAAACAAAATAATGTTTCGTTGTTAGGCGTCAATAATGATTGTGCAGAACATTGTTATACATTCATCGTTCACGACAAATACATAGAACTGTAATATACTTTCATGTACCAGTGAATATGGGGATAATAAAATTAGATCGAAAACCAAAATTGGAATACTTGATATTGAATTTCATGTAGAGTTTTATTTTGAGTCCAGCCGAGTCCAGTTCTACTGTGTTGGATGTGATAGTAGAGGATGTTATCTGTTAGAGAAAAAGACCGATTCTTGCCCGTTTTTGCCCGATCTGGTTCGAAAGGCATATTTATATGTGAGTAGGGTAATATTTTCGCGAGTAGTATTTAGGCTAATGACTGTTTTTCCTTGTCATTCTCGAAATGTCATACAAAACAACACGAAGGAGGCTTCTACAAGTTCTGAGGAATGTAGAAGGAAACAAAGACACCAAAAGGCAACATCGGATTGGTTTCCTTGAGAAAGAAACGTCAACCGAATTCGGTGGACGTTTCTTTATAATGGAAATCAATCCGATGTTGCCTTTTAAATGTATAACAATGTTTTGTACAATCATTGTTGGCGCCTAACAACGAAACATTATTTTGTTCTTACATCATGAATTTCGTGTCTACTACCGGGGTAGATACATAGAATCTTTCACATTGGTACTAACTGTTGGCCCAACCCTTACGAGTTGCACGGAAATATACCTATTTCTGAAAACCTTACACCTTTTCTTATTAAATGTGTAAGGTCTTTCATATTTGTGATAATTTCGAATTTTGAGGTTTTGGCCGGGTTTGAAGGTTGTCTGGAGCTGGACCACTGTGCAGGGGTGTAAATAAGGGTCCCGCAGACCCCGCATTGCGGGTGGCCCAAGCCATCAGGGGGCCCCCAACTCGTGAAGTAGGACGTAGAGAAGGGGCCCCACTCCACGCTATCTGCGGGGTGGCCCCCAAGCCTTTAGTTACGCCACTGTTTTATATCCTTTGTATTTAATGGGACAGTGATGATGATTAGAATTATGTGGGACAGTGTAAGAAGTATACGTGTTACGGTTAGAAGAAACCAAACAACATTATATACAATCTGGTACTTCATAGTGTATATTTTTTATATACTGTAAATAAATAAATAAATAAATAAATAAATAAATAATCTATTCTACTAAAATTAAAACTGCCAATTACAATTGACAATGAACTATCAATTATAATTACTATTCACTACCAATATTTTTTAATGCCGTAAAATTTCGATATCCCGTACTAAATAGTTGGGTAAGGCAAAAAGAGAAATGGATTCTAAAAGAGAAATGGATTCTGAGAAGTAAAAATCCAGACTTAACTTCCCTGACTTTTCCAGATTGTTTTCAGCTATTCATGAAATTCCCTGACATTTCCAGGACTTTTTACGAGTAAGCTGACTTTTTCAGGTTTTCCATGTTTTCCATATCAGTGGGAACCCTGGTCTAACAATATTTAGATTATGCAATAACCAGTTGAATTTTTATCATTTGCCTTGCCAGTGCATTAAGTATACTGTAGCATCACAGATAATGATGATGCTGTTGGTTATTATTATTTTAATATAATACTATGCTTTAATAGTCTTATAAAGAAAAGTTATAATGACTTATAATAGTCCGAATTCCACCAAAATCTTTACTTTTTTCCTCTTTCTACTAGCTAGTTTTTCGATATTTTCTTTCCATCAAATAATCGTAATCATCATACTTTATGAGTAACTTTTATTTTTTATTATACTTTTATATTTGATTTCGCATGGAATAGCTCACATAAAACTGAACTGTCCTACACGATAGTGAAGTTACCTGTTCATAATAATAGATACTGAAAGTCGATTGTCTCGAAAAGTACGGATGAGAATTTATCATCATGCATGTCATTTGGTTCAGTTCAATGTCAATTATTGATCGGTATAGTCATATCTTTGGACAATATTGCATATATTAACGAAAAGAGAAAGAACCGAGGATGGCCCAAAAGTAAGTATATACCCCTGCATTGATCAAGTATAAATTCTAGTTTATAAGTTGGGCTTCGGCTTCGGCTTCGGCTCTTCCAAGCTTAAGATGTAAGTAAAAACACATTAACAAGAAATAATAAAGAAACTAACTCTACCTGATGGATAACAATAAGAAATTATATAAGATGCAGTACAGCACTGTATACCTACTTTTGGGCCACCCTGTATTTTTACACACCAAATCCTCTGTAGGTACGAATTTAATAATACACAAAGAATGAGAAAATGCATGACTGGACCGAGATTCGAAGCCGGGATGTTCGGTGTACCATGCGGAATGTGTATTGTTAAATTCGCACCTACAGAGAAATCGGTGCGTAAAAATATAAGTTTAAATCGGGTTGTTTTCTCCTTTGATATATATAATGATAATACAACCGTTAGCGGTGTTCTGAATTAGATTTGTCCAAACACAACAGCTAGGTTGTGGAACAAGCCACATGGTCTGAATGGAAGAGCATCGAATAGTGGAAGAAAATATGGCTGTTCCGGAAGCGGACTGGGTAGTATAGTGGTTAACGCATGGGCATGGTACGAAGATCCCAGGTTCGAGTCGAGTCGAGTCATACAACATTCCAACTTACGCTCTAGTTTTCTGCAAATAAATTGAAACTAAAAGCAGATAAAACAAAGCGTTTCTACTACCATTTATCTCACAGAACATCACACCAATTACCTGAAATAACCATGAATCATGTAGTATGTATATTTACTAATACCGTAAAAATTTTAGGTATTTATCTAGATGATAAATTTTCAAGGCAAGAACACGTAGACGACCTAAACAAAAAATTAGCCTAGGTTGTGTACATAATACGAATTCTAGTCCCAATACTGAATCTACAGTCAATTATATCCCTGTATATGCCATATTCTATTCTCATTATTAAATACGGAATTACCTTCTGGGGGTCTTAGCCACAACTTCAGAATATATTCAAAACAACAAAAATGTGTCATAAGAATCATTACAAAATCACTGAAATGCATCAGCTGTAGGAAACTTCGACTCATTGAGTACGATGGCGGTTCCTCCTTTGTACATATTTGAACTACTCAATTCCTTGGGGTCATTTGGATAATATTAAAAGAGATGGTAATACTCACAACTATCTTACAAGTGGAAAATATAACTTATCTATTGTGTATCATAGAACATCTGCATACGGAAAATCACATCTCTATATGGGTGTAAAAGTGTACACACACACACACACACACACACACACACATATATATATATATATATATATATATATATATATATATATATATAAAAGTCCTTTGTGAACTCAGTGCTCAAACTGCTATTAAATAAGACATTTCATACAGTAGATGAATATCTAAGCAAATCATTGTGCAACGTGGAAAAATAATTAAATTTATATTTTATATATCAGCTGGTAAACACAATATACAGTAATTGAAATAGTAATTAAGTCCACATATATCATTATTCTATAGATTGTAGAAATGGTTTATGCATTTTTCATAAGTTCTCGAAACAGGGCATTGTTTTTGTTCTAAATATTGTATCTGTTTTAAGTATTAACGCGTTTTATACCATTCTGTATAAACATACATGTAATATCGTTTACAGAACGATTAATAATCTAATCTAATTTAATCCAATTCGAATATGTTGTGAACTTATACAGCTTATAGCTAATACACACTCCCAAATTAATATGAAACAGAAATATTTCGTGTCATCAATAGATCTACAATGGTATCTGCATCCTTCCCAGGATCCAAAGTTCCTACAAAAGAAAAAAAATTTAACCGAACTACATAAAGCAATTCAAATATACATTATTTTAGTTTTATAAATAATAATTATACGATAAACAAATATAATTTAACTTGTTGTTTATGAAACTTTAAGTAAATACATCCAACAAATGCAAACACTATGAACGGAAAACCAAGCTTTAGCAACTGACAAAATATATATACCGTACCATTGATTCCATTTGTCAATTACAATGAACAAAGGTTTTCAACAGATAAGTATGGCACACTATAATACTATTTAAAGTAAACTTTTACAGGATTCTGATATTGGATTATTTAACAACGTGAAACAATCAAAATGATACAATAATTTGTACAAAGAACACAAGAAATAAGGGAAATTCGATTCACTTTTCCTGCGTTCTTTCCTGATAGCCATTCTGTTTCATTTCAAGACTCTTGTAGTTCACTATAGTGTTGCCAGCTGTAAAGTTATCCCGTTAGCAGTAACATTTGGTGTTTATCTAACGTACCTGATGTTTGCAACTAAAATGTTTCATTGTAAGTACGAGAAATAACGGGTTAAAATAACATGTCCATTGGAATGGACAAAAAAACTAAAAGGGTTAAAGTAATTTTTCAATATGACGTTCTTGTGAACAAAGGATGGAAGAAAAAAATGTCACTGCAGCTGGACTAAAAAGAAAAATTGCAACTAAAGACAGAATGGAATTGCTATTGTTTTTCATTTTCAAAATTATCAACGACATTGTTTTTCAGTGTATTATATCGTATACATTGTTCATACTGTTTTCGATCTGTCTATAATTATGAATAAATAACAAGATCTGACAAATACATTACCTATACTCTAACAATGAATTGTGTTACAACTTCGATAATTTATCATTGCCTTCATCAGATACGGTGAATATTGAGGGTGATAATAAGGCCAGGACACTAACTATTCATCGTAACTATAAAATAAGTTTGGATTGCCATTCGTCCCGGAAAATTAGGGACGGTCACGGAATCGAGATCTTCGTCCTAGCGATCGAAAATATTTCCCGGGATGCTTAATTATCCCTGACTTCAGCGAAGAAGAAAAGAAGGGAATATTATAGTTTGCTCTTTTCAGAGAATTAGGTATATAATTATTCTCTTCAAGTTCTGAGTATGGCAATTCAAAAGTTAAAAAAAAAATATATACTTGAATACATAAAACATGGATTTAAGTAAGTTCACGATTTAACTACTTTGACATGAACGAAGCATTCGTTTCATTGGGTCAGGGACAAAATGTGTTACTGCTCAATCTTATTGTTATCTTTAATACTCTGTTTCAATCTATATCTTGCTTCTGAAATATGTGAATCGTTAATCCCTGACCGATATTTTTGGTTATTTTCCGCTGTCCATTCAAGAAGAAAACTATATTGTTTTAATTAATAAAACTAAACAGAAAATTGGAAAATAATTGGAAAACAATTATACAAATGGAAAATTTTAGACTAAAACACAGCAACACACTGAGCAAGGCTATGTGATAATATGTAAAAAAAAAAAAAAAAAAAAAAACGCAATCACGTAACAGTTTCAACATAAAAACTGTGTCTTCATCAGACTTAATTTCTCATTAAGAACTAGTGGAAATCTGATGAACACACAGTTATTGTGTTGAAACTGTTATGTGATTGCCTTTTTTTTACATATTATCACATAGCCTTGCTCAGTGTGTGGTTGTGTTTTAGTACAAAATGGAAACAAGACCTGATAGAATAGTTAAAATTATAGAGTATTTTTTAACTCATAGAAGCTTATGAGGTGGGGGAAAAGGTATTTTTTGAATTATTTATAGCAGATTTCTTTTTCCTTGTTTTTGCGCAACAATGGTTACGCGTTTCCGTTGACCCTTCTAAGCCACCACTTGAACGAGCCTTGAATAAGCTAAAACAGACTCTGAAAGCCACGAAACATATCAGATCCTAGGAAATTAAAAAAAAAAAAAAAAAAATGCTTACCAGGGGAAGGAGTAAATCATCTGCTAACGTTTCCTTAATTAGGGAGGAAAAGATCTACTAAAATGACTAAAAATGTGATTACGTAGTACTTGAACAACTCTATCTAATGGAAGAAAGTAAATTTGTATATAACATTCTTTTCATTTGAAGCATTTTAAAGATTCTCGTAATTTAGCAGCATCCCGGTTTTTCATTTTTGAAATATGGCAACCCTAAAATAAGTGCTTCTGCACCAATTACTTGACCTATAGGCGTCAATTACGTGGATGCTCCGGGACCCAAGCACTCATTGAATTTTTGAGTTGGAGTTAACTTCGAAATTACACTTTCATGTTGTGAATAATATTAAAAAAGAGACTATAGTGCATGTGATCCTAGTTAGTTTTAGATAGGGGATGCCTATGTGTTGAATAATCGTTTATCAATACCTTCAGGTTTACAGCATATCGAGGATCGAATGATATAATATTACAACGATAATAATCCGTAGGTGTAATTTTGTATAATTATTTCTTTAAAAGAATTTGGTGTTTAATGTCGTTAATTTAGGTTTTTAAAAATGTCAAATACTTTACGTAAATTACAAGCCAGTTGAATCATTTTCTATTTTCAGTCAAATTATCCTATCTCTCTCCTCTAATGTTTGATTGTAATCAATATTATTTTAATAATTTTCTATCTCCTTATTTTGAACAATATTGCTAAACACATTTCAAATTCACAAACAAAATCTTAATTTTGAGAATTTTGTTTAACATAAAGTTTAGGATTTATTTTTTCCTCTGCAAGTTAAAAATAATTTCACGGTTCACTTTACAGTATTTCAGCAGATCTCGATAGTCTTTCTTGTCTCTCAGGAAGAATTTGGGAACCCTATTCTATTGCATCTACTTAAAAAAAAAATAATGGAAAGAATATTTGACATTAGTGCTAACCTGAGCAATCACTGAGAAACTTAAAAGTCGGTGCCTATGCCTTGAATAGAATTATGTGATTGGCTTTTGTTAGCCGAAATCTTTATAAAATGCATATGTGTATGTAGATATTCAAGTATTGTGTCAATAAAAATCCACATTATTTTCAAAAATATTGTATGAGTGTATGTATGAAACTGCTCTCAGAAAACACACAAGTGGCAGAAGTAATATGTTTAGACTTTTGAAGGACATGTCTGCTAGATACAGTACGAAATACAGGACATTATCCTTAACACTTTCTCTATAGAATGAAAATACTCTCGCTAGAGCACAATTCCTCCGAAATATAATTTCGTATAACAACAACGAATGAAACATTGCAGGATATACAGTTCTGAAATTAGAGGTTGATAATATCTGGTTGAATTTACGAAATAAAAATATTTTGTGCAGTTTCTTTTTAAGTTCTCTTACATGCTTATTACATTGCATATTTTATATCCCTAAAAATTTAGCTTCCTTACAGTCTTGAGAAGTAACGTAACGCAAGTAACGCGTTACATCTTTTCCAAAGTAACTGTAACGGTAATGCGTTACAAATTTGTAAGTAACGTACCTAGTATGCGTTACTTTTTTCGCGTTACATTTCGGATGAGTAACTACAATAAATAAATAAATATATATATATATATATATATATATTCGGAAACAAATGTTTCTTTCCTGTATGTGAATTTCTCAGAATGAAACAATCGAGCATGAACTACGTATGTCAGTGGCCGACAGTCACCGATACACAGAGGAACAGATAAGTTCATAGTGTCACTTGCTGTTTTTGGAAGATGAGGACAGCCTTAGGGAAATCAGGTGTACTGATTGCAAGCACCTAGAAGATTTTGTCGTAGATTTTGACAGCTCCAAATCAATACATTCAGTGAGTGAACTAGGAGTGCAATGATACCGGTAGTCTATTTTACTTTGATAAGCCATAAGAAATGTAAGCTAAGCAGTAATATGGTATACTTTTAGTGCTGCTCACGAGAGGGGACACTGCTCGCATCTCGTCTCGTCTCGATAGCGAGACCACAAGAGATTTTTTATAACAAGCTCAGCTCCGCTCGGCTCAACTGAGATGGCTCGAGCCGGCTCGCTTGGGGTGAAACATCGACTCGAGCTGGCTTGGTTGGGATGAGCCATCTACTCGGCTCGGCTCAACTGAGCCGAGAGCTCTAGCCGAGTCGGTTGGGTGAGTTGTCGGCTCGGATCACTTCTTGGTTCGGGTCGATAGTGAATGAGCTGTGAGCCGAGCTGCTCGAGTCGTTGACAATTCTAAACCCGGGCCGAGCAGTTTTGAAGATATTTGGCCAGTGCCCTATAACTTTTAACAGTGTTTGGCTCGAGCTCGAATACTCAACCTAGACCCTCAACCCAAATTCAGAATCTCGTGAACAATGTCCTTGACTCCTAAATTTCACGACTATCGAGGTTGGCAATCAACTAGTTTTTTAGTATTCAAATACAAACCACCTATCTTTTATGTTTATATACAGTGTTGTTAAAATTATTATTATTAATAATAATAATAATCATCATCATAATCATAATAAAAAGTTGTAGTAGTAGTACTGTCATTGATAATAATTATATTGTCTGTGTAATATACTTGACGAGAGTACTCGAAACTACATACCGGATTTGGCTCGACTCGACTCGAATCTCGACCCCAATTCGAGTCGAGCTGGAGGAAATTTTTCTGGCCAAATTCTCAGGTCAAGCTCAAAGATGTATGTTTCTAGTCGAACCGAGTTTCAAAGAAAACTCGCTCGAACTCGCTCGTGCCCATCTCTACGAGTAACGCAGTATGGCATTTTATCAATGTTACATTATATAAAAATGTTCATATAACAAGTAAAAATTTGTCCTTGCATTTACAAAAAGTGATTCAGAAGTGCAATAATAATAATAATAATAATAATAATAATAATAATAATAATAATAATAATAATAATAATAATAATAATAATAATAATAATAGCGGTAGTAATAGTAGTACGGAAAATTGAAGTAATTTTTTCACATTTAAAGTTTCGGACTAACGCGTTACTTTCGAAGTAAAGTAACAGTTACTTTTTGGGGGCAAGTAACGCGTTACTAACGCGTTACATTTCAAGAGAAAGTAAAGTAACTTGTAACGCGTTACATTCTTACAAATAACTTACCCAACACTGCTTCCTTATTAAAATTGTATTCGTTTACCATAATGTGTAAAGAATTATGAGTATCGTAACTCATTATTAGTTTACAGACTAAAATTTATTACATGTTTTAGTTTCATTTATACGTAGCTAATTATTTGCTGTTCACCTACATATTTATTGAACAACTTGTGCGCTAGTTGACATTTTGTATTCTTGCTTTGGGGAATTTAAAAGCGCATTTGAATCGTGGGCATACAATATGTGGAACTCATCACATTGGGGAAGTCATTAATGTATAAAAACGAAAAGATTCGTCCCTAATATTAAGTTCTCTGCAGATAGCAGGGTGTAAGATCGAATTTATTGAGGTTACTTCTACAATTTGCACACTATGTTTTAAGTATGACTGGAACTAGTCAAATGCTAGTTCCCTTAAACAGTAATGACTTAAATTATCCAATAATATACTATGGTTTACAAGGTAAAAAGCTCAAGTCAAATCAGGGGGACAAGACAAAAGATATTTCTTTATTTTCTTTTGCAGTGTAAATATCCAATAAAAATTTAATATAGAATCATTAGTAGACTTTTCTTTCAGAAATCCATATTGGCTTTCTAAGAGTACATTATACTCTCCATACAACGTCCCTTTCTCGTTGTAGCAGTGGAAGTTGCCAGAGGTCTTCCACATGTAGTGATGTGAGGTGGAAAATTTTCCGACAGTGATCAAGTAACAATTCCTCTAATCATTAAATTGATTGAATTAATGTATAGAAATGTTAAAAAGTGAAAGATCGTTTTAAGAATCTGAAAATTTTCATGGCTCAGACAATTTTCAGTACTATGTAGGAACAAAGGAAACAATTTTTCATGAATGGAAATATTTTTTTGTTTTCTATGGAAAAATTGAAGAACTATTTATGAGTCGGAAAATTTTCATCATTTTGAAGCAAAAAGTAAAACAACATCTAAGTTTTATTGCGCTGTAGAAACAAGTGAAAGGAATATTCATAGACCGGAAAATTTTCATTACGATGTAGAAACAAGTGAAAAAACTTTTCATAAGCTAGACAATTTTGGGTATTATATATAGTGATGTTAGGTGGAAAATTTTCCACTATATTTAATTGAACATTGAGCTAGGAAATGAATTTCTGTAGAGGAAAGTTAGTCAGCAAGAAATTATAATTTTCCAATTACCTTTCGGGAACCGGAAAATTTTCTAATATTTCAAGTTGGGAAGTAAAAATTTACATAGTGTTTCTCTCCCCCACCCCCCTGCGAGCTCCTTCGTTGCTAAGCGGTTAGCATATGCGCCTTTGGCATGGGAGATCTGCTTCGATTCCCGGTGGGAGCTCATGTGGTTCGGATTCCACGTTAATCAGTTGGTCCCGTTTCATATAGCCTCGCTGCTGAAGGGGACGTTAAACTCAAAATCAACTCAATTCAACTCTCTCTCTCTCTCTGTATATATATATATATATAGATAAAAGCACCCCGGACAAAAATTAGTCACCCCCCTAAGTACTTACGTTAATTCCGTGTAGCGCCACCCCTGGCCTGGATAACCGCCTGGATGCGGTCGGGAAGGAAGTCCACAAGAGTCTGCAAGGCCGTCACATCCAGTTGAACCTACTCACGGAGGATAAGATCACGCAATTCCACCAAACATCGAGGATGCTGATGTCGACGTTTCATCTGCTGTTCCAACTGGTCCCACAGATGCTCAATTGGGTTGAGATCCGGCGATTTTGCGGGCCATTCGAGGTGTGGTAGGGTACCTGAGTGTTCCTCAAACCAGTTACATATGGGTCCAGCTCTGTGAACCCTGCTGTTTTCGTCTTGAAAAATGGGGGTGTCTATAGCAAAGTCATCGCGAAGAAAGTGACTGAAATGCAACACCTCTCGTCCAGGATGTTTAAATAAACGTGCTGGTTCATGTTCGTGGACACCTCAATGAGTGGGCCCATCCCTTAGTACGAAAAACACCCCCAGAACATGATAGACCCACACCCGGCCTGCACCTGACCTTCCACACACTGCGGGTGAAATGCTTCACGTGGCCGTCGGTGGACGTCATTCGAATACAGGCAAAATCGTGATTTGTCAGACCATATGACACGGCGCCAGTCTGCTACTGTCCATGTTTGATGATTATTGGCCCACAGCAGACGAGCGACTTTATGTACATGTGTGAGCAGTAGAATTTTGCAAGGTACCCGACTCCATATGTTCATTGCATACAGTTCCCGCCGCAATGTTCTCTCGCTGACAGGTTGGACTGGACCTGCATTTACGGACTGCAGTAATACCTGGCGGGTTTGGAAGCTATTTCGATTCACAAGCCTGGCAACCCGTCTTCGGGTCCGATCTGTGAGGATTTTTTTTTCCGACCACAGTTCTGGCGTCGTGTTTCATGCCCACGTATGTTACACCACTGCTTGTAAACACGTTGAACAGTCCGCCGCGAAACACCAACAAATCGGGCAACTTCCATCACTGTGTGGCCATGGGGACGGCCAAACACGATTACCCCTTTTTGCCACTCCGTCACGTCCACGCTCTTCTCCATCTTGCCGTACACACACCGCTTCGATCGGTTCTGTGTCACTCCACAGTAATGCCCTCTGATCTCCTCAAGGCAGTCTAGGAAAGTTTGACCATGTGATTCGACCAATACGCCGTCTGTACCTGTTTGCAAACGCAGCCTTGCTCTCGCGTGGGGGTGATTTTTTTTTTGTCCGGGGTGCTTATATATGTAAAGTGCCGAGAACATACATCGAGTTCGTAAAGTACAAATATCCCATTCTATTATTTAAAATTTAAATTTATTAAAAGTGATGAATATTTTCCGATTCATAAAAACATACATCACTTATTCGTACATCGTTGGTTAGCCGTAAAATTTATTGGTAATAAATATTGTCTTAAAAGTTTCATGAAGTGAAAATCTAACGATTCTTCATTTCTTCAAAAATGTTTCAAAAACTTCAATGCGTTCTTCCCTCAGAATCCACCTTTGATCTCACAAAATTATATTTCGTCAGTTTAATACGCGTAAGACGAAGTTTTCTCATAGCTTTACTACTTTTCTAGATTTACATACTGCAACATTTACAAATAAGTAGAGATAATATAAAGTGCCTATTGTGAATTTTTGACTATCCAAAATTTGAGTTTAAGTAGCTCATGAAAACAAATACTGACCATTTTCTGGAAATAAACATTTATTTATTCATATATTCATTCAGAAAAGAAAATGAAATATAACTAATAAGGAAGCTGATTTGTGTAGTTGTTCTTCCAATAAAATAATAAAAGAAACGTAAAAAGCTGCACTATTAGCGCTGCGTTCTAAAAGCAACAAGTAATTTCATTTTAATTTACAAAATAAAAAGCATATTTCTTTTTATTTATATATATGCATGTACTTGTTTTATCGAATCGTCATTATTTCCAATACATTTTTATACATAATAATGGTAGTTTTACAATACAAATATCTGCTCTAAGATGTTGATTATACAAAATTCCAATATTGAAATTATGATTTACGAGTGTTAAATACAATAAAATCAAAGCATTTCTTCTTATTTTCTGTTACAAAAATAATCTTCATAAGGAACTTTTATATAGTTATTTCATTACATAGGTAGGCCTATATATGAAGAAATAGTGGAATTTTCTGTTTTTCAAATAATTGATAAATTCACAAAGGTTTGTTTTCGATTTCTTGTTCAATTTTAAATATTAGAATGGGATATTTGTTCTCTACAAACTCGATGTATGTTCCCTGCACTTCACACACACACACATACACACACGCACACACACAAAGGGAGAGAGAGAGAGAAACACTGTCTAAATTTTTACTTCCTAACTTGAAATATTAGAAAATTTTCTGGTTCCGAAAGCTAATTGGAAAATTATAATTTGTTGCTGTCTAATTTTCCCCTATAGGAATTGAATTTTATATCTCAATGTGCAGTTAAATATAGTGGAAAATTTTCCACCTAACATCACTATATATAATATCCAAAACTGTCCGGCTTATGAAAGTTTTTCCACTTGTTTCTACATCGTAATGAAAATTTTCCGATCCATGAAAATTCCTTTCACTTGTTTCTACAGAGCAACAAAACTTTCCGATTCACAAAAAGTTGTTTCACTTTTTGCTTCAAAATGATGAACGTTTTTAGTCATAAAAAGTTTTTCAATTTTTCCATAGAAGACAGAAAATATTTCTATTCATGAAAAATTGTTTCCCTTGTTCCTACATAGTACTGAAAATTGTCTGAGCCATGAAAATTTTCAGATTCTTTAAACGATCTTTCACTTTTTAACAATTTGTTTATAACGGAAAATTTTCTGGAAAAATATAGAATAAATTTTTCCACCTCACATCACGGCTAAAGAACGATATAGGAATAAGTGGAGTATGTTTTTATGAATCGGAAAATTTTCATCACTGCCCACATGTGCACACGAAGCAAGATGTTAGATAGCATGACGTTAGCATGGCTGTAGCGCCGAATAAGTCTTCTTCCTCAACACGAAGTAGTTGAATTAAAGAGACGAGACAGTTTATATACAGTCAAAGAGCTGTTAAAGTGCATTGTGGTAGTGTTACAACAACACGGCCCAGAGACAACATTTGGGTGACTTCACCCGGATAAGAATCATAGGGAAACTGGGAGATGGACAAAGAATGATGAGTAAGGCCCAGGAGTTTGGTATCGTTCACAGCATTGTTTTACGTGAATGAGTAATGTTTTGAAATATAGGCGACCCTATGTGAAGGAGAAGTGATGGGTGACCGGGAGATCAAACAGCAGGTACGATTGCAAACACATCTAAGAGGACTGCAAGTCACCCAATCTCTCCCAGTTGCACGTTGACTGCACTGAGTTGGTCTCTTTGCCTAAAGTCATTAAGCTGAATACCACTAACACCCGTAAATCAGCGGTATCATTTGCAGTGCTGCCAAGAACATCAGTACTGGACAAAGAAGAAGTGGAGTCGCGTTCTCTTCTCCGATGAGAGCAGATTTAATCCGAGCAGTGATTCTGGACGTTGTCGAACACGATAGTTTTGGTAGTCCGGTGTTCTACTGTGAAGAAGCATAATGTTGCATGAACATACTAACCTTCCAGTTTTTGAACGCGTGTCGGTCTCACCAGTCAACGTTAGTGTAATACTGTACTTCTTCTCCACATGTGTCTTTTCAGAGATGCAATCGGCCCCGACTTGTTCTTTATGGATAATAATGCGCGACTATATCGAACTGTGTAAATGGTGGAGATTTTGGAACGAGAAAATATTCGGCGAATGGACTGGCCTGCCTGTTCCCCCGAATTGAATCCCATCGAGCATGTTTGGAATGGTATGAGAAGACATGTTGTGGCATGTCGAGATGAACGAAAGACTATCCAGCAGTTGTCAACAGCGCTGGTGGAGAAATGGAATTCCATACCACAATAACTCATTACCAACTTTCTGAGCAGCATGAGAGCACGTTGCAGAGCATGTCACTGTCCGTGGTGGTTACACATCCTTTCAAAGATCATTTCAAGGAGGAGAGAGGGCCATAACTTACATTGAAAGGCATCAGGAGTCGCAGTGCTTTCAATGTAGACCCCCCCCCTAAGTTATTGCCTCTGTTAAGTTTACAGTGCCACTTTTATTCTGTCGGATGCTTCTTTCTGTTGTTTACTGTACAACACTGTAGCACTGCTTTCTATGTGTGATTCAAGTTTCATCAATCTATGTCACTTGGGAAGTGACACAGCATGCGAAACTTTCCTCCTTACGTTCTGTATACCATTGTATCTAGTCGTATTTAGTGATGGACAGTGGGAATATTCCCGGTGGGAAGGAAAATAAAAAAAATGGGAATACTCCTTTCTTTTCCTTGGCATATAAATTCCCGGGAAGGAATTTATTTCTATTTCTTTACTTTATTTTCCAAATTAGAAGAACTACATGACTAATTACTTTATTTTCATTTATTATCATTTATTTCTAGGTTTTAAATGATTTGGAGATTAAAATATAAAATTCGTTGACCGTACTTTATATAACTAATTAATAACATGATTTTTTAAGTCCCATTTCCATTTGCAGTAGAAGGTAGCAAAGTACTAATTTACAAACGATGAAAAGGAACCAGCTTGTAAATTAATGTAGAAATAGAGATGAAATACTATTAATACACCCCGAATCACCGTTAGTAATAGACGTTGGTCTGTCTGCTGTCTGTGACTCGAATTTCTGAATAAGTACTCAGATTTCTCTTACATGTGAATTAACGCATGAAATTTTGAGAAATGGGTAGGAAGAAAGGTCGTGTGTGGCAGTTACGTGCAAAATTCTAAAGATAAGTCAGTCTCATGCAAATATTGTCGACATAAATATGTATGTGCAAATGTTGATAAAATGATGAGACATGTGTTTTCTGGCAGTTACCCAACCTAATTTGTTTATAATATTCAAAAGTTTAATGTGTTTATAATATAAGTAGTAGGATCAAGTTTAGAAAATCCACTTACATATAAATTTAAACTGTTTAGCGGTATAAAAGTATGTGGACTTCCTCTACCAAATGTTTTTTAACATATTTACTCGCATAAAACATATTGTAAGTAAATAAAGGCTACATTTATGCGTACTCTCTAAATATAATAAAATTACACAATACCGTTCAGAATATACATTTTAAAGAATCCTCTGGAGACAACAGTAATAAATATACTGTGATTAAAAAACGAATTTACCTTAAAATCATAATATAGTAATAGAATGTAATTTTCTTTGTGTTTGTATATTAATTCCCGGATTATTCCCATTTTTGAGAATCTTCCCAGGGAATATTCCCAAAAAATATCTTCCCGGGAATTTGCCCATCACTAGTTGTATTTAGTTAGTTTAACTTGTCAGTGATTTCTGTCGAGTTGCCGGGATTGGTTTGTAATGTGTTACAACTGTCTCTAATTAATTCAATTTTTTCACTTGTGTAGAGTTCTCAAGATTTTCTTGCACTGAATTTTATTTATCTCTTGTTCATTTAATTTCTCACTTGTTTACGTTGAGTTCCAAGGATTGTTATGAATTGTATATAGCTAATTTAACCTAACTTCTCAGTTATTTATGTCGAGTTTCCACGATTGTTTCGCGCTGTATTGGGTTTACTTCTTATTAATTTAATTTGTCAGTTGTTTGTGTCGAGTTCCCAGGATTATTTTGCACTGTATTATAATTATCTCTTGTTGATCTAAGTTTCCACCTATATGTGTCAAATTGCCAGGATTGTTTTGCACTGTAAAAACATTTCAATGTCGACATTCGTCCTATAAGCATTTCTATTTTAACAGGAAGTCCAGTTCCACGACATTAATAAGTGGTTTCAATAAAATGAATAATAAATAATTAAAATTAGGAACAAAATTCTCTACTAAAGTAATGTTACCGTAACTGGAATATGAATCTTAATAGGAAATCTAGAATTTCGTGTATGTGTTTCATTTTATTGGATTGAATTGGATTTAAGTTTGGTCCCGTTCAGCAGTGAGGCTACATGAGACGCAGACCTACAGCTTAACGTGGGATTCGAACCACATGAGCTCTCGGTGGGAATGAACCCGGGTCTCCCACCCCAAAGGCACATACGCTATCCACACAGCCACGAAAAAGCTCAGTTCATTTAATTGGCCAAGATTGAAACAACGAAGAATCTGCTACTTGGAACGTTAGAGAAAGGTAAACACTTGATATTTTTTGAGTTGGATACACTAGGAAAGTATAGAACTTCAGAACGTGCAAGAAAACGTGATGATAAAAGAAAGTGGAAGCAAAGCAAAAACGACAATGAATTGATTCCAAAGAATAGAACGAATGACATAAAGAAGAAAGAAAAGCAGTATTGCCAACCAATATTACGAAAAGTATCATGTAATGTATAGAAATATTAGTCATGTTCGAATTACTTACGAAGAATTATGTTACTTTTCTTTTCTGTGTTCCACAGTTTTGTACATCGGGTTGCTTTTAAGTTCGATTCTTCGACCATCTTTTCCCATGTTATTATTATATAATCGTTTTATTTGTAGTGTTAGAAACAAACGATCAGTCAGATTAATAAAGAATACCGATAAGAAAATGTTCACTTTTCGTTCTTGTAGTTTCGTACCAGTCGTAACAGATTTTTTTTTAAACTATATTGCTTATACTATTCTATTGCAAGTGTTCGAAGATACATTTATAATTTACTTCATGTTATTTTTTTCTTTTTTTCCTTTTCCGTAGTTTCTTAATAACCTATCTAGATATAGAACAGATCATTGTTGACCTTCTCTGTCTTGTTCTGAATCTAGAAACCGTTATTAAAATGTTTTGAAACTAGATGTATGCTGGACAATTTGCTGCTTTCGATATATATATATAATATATATATATATATATATATATATATATAATATATATATATAATATATATATATATATATATATATATATATATATATATATATATATATATATATATATATATCAAAAAATTTTCGGTTACACGAGTCCATTTTTCAGTATGTCAACATTTAAAATTATTGCTCACGGTTCGTTTGTAAAAGCAGTAAAAGCATAGAGTTTTAAAACATGACAAGTATTTAATGTTAATTTTAATGCGGATGCCCAAGTATTTAATGATGGTGATGATTATAATTATAATAATAATTAGCATTCTAATCTTGTTTATAGAAGTAGGAAGAGGAGTAATGCCAGGATGCTGTACCTCCAGTGGCGGCTTTTGTGGCAAGTAACGCTGGTGATACATAAGGTTATATCGCTTTAAACTAAGAGAGAAAAACTTATCTAATGTATCATATATATATATATATATATATATATATATATATATATATATATATATATATATATATATATATATATATATATATATATATATATATATATATATATATATATATATATATATATATATATATACAGTGGCGGATCCAGGATATGATTAATGGAGGGGTTAAACCATAGTTTGCCGTTTGCCGTTTTATCCAGTGTAAAGCAGGATTGAAACCCATTTTATCCAGTGTATACCTGAGCGTCAAGGGGGGCTATAGACCCTATAGCCCCGCTTGGATCCGCCACTATATATATATATATATATATATATATATATATATATATATATATATATATATATATAATCACAAGGTAAATTTCCCCTTAGTTTGAAATGATAAAAGTGTAAATTTTACCGGTATGATTTTCTTCAGGAGACGCCACTGTGCACCTCCTTAATCCTGACTATTGTAATGCTTTATTATTTTGGCGCACTAATTATTCCTAATTATAAGTGACAGGTATGAGTTATTTACAGTATACATACCAAAGACTTAAGACAGTTTTAAGGTCAAAATGGTTAATGTGTAATTAAGGGCATTTCATCTAGTTGCAGTATCTATTGTTCTGCTCACAATAGAACTTTGCTCTGATGACTTGTATATAAAGTAAAATACCTTTCCTTCAGATGATTTTTTTAAAACAAAGTCATGGAAACGTTAAGCTTAAAATCAGACATAAGCAAAATTTTACACTACCCTAATAAATATTTCGTCAAAGCTATGTACCAGTGCAGAGAAGGAACCATTCATGCTACTGGAGTTAACATTTAATTAAGCCGCCCTTGGGAACATTCAACCCTACGTAGCATGGCATCCAGTAAATTGTCGATTAGCCTACACTCTTTCGCTGATTGATCGCTGAGTACATATACTTATTCTCTGCTGTCAGGGGTGCAACCATTCGTCACAAATTGCCCAAAGTGACCTATTCGTTTGCGGGTCTGTGAAACCGTTTATGCAATTTTAATTGTAGGAAAGATACCATATACGAGGGCTGCTGAAAAGTTCTGTAGCCCAACTCAGAAAGAGTTCATGTGGAATAATGAAATTTATAGTTATTCTACATACATCCCCGAAGTTAAATACATTTCCTTGCACGGTGTTCCAATTTTTGGAAATCAGCTGAAAAAATCTGAAGACCGTTCCTCGCTCCACTGTTCCGTAGCACTAATCAAATCAGATCCGTATCAGATCCAAAATAGCATCCTTTCAAGTGTTGTTTGAGTTCAGGGAATAAATAATAGTCTGACGGAGCTAGATCTGGGGAATTAAGAGGCAGGGATGAATTCAGGGAATAGCCCGGGCGGAATCTCCCCCCGAAGAAAATGCATTCCCTCCCGGAGAAACTCCCAAAATTTCAGTCACAAAATGTAGAAATTACTTCACCCAATTATTTGCTTTTCTTTTCGTGCACGTGCAGACGAAATCCGATCTCTCAATATACATATAAATGACGCAGGCCCATTCTATATAAATATTAAACATGTAACATCTAAGATAGAATACCAAATAGTCCTTAAAACCTGTATTTCTCAACGCTATGACCGAGTTTGGCAGAACATGAAATTGTCAACTATTGAAGAAAGGTTTGCATTTTAGTAGGTACTATACTCTTGCCCTATATTATATATTAGTAGGTAGCACTAGCACAGATTGAGATAGAAAAGGAAAGATAGGGAAGATCTTTCGATCATTCCATATGATTTCTGATGTCAGCAGACTTCAGTTCTTGAAAATGTACAGTTCTTGCATTATTTGAAATAGAGCGCCTAAATCCCATTTATCGCATCGGAAGTAACAGACGTAAATGTGTTTTACGATTATTAAAGTAAACACGCCTTTCTTTAACTAAAAATAAATCAGTTAAAGGGTGAGATTCAGAGGGCGTCATTTAGAGGGATCAGGGAGGAACAGTTATCCCTCCTGGGTTAGAGATTTATATAGAATTTATCAATATAATAGTAGTATATAAGTGAAAGATCGCTATTGAAGGTTACGAAGATCCTGCTCAGCGCCGTGCCATGGGGGAGGAGCAAGCGGGGCGACGGCTCCGACGCCGAAGTAAGGGGCGCAAAATTCGGGAGGGAAAAAGAAAGGAAGGAAAGAAAAAAGAGAGAAATGAAACACATGTACACATGTGGGCATGTGCACATATATAAAATGAAAGGAAAAAAGTAATAAAAAGTGCTCAAAATCAAGGAAAAGCAGGATTTACTTTTTAAAATTTTCTCACCTTTCGTGGCTGGTCTGTTTACCTCAGTCATATGTACGGGGGTGCCGTCGCATATTCTCGCCCCAAGCGCTGATGGGCAAGGACGCCGATTTCCCTGTAAATTTGAATGGGGGGGTATTCAGATGCAGAAGGCATATATGGTTTTAGGCAGGGGCGGATCCAGGTCCGACTTCTGGAGTGGGTGGTGGGTTGACATATTGCTGCTTTTAAGGGCTCCAAAGTTTGGGATGGGTTTTATTTATATATATATAAAATAAGAAACTTTCCTCTTCTGGGGGGGTGATCGCCCCGATTGCCCCCCTGGATCCGCCCCTGGTTTTACGTATGTATCCCAAAAGGGTAATCGTACTTCAATTTTCAAGATGTCAGTAATCAATACTGTTTGGAAGAATTTGCGAAAATTCTTGACTTTTCACGAACATTTACAATTATATCTGCTACTCGCAAAAGAAAATTTTGATTAAAACGTAGCATATTGATGCGGATATCCGCATCCACGCAAATTTTTCTATCCATACAACTAGCTGCACAGTTTGATTATTATCGCAGTGTTGGCCACACTCGTTGAAGAAAATAGAAAAAAAGAAAAAAACATAGGGAAAAGAGCGCATAGAAAAGTGGGAAATGTTAAAAGAGGGAAATCAAAGGAAATCTCCCTTCCCCTACAAAAATGAAGAAGCGGGGAACTTTTTTTTGGGAGGTGAGGAAGTAGGAAGCAATCGAACCCGCTTTTACTTTTCTTTTCATCCAGTTGAAACTCCCCTTCCATCCGCCCTTGTGGAAAACAATGAATAGAAGCAGGTTAACAGAAGCAGGGGTGGCACTCCACTGGCAGATGAGAACACAAAAAGGAATAAAGATGGTTGAGAAAGAGAATAAGAAAAAAGAAGGGAATTTTGTTACGGTGTCTTGGATTTCATTTTGTCTGGAAAAAGAACTTCGTTCAACAAGCTGTATTTGTGTAGCAGAAGTAACCACATGCTCAAAGAATCATTTCTGATCTAATCGCAAATTTAGGCTGGATGTTAATCGGCAAATTACCTGTACGTAGATAGCGGAACATGGCATTAAGTGTATAGCTAGATTTTATCCTTGAGTAATGGAATGGTATTAATATAATAATAATAATAATAATAATAATAATAATAATAATAATAATAATAATAATAATAATAATAATAATAATAATAATAATAATAATAATAATAATAATAATAATAATAAAAAGAAGAAGAAGAAGAAGAAGAAGAAGAAGAAGAAGAATGGGATTAGTGGTGTACGCAAGCAGAGATGCCCACTGAGCAAAATATACTTTTTATAATGTAAAAATAAACATTTATCACATTAAGATATGTATATTAACAAGGCCGGATTTAGGGGGTGCTTCGATGCATGTGCACCCCCATTCGCTGTAAATATACACTATCTAAAATGAGAAGCTAGCAGCGAAAATAGTAACACTTTCCGAAACTTTCTGCCCTCATGTTTTCCTTTGGGGTTTAAAAGAAACCAGAATTTTACCTAGTTTAAGTCGATTTTCTGAAGGTTGAAGGAAAAGGATTCATCAAGCAAACAATACTTCTTATTCACATCACAGATGCCTAAAGGTAATTAAAATATACGTATTTAATTCAAATGTAGTGGTAGGAATGGGTGCACTCCCTCAGAAAATCCTGAATCCGGCCCTGTATACTAACACCTGACCATGTGTTCTACCGATGCTAGGTTTCATATCTTCTCTTTGATCTCTCTGTGGGGTTTACGATAATACCAGCAGCAAACTGTGACGTCACAGAGCATCCAGTTGGAGATAACTATCTTACACCCTACCTCGCAAGAAAGAGAGGGAAGCCAAGAACAGAAAACAAAGATTGTACAGTAGGAAGCCGAATATCCGAACTAATTGGAACCACAGATAGTTTGGATTTTCGAAAATGGCCAAGAAAATGCCATTTAGGCTTAAATATACTGTACGGTATGCTCTTTCATCGATACAGTGGTTATACAGTACACACAGTAATTACAATACCGGTACCGTACGTAAGGCTACTTACATTTAATGTTTCTGAAGAATCTGCTGGTACACTAAATTACACTGTTCTTGTAACTTTGAGTTTTATGTCCCATGGTTATGTCGTACAGGCTAGAGAAGACTTATGCTTAATGAAAATGAATGATTGTGAGAAAATTGGTGGCATAAGAATGTGGGAGGAAACGGGAGAACACCAAGAAAACTCCTCCAACTCAAACACATATGGCCTTTCATACCAGAAATGAATGCTATAACATTCGGTCACTTAACCCCGTTTAGGTAAGGAGTTCACGCGTTTACGAATAATTAGTGTGCACCTTTGGCGGCCGTAGTCCTTGCTTGGACGTCCGATAGTGAAATAAAATATTTATTGTTGATTGAGTAAAGCGAGGAAATTTACGGAGCTACTACATATTAAGAAGTAGAAACTTTGATCTAGAAAAATATTCGACGCACTGACGACATTACTTAAGTACCCGCCGTCTGCCTGGTTATACACACCTTCACGTTCTGTAGCTCCAGGAAGTTTCGAACAATCTTAGACATATCTTAACTAACTTAGTCATTGCTTTCCTCGACTGTACCACAGCAATTCGATGCAAGACTCTTGTGCGTGGAAGTACAATGAGTTTGAAAGAACTTGAGAGTAGCAAAAAAGAAATCAAGAAAGAAAAGAGCTAAGAAGAGGGGTGAAAAGAATAGTGAGCCAAGTGAGTGATGAGGGGAGCCTGAGAAACTAGAGAAAAGGAAAGAAGACCAAAGAATGGAGACAAAAGAAAGAAAGAAAGAAATGGAATGGGAGAAGAAGAGGGAAGAAAGACAAGAATAGAGACAAGGGGAGAGAGAAAAAGAGAGATCGAGACTGCTTTCTTCATGAAAAGAAATGGAATGTTTTGTTGGGGGAAGTTAAAAGAAAGAAATGGAAAAAAGGAGAGAAGGGTAAGCCTTTGTGAACATCGTCGTCTGAAGATCAACCAGACGCTACAGCATTTTCCATAGCCTTTCACAGCACACAACGTCTCTCGTTCACGTGTTTTTACAATTCACAAAACATGTACATAATCATAATTCCTCCATAAGGAAATATCAATATATAAATTAAGTTTCTCCCTCACTGAAACCGACTCATATTGCTTCTATGAGAAAGGCATTCATATAAAATATCATTAAATCTTGCTCAACTAACCAAACTTGCAACTCTTCTATAAGATATTACAGAAATACGAAGTATTATTAACCTTCCCTTATTCAGTTAATTTCCGCTCAACCAGTCAAATTTGCAACTCTTCCATAAGATATTACAGAAATACGAAGTATTATAAACCTTCCCTTATTCGGCTAATTTCCGCTCAACCAGCCAAAGTTGCAACTCTTCCATAAGATATTACAGAAATACGAAGTATTATTAACCTTCCCTTATTCGGCTAATTTCCGCTCAACCAGCCAAAGTTGCAACTCCTCCATAAGATATTACAGAAATACGAAGTATTATTAACCTTCCCTTATTCAGTTAATTTCCGCTTTACCAGCCAAACTCACAACTCTTCTATAAAAGATATTACAAAAATACAAAATATTATTAACATTCCCTTATTCAGTTAATTTTTCGTTCAACTAGTCAAATTCACAGTTCTTTCATCAGGTACTACAGAAACACGAAACGCTATCTATTACGACTCTGGAACGTATTCCATAAATGATTAATACTTTCTGACTAGAGCTTAATACACTTATTTATTAAAACTGAAATAGAGTGTTACAACTTAACATTGGTGTGAGGCTATTTGCTCCCTTCACGAACGCAATTCTTCTATAAGAATTACAGAAATACAAAATATTATGAACTATAACTTAATCAGTCAATTTTCGTTCAACCAGCCCAACTTTTAAATGTTCTATAATGTATTACAGAAATACGAAATATCATTAACTTTACTTTATTTAATTTTCGCTCAAGTAGCCAATTCTTCTATAAGAATTTGAAGAAATACGAAACCATTAATCCTTTCTTATTCATTTAATCTCCCAGTTCATCTACAAGGAAAGTTGTGAATATAAAATATTGCTTTTACTCAATCAATTTACAATATATATATATATATATATATATATATATATATATATATATATATATATATATATATATATATATATATATATATATATATATATATATATATATATATATATATGTATCTATATAAATAAAACTGAAAGTGACTGTTTGTGACTTAATAACTCTTGAACCACCCGACTAATCTCGATCAAATTTTCAACATAGATGATATTGGGGCCTGGGATGGATTTTATCATTTCACTTTGACGGTGTAACTTAGGAGAGGAGGAGGGAGAAGATATTTTAAAATGATCGAAAATGACCGATATCAGTGTCGAATCCATAGTCTTCGGGGTCGCTGAGATGAACAATGACACTTTTGATGCTATTTAAATCCAAATTCAGCTCCACAACTTAGGGGAGGGGGAAATATATAAAAATAATCGAAAATGACCGATATTAGTGTCGAATTCATAGTTTTCGGGATCACTGAGACGAACAGCGACACTTCCGATGCCCTTTAAATCCAAATTCAGCCCCCCACTAATACTCCTAAGAGGGATGGTGACATGTAAAAATAATTGAAAATAACCCATATTAGTGTCGAATTCATAGCTTTTTGGGGGGTCCCTAAATTGATTGGTGACAGTTTTGGTGCCCTTTATGTCCAAAATGAAACGTATTCTCCCCATGCGAAGAACGGGCATTCTGCTATAGTTTATCTATAAGATGGTATTAATATGAAATATTATTCAACGCGACTCATAATTCCTTACCAATAAGATATCAATATGAAATATCATTTAATTTGTCTTACTGAATCAATCTGACAATTCCTTTATCTGGAAGGCAATTAAAATATGAAGTACGTTTGCTGCGGCAGTGTAAAACTGAGTTTGGATCTCGATTCGTGTAGCACGTGGATGCTAGTAATGTTCAAAATTTGTACCAACAAAAAAAACACAAACGAACAGAGGTAATAGAATGAATACAACGGCACAGCACAGAAATGAAATATCGTAACGCAGCAAACGTGCTAACTTCCCTTGATTACACAAATTATTACAAAGTAACCGGTAATCTCGGAATTACGTATTGATATCCAATAATAGATATTTTGACAGATGTAGACTTAACGTCTTAATATTTTATTCCTTTGCAGAAAATGTTACCGTTAACATCGCGAATCTACTTTTTTTTTTTTAAGTAAACAGAATTATGTTATCTAAAATAACTACCTAGGTAGATACGTATTTTTCATTAACCAAGGGAAGGACGTGGTTGTAAATAGTATCTTTACATGAGGCTAAAATTAGTTAATTTCTATGACTAATCTTTCCTCAGCATGATATGCAGTCTTAAAAACTGTAAATTCTATTTTTATAGTAGCATGATATCCTTACTCAACTATGGAATTTAACTATTAACGTTTAATTGTTCCTTGCGTATCAAAGGCGGGCATAACAGCATATCATCTAGCACACAGAAATTTTAAAATGCTACTTTTCCTTTTATTGTTACTAATAAGAGTGCCTGTATAAACTAAAGTATATTTTGTGCATTATATGTGTTTGTTTATTGTATTTCACATATAGAGCATGTAATATGTCTTTGAGGCCAGAAGATAATGTTATGTGTGTTCACTTGCTTAATGAAGAGAGCAGAGAGAGAGAGAAATTTTACATGAAATGAAATGGTATAAAATACCTGGGGGCCGCAGTGGCTCCATGGTACAGCGTTCACCTCTGTGCGTGGGGTCCCAGGTTCGATCCCAGCTCGCGCCAAGTGAACTTTGTGGTGGACAAACACCGTGTGCGTGGGGTTTCTCGGGATTCTTTCGCTTCCTCCCACTTTCTTCATTCTGCCATTTCATTCATTTCTCATCATCACCGTCTCAGTTTAGCCGGCATTAGAGTGAACAAAATGAAATATTTCATTTCCAAAATATTACTTAGTCTACCTAAATAATCGTTTGAAATCATCACTGACAGCTATCTGAGACAGAGGATTGGCGCTTTTATTTTTCAGGATTGTTTCACTAATAATGCCTTCAGGTGTTGTTATGCGAAATGATTCTGCTTAGCTTTCTTGTTATATTATTGAAGAATGTACCCTCCTATATAAGCTTGCTAGCCACTCTGTAATGGAATATACGTAGGTCAGTCAGAAAGTTAGTTGCACTCCTTCGTAAATATTTTTGGTCAAAGACTATTTTGATGAAACTGTGTGACAACACTGCAGACCTGTAGCTGTATCGTGTGACGTAGCGGTTTTCACGAGGCAAGTAGAGGTTTTCTGATAATCAGTTGTAAACATGTCTCAACAGCCGCAAGTGGCGTCCAAATTGGAAATGCGTGCAGTGATTTGTTTTTTGTGGGCGAAAAGGTGTAACTGCGCTGAAATTTATCGCCAGTTACATAAGTGTATGGTGAAATGCAATGTCACGTCAAACTATCGCGAAGTGGTGCAACATGTTTGAGAACGGACGTACAGATATTGATGATGCTGAGTGCGAAGGAAAAGCATCACCCTACTTATAGCCCAGACCTTTCACTGTGTGACTTCCATCTGTTTGGTCTCATGAAAGACAAACTTGCAAAGCGACGATACCACTCGGATGACGAAGTAAAAGCTGAAGCCGAAGAAAAAGTTATCGGACATTGAATGGGATTTCTTTGCAGAAGTCATAGAAAACCTTGTACCATGCGTCGACAAATGCTTAAATAACGGAGGTAATTACGTTGAAAAGTAGACTGTGAATGGAACTTTACGATACAAATAAAGTTATTATACAATTTCTAACCTATTTTCTTAAGCAGTGCAGCAATGCAATTCATTTTTTGACTGCCCCCGTATATATATATAATCAGTGACGTAGTAAAAATGACTTAGGGGCTTTAACTCCCTTGAGCAAGATACGCAAAAATAGATATTTACCGCACTAAGATATGTATACAAATACCTGACATTATATGAACTTGAACATCCCCCTTGATAAACTTCCGCATACGCCACTGTGTATCTTTCCAACCTCCTTTAGGGTTGAAGCTTTCAATTCTTCTTAGTAAGCACACACAGCCTTGCCAATTTGCAACTTTAATAGGTCAAGCACTCCAGAACACCCAGGGTTTTAACTACGGTATTAACTCAGTTTAATATTTATTATATTTTTACAAAATAAAGGAAATTGCCATGCATTGTAATACAATTTTCAAATTTTAGAAATGTTTCTACCTATAGTGATGCTATTATTACTATATTTTCACCTCGTAATACATTAAATAGGTACAAGATTTCTATTCATCTGTATAGAATTTCAAATATTTTAATACTTTATTCTGTTGTTATTAATATCAACGATATTTTTTTTTTTTTTTTACTGTTACTCAACGATTTTTGCCATCCAGATGATTTATTATTACTATTATTAAACTTCCAAACTATGCCATACGTAAGTGTCGGAAATCTTATAGGATGGTACAAAAATCATGAGAGATATGGAGAAGGAGTTTATTCAATCGATTATGCATCCTAAGAATATTCCATTTCCTTCATTTTAACCGTCTATTCAAACTGGAATTGGTTCGAATTAACCATTTCCAGCTTCAATGTTTATCGCCATAGAATAACAGATCCCGACAAGTTGTTTTCCGCAATCTATTCAGTACCTTAAGAAAACATATCAATACTGATTTCTACTGATTTCTATAGCAAACTAAATATGAAATCTTTCAGTTTAAGAGTCCATATCACTGCGAAATTAAAATACCGCTAATTTTACAATAATTATGTGATATCTTCAAATAGACAAATAATAATCGAAAAGTGGATCAAGACCTCCCTAGACGATGTTATTTTGCATGAGGTACCGTTATCACGAGTCACCTAGTAGCTTTCCGGTTGCAGTTATTTAGAAACGCGAAAATAAATGCCGATTTTCTAAAAGGCTGGAAATCGAAAGCATATAAATGAGTCGTAATAACGGTATCTCACGCAAAATAATATTGTCTAGGGAGGTCTTGTTCCACTTTTCGATTATCTTTTATCTATTTGAAGATATTACATAATTACTGTAAAATTAAAGGTATTTTAATTTCGCAGTGATGAGGCCTCTTAACGTCTTACAATTATGGCATTTAGGCTAAGGGAGACGGATTATTAAAGGTAAGTGAACGATGATGGAGGAATTGGTGGAATGTGAATGTGGGTGGAAACGGGAGTACTTCGAGAAAAGCCACGAACACGATGTGGTCCACCACAAATTTACTTGGCCGGGGGACTGGTTTCCATAGAACAAAAACAGTAAAAGATATCGAGAAGTGCTTTTTTTTTTTTTTTATTTTCAGTCGATTCATCGTTTCAAGAATAGGTTCTATCTTCCTCCGTTAATTCTCTATTCAAACCGGAAATGGTAGAATTTATCAATTCCCGGTTTCAACATTGATCGCTATAGAACACAAACAGTAATATATAGCGATAAGTGAGTTTTCTTGCGATCGATTCAAGGTCATTCCATGTCAAATTACATTAAATTCCATGTCCATTTTTCATACATTAATACCAATGAAATTAGGCTAAATTAATTTTTTCCCGATTTTTTGGATCAGAAATGAGCCGTGGAAAAATTTTTAAAAAATGTAAATTTTGCTTCAATTTCACTTTTTAGCACTCAGCATCATGGAACTAAAATTACCATAACTTCCTTATTTTTGAAGTTATTGGGCTCATCCAGGTGTCAAATGAAAGCTTAATTTTTGTTTCTTTCAGTAGATCTTAAGTAACCTTGCAAAATGTTACACTGTCAAACATTAATGAGCATACAAAGCAAATCTTAGGTTTTTTTTACAAATTGTGCCATTGCTCAAAAGTTACAACTATGAAACTTTTGAAACTTGTTTGTACATTCATCTTAACACGTACATGGTATGGTTAAAAAATAAAGAGGGTGTTTTTTGTATTTTTGTAATAATTATTTTTTTTATGTACGGAAATATACAGTTTTAAGTGTTGTTACAAATTGTGTCATTGCACATAAGTTACAACTATGACCATTTTGAAGCTTCTTTTTATAGAATCATTTTATCACATACATGATATGGTTAAAAAATAAAAAGGGGTCCTTTTGGTATTTTTGCATTATTATTATTATTATTATTATTATTATTATTATTATTATTATTATTATTATTATTATTATTGTTGTTTTAAATGTACAGAAATATACAGATTTACTGTTGTTAACAGATTATGCCTTTCCTCTGAAGTAGTGATGGCCAATTCCGGAATTTTTACTTTCCGGATTCCGGAAAGTAAAATCGGAAAAATTCCCATTTCGGAAAAATTGCGGAAAGTGAAATTTCCGATTTCGGAAAATTTTGACCACTCTTACTCTGAAATGACAACTATTACACTTTAAAACTTTTTCAAACTGTGTATGTCTGTACATTTAAAATATTCGGACCCAAGAGGAACGGGAATGGAGAATGGCGAAAACTTCACAACGAGGAACTACGTTATTTATACGGTTTACCCAGCATTGTTAGGGTCGTCAAGTCTAGAAGGCTTAGGTGGGCAGGTCATGTAGCTAGAATGGAAGAAAGTAGAAACGCTTTCAAAGTCTTGACTGGAAGACCAATCGGAAAACGACCATTAGGAAGACCTAGGCGCAGATGAGAGGACAATATTAAGATGGATCTCGCAGAGATAGGAATACTAAGTAGAAACAGAATCCAATTGGCTAAGGATAGAAGTCAGTGGAGAGCTTTTGTGAACGCGGCATTGAACCTCCGCGTTCCATAGGCCATAGAGTGAGTGAGTTAGTTATATTTCTGTACATGTAAAATACCCCCCCCCCCAAAAAATAATAATAATAATAATAATAAAAATACCAAAAACACCCTTTTTATTTTTAACCATGCTATGTATGTGCTAAGATGATTCTATTTAAAAAGTTTCGAAAGTTTCATAGTTGTAACTTACGAGTAATTATAAAATTTGTAACAAAACTTAAAAGTGTAGCTATATTTCCGTACATGTAAAATACAGTGGCGGCCGGTGGATTAGGTTTCGGGTGTTGCAGTACGAGCGATAAGAGACAGAAGATATAAAGTTGACTCATTGACTACTCAGCATAACTTTAGATGCAAATGCTATGTGACATGTTAAATTAAATAAAATTCTGTTTTTAAAAAATAAAAAATGCAGAACATTTTATCCGATTAATCACCTTAATTAATTAGTAAGTTCATTCTCCTCTCTTTGATTGGAGCAAATCTGTCTAATACATGCTGGTTGAACTCTAGTATTCTTATTGTCAGGTCTTTATCGATGGAAAGCATAGCCAATGGTGATAACCTTTCTTGGGACATTCAATTCCTTTGAAAGTGTCAATTCTTTCTCATGTGGAAAAAAACTGTTCGTCTTTTGCTGACGCCATAGGTACTGTTAATATTAATTTCAAAGCTTTGTAGATTTACTAAATATTTTTTCTAGATTATTGCGAACGATTCATTCTAGCAAACTCAGTCCTTGACAGTGATCCGAATTCCTCTTCAGCGTTGACTAAAGAGAGTTCGTAGCAGAGATTAGTGTTATAAAAAAATGTACATTGAACACACTTTATTCACAGTTTATCCAGAAAAAATTAAAATAAATTGAGGAAATGTATCTGGTGCAAACAACACTACTGCATAAGATATCCTGTAAATTTAAACTGGATTTTTTTTCGAACACTCTCCTGAATTGCCCTTTGCTTGTTTTGTCTAAGCCTTAATTGCAAATTTTTCCTCAGTTGAAAGCTGGTCAATGTTTTTTGTAAGTTATTTACAGAAGTCATGGTATACAATTCATTCAGAATTTGTAGGTTATTTACAGAATTAAAGCACACACAATAAAATTAAACCTAATAATTAAAAATCAAAACAGCCGATACAAAAGAGGTACTGGTATATGAATTCCGAATGTCACATATTCATACATCAACACACACACATGTGCGTAAAAGAAAATCTACATTCCAAATCATCCGTCTTGCTTGTTACGTAATGCACGATGAACACAATATACTTCCACATGAGGCGAAACAATGCCTACCAATGTGATATGTTCTGGAAAGGAAACCTCGAAACCCGCCAGATGAAGGATCAGCATGTAACAGAAGCCAAAAAATCAAAATACATCAAAACAAACAGCACTTCCAGTTCTACACGCAGAAATGTTAACTGGGAGGGGTCCAAAGTATTTGAGGGAGGTCCAATACGTCTACATAATATGGAACCTGTCTTATACTGCACCCGAAAAGACGATAAGTAATTCTTACTTACTGTCACCTATATTTTTAGAAAAAATGATAGAACGATTATTTTTATAAGAAAAGAAGAGTACATGATGAGGCGTAAAATAAAATATTTAGCCTACATCAATCATTTCTGTGTTAGAAAAGTATAGTTTATTAAGAAAGTCTACAAATGTTAGTCAAGATTCGAAATTTTTGGGAGGTCCAGACCCGGTGGACCCCCTCGTGGCTACGCCCCTGAGCATTGCTAATTAGTCCCAAATTCAATGTGGCGTTCTCCATCATACAGTTTTATGTGGAAATTACCAATAGTAGTCTATAAAATATACTTATTTTATAAAAGAAATATGTTTATACTAAAATACTATCCACAGAGGAGGGGGGGGGAGCGATTTTACATACTGACTTATTAATATTTGATTCACAAATTACTGTAGAAGAAGCCTTCATTATCAATATAAGCTAAGAATTAACTTGTAAATGTGGGTCTACTTTCATTTGTTTTCTCCTCTACTAGATATTTTCTTTTTTATTTTGTAATTTTACAATCACTTTTTTTAATTGTCATTATATTGATTTGCTTCAGTATCGTCCCGTAATTTAAAAATATGAATGCATAAAAACAAATTCCATTTGTAAATTGCTAGTGAAAGAAAATTCAGAAATCTTATTTAGCGTGAAAAACCTTCTCGTTCACTGGAAATCGTGCTGTGTTGCAGAAGCACTGCAACGACCAGTCCCTTTAACTTCTGAGATAGGGGAAAGGAGACTTAACATTTGCTCCAATTCCCGCTCTGAAGGAATCTGGTCGTTGCATGCTCGCTGCAACACAATGTAAATTAGAGACTCTGTGACGGATTATTTTTCGCTTTTTAAAATGGATTAACGGAACGGACAGTTACAGAAGTAAAAAAATATGTTATTTAAAGTGTATATATGCAAGTATTAAAAAGTATTTTTTTCTGTTCTTTACTACTATTGATACTATTGATAATTTTTTCTTGAAATACTTTGGTCGTTGCGCAACGCTGCAACACTAACATTAGCCGCCACTGGTAAAATATTTAAAATAATAATAATAATAATTACAAAAATACAGAAAACACCCTCTTTACTTTTAACCATCCATGTACGAGTTACGATGAATGTACTAAAAAAAAAAAAGTTCCAAAATTTCATAGTTGTAACTTTTGAGCAATTTCACAATTTGTAAAAACCCTAAAATTTGCTTTGTATGTCCATTAATGTTTTACAGTGTAACCTTTTCAACGTTACTGAATATCTACTGAAAGAGCAAACATTAAGCTTTCATTTGACACCTGGATGATCCCAATAACTTCAAAAATAAGGAAGTTATGATAATTTAGTTCCATGATGCTGAGTGCCAAAAAGTGAAATTGAAGCAAAATTCACATTTTTCTAAAAAAATTTTCCCCGGCCCATTTCTCATCCAAAAAATCGGAAAAAAATTAATTTAGCGTAATTTCATTAGTATTTATATATGAAAAAATTTTGAAGAGAATCTGAGACATTGAAGCACAGTGCTCTAGGTGATTTGACATGGAATGACCCTTCAGTATCTGAAGAGAACATAATAATCACCACGCGCAACACTCTACCAAAACCGGAAGTGGCTGAAATTTACTAGTACATCCGGTTTCAATACTTATTTCCATAGAACAAAAAACGGAAAGCTGTGTTTGGACTTAGGTTCAGCGTCTCAAGAATGAGTTTTATCTCAAATTTCATCTATCTGTTCAAAACGAGGAGGGTAAACATTTTCGACTTTTCGGTTACAACACTGATCGCATGATGAATAAAAGTAGAAATAGATACCAACAAATAGTTTCTTATGTGGATTCAGTCTGGGAGAGTATCTTTCACCTCTGATTTTCATCCTCTATTGCACCCGAAAGTAATTTACATTAATTAGCACTTGCGGGTTCAATATTAATCTCTATGGAGCAAAAACAACAAGAAATAATGAATAATGGCTTTCTGATGTGGATTCAACGTCCGAGTAACAAGTTTTATCTTTGATCTTATTACTCTATTGAAACCAGTAGTTATACATGTAGCACTTCAAGTTTGAGTATTGAACTCATCACGAGCGTCTCTGGCGGGGGGACGCGTCTCCCCAAATATTTTGAGTACGAGACAAATGAATCAATGCTGAAAGTATTTAGATCTATATGGAAGAAGTAAAAACATAGGCAGAACAAATGAAAGTTATGTCTGTTGTTAAACAGTAGGTTGATGTGATTAAAATGTCCGCCTGATGTGTGTCACTTTCAAAGATTTATTATTATTATTATTATTTAAGTTACACTTCTTGGTTAGTCAAAGTAGTCTCGGCTGCAGGCACACAATTTTTTCATTGCTTAACCAGCAAGAATTGATATCTATGACGAAGGAAGATTAAAGAAGGGAAGGAAAAGAAAGGATGCATCTGCGAATTAAGAAGAGAAATCTGCAAAGACAGGGAAATATACAATAGAAACGAATGTGACAAGAGGACTTAAAAAGATAAGAGAAATTTGAATATTACATATGAGGTTAAATTTTATACAAATACTGTAGAAGGGTAACATGAGAGAACTACTATGACAATATAGAAACTAAAGATAGAAATGAGTATTTAATGAGCGAATTGAGCTTCAAAAAGATGGAAAGAATACATTGAGGAGCTGGATGACAGCAAGAATAAACCGTACATTTTAGACCAGGGTGCGAAATCCCGGGGGTGACGGGAGGGATTTCCCCCCACCAAAATTTTTACACTTGCTTTTCCCCCTCACCAAAATCTGTAAGGGGGGATACCTTAATAGGAAAATATAAGTAGGTCTATAAAGAAAATTTTCAGACAAACAATAATTTTAAATGCATGCTGTTTTAAAAAACGTAGTTTATTTGTAAAAGGATCAGGTGTTTTAACTTTTTCGGTTGTTCGGTTGTTGACGAGATGAAGACCTTTATTCTCTAGCGTACCAGTTGCATGCAAAATTGGTAAAATTTCTCAAACAAACAGATTGTTTTTCAATTTCAGTGAACGAACCTACAAACAGGTTTGCGGATAAGCACTTGCTGTTATATGAACATATGTGGACGAAGAAAATAAACCTTGTTGTCGTTTTTATAAATTAGTCCCTGTAGAAAATGCCGATGCAAAATCCCTTAAAGAGAAAATTATTCAAGCATTTTCCGAAGATGGCATAGATATTTTTAATCTTAAAGAAAAATTGGTTGGATTTAGTTCGGACGGGGATGCAGTGTTTACTGGGAGAAACGAAGGTGTTGCTGCTCAAATTAGAAGAAATGTCAACCCGTGCCTAATTAGCGTATACTGCATGGCATATCGAATTGATTTTGTTTCTGAAAGAGTTTTTGGTGTTGTGAATGCTGTTCATAACTTTGCATGTTTGTTAGGCGAACTTTACCAGGTGTTCAGTAAGTCATCTAAAGCTGCAACACTTAAAAGTATCGCGACAGTCACAGATGCCGCAGGACAAAAATTAGAACGATTACAGTGGTTCGGATTTCACCTTAAACTGTAAGTCTACATTTCATAGCCTCGCTGCTGAAAAGGGTCATTAAACTTAAATCAGCAAATCAATCGTATTATAGTGTTTGTGCTTTTATTTTCTAAAGTTTAACGTCCTATGAATATTCACCACGGCTAAAGAAGACGGTCATGATGAGATGAATTATAATGGTTGATTAGGATAGTGGAAGGAAGCGAGAGGACCCCGAGAAAACCCCCACACAATTGTTTGTATACTACAAGCAGAATTTGGCGCGAGCTAGGATCCAGCCGATGATTCCACGCACCTGAGGTGAGCGCTCTACCATTGAGGCAACACGGCTTTTTGTTGTCTATCAAGTATTTGTATTGAAATCATTATTTATAATAATATATTCTTGCTAATAATATAATATAGATACATAGTATTATTTAGACTTACAAAGGTGACCGTATTTCTGAACGACCAAACAAACACTACGTACGTAGCGAAGAAACGAGAATTTCATAAATAATAATAAAAACTATACTCTGACTCTACAGCTCATGAGGATCTATGGCTTGCCAGGTGGAGAGCTTCAAGTTAGTAGTTCTAATGCTTGGTTAGGACATCGGTTCTCAGGGACTATTATTTCTGACTTATATATCTCTACTGCTATTTTCGCGAATGTAATCTTCAATATAATGGTAAACACAAGGGTACTGTGCTCCCACTAGAGTCTAACCCTGGACCATACGCACCGAAGTGTATATTAACCCTTTCACTGTGGAAGGCGACGGAAAAAAATTTCCCTAACCTGCGAATGTCGATTATAGTCGACATGTTAAAATTTGTCTGTATCTTGGGTTTGTCGATTGTAGTCGCCAAAGGTTTTCTGTGTGATTTCTATTGTTTATCGAAAACAATAGAACACAAACAAAAATGAACGGTACAACTTCGGCGACTACTCTCGACAAAGCCAAGATATGGACAAACAAAGTTTAACACGTCGACTATCGTCGACATTCGCATGTTAAGGAAATTTGGTTCTGTCGACAAAAGTCGACTTCCTCTGTGAAAGGGTTAAATGCAGTAGATAAGTTACCAATTTTGGTTAAATGAATAAATAACATTAAAGTATTTTTAAATAACAATTACGACTAGTTTGAACATTTATTATTATTATTATTATTATTATTATTATTAATAATAATAATCCATTAATATTTCAATTTTTTGGAGGCTCCACGAAACATTAGTGTGGATCGCTGAACTTCTTCCCCCCCACCATTTTCAAATGATTTCGCACCCTGTTTTAGACACTAAAACGGAAAACGAAATGAGTGAGGATGGTTCATTGGACAAGTTCAAAAACATACTGCGAAATGAAGAATAAAAGGGACGATAATATATCTTTTGAGTTTATTAAGAATACAGAAGAAGAAGGAAAATAAAAAAATCGAAATTCACAATCAAATCAAGTGTCTTCTTTCAGAGTTTAGATTTTGTTAGCTAAAAATTCGAAATGTATAAGCACTACAAAACTACACTGGTGCTAATGCGTTTAAGAACACTGAGTAGGGATTCACCGGTAGGAATGTCAAGGTGAAGAAATTATCTAAGAATATATTATATGTATTTTTTTTTTCAACAAGTAGTCTACCGTGATAGAAGAAAATTATGATGAATTGTGTTGGTAAAGGTAGAAAAAAGGGATCCCGTTTGTAAAGTAGATTCCAGTTTACTTATAATTTTGACGTAACTTTAGTTGGGGTCTATTAACATTCTAGTCGTCCTCCCCTTAATTTTAACGTACCAGAGATGTCCATGGAATTCACCATGGTTTCAAATTGTGAAACAAAACTCTATTATTATTATTATTATTATTATTATTATTATTATTATTATTATTATTATTATTATTATTATTATTATTATTATTATTATTATTATTATTATTATTATTATTATTATTATTAATAGCATAGCCATGGATTCAGCTGTAGAAGGGAAGCTTCGAGCACATATACTTAGCACACATGATCAGTTGTCATAGACAAGTAATAATCGAACTTTATTAGTATTATTACCAACGGTGCTTTTCTCTGATGGTACGCAGTACCGACATCTTGTTTTATTTCATTTTGTAAATACAAAAATAAATATTGGCTAGAGAAATTGCAATCAATTAAAAAATGAAACTGAAAGAGGAGCTGTTGGTTACTTCTACTTGAAAATGATGCTGATGATATGACGATCGATATACGGTTCGATCAGATAGACTCTTAGGTAGAACTAAAAAAATGAACTTTAAAGGTCCATAGCTCCAATACTATGGAACTTATCGTAGTCGGGTCAAGACTTCACTTAGGAACTAGTATGTGCCCTATCCAAAAATACATGTTTCAGAATCCTATGGTACTTCCGCAACGATTTTTATAGAGGGATTTTGGCTACGGACATAGAATCTGAAGCACTCACCAACTACCTCTACAAAGATTGTTGCAGCAGTACCACAGGATTCTGAAACATGGATATTTGAATAGGGCACATACTAGTTCTTATGTGAAATCTTGACCCGACTACGGTAGGTTCCATAGTTTTGGAGCTATGGACCTTTACAGTTCATTTTTTCATGTTTTCGGCACCTCATAACTCCGAAAGGAAGCGTTTGTACACCCACGTTGGTCTATACTTTTTGTCTTATCTTGGTATCAGGAATCACCTCACAAACATTGTTGGTGTTGTTTTGAAACACTCTGTATATAATATACACAGAGCACAGCAGGGGGTGCCGATTTAACCACAACTATATATATATATATATCACTACTTTCACTGAATAACCAAACCAAATCTCCAAAAAGAAAATATTATACCGTATTGTTATACATTTTGAGTACTTGCCAAAACGTCTGGAGCTTCACTGACGTAAATTATTAATCCCTGCTATTTTAACACTAAACTTCTGGAAAATTCAAGACCTCAGTTTGCATATTTGCTCCTCATTCCTTTTTCAAACCTCTAAATTCATCATGTTTATCTCAAATGCAAGAAAGGAAACAGTAATCTTAATCATGAAGATATACAGCAGACTCTCGAGTATCCGGCCTAATTTGACAGAAGGGCAGGCTGGATAACAACAACAACAACAACAACAAAAAAAGTCAGATAGGCCTGAGTTCTATACTTACTCATTTCTTACCCCACCCATAAACACAAAAGCTTTATACCAAAACCCGCTCTTATTCATATTTGCTGACTTTGTTAGTAGTACGCTCTAATACTTTATATATGTTTGTTATCTATTGTATTGAACGTTTTAGAGAATTACTAGTGTCAATTATCCGCTTCGATGGGTTAAAATAAGAAAAATTAGCAGTATGTTCCGTTAGTCATGCATATTAAGACTATCATATTAAAATAAAGTATGTTTTAAGCTTTGGTCAGTGTCTCCCTCCCCAAGTTGCGGGGCTGGATTTGGATTTAAACGGCATCGGAAGTGTCACATTTTATCTCAACGACCCCAAAAACTATGGATTCAACAGTAAAATCGGTCACACTTCCTCGCCCTTCCTTAAGTTGCATCGTCAAAGTGAAATGATAAAAAGCATCTCAGGCCCAAACCTCATCTATGTTGAAAATTTAATGGAGATTGGTCGGTTGGTTTAAAAGTTAATATCACAAACATAGTCACTCTCATTTAATTTATATAGATTAGAGAAAAAAGGAGGCCACAAATAAAAATACTGTCCATATTTTAAGATAAATTTTATAATGTCCCACTTAATTCCAGGACACATAAATGATGTACGCTGTACAGTATGAGTACGTACAGTTTTAAAATAAACAAAACAATATTGTAAACAGAAGCCTTTTAAAAAAAGATGTAATGATAAATGATTACAATTAGCAAATATGTGGAAAGGTAATCCTACGATAAAATTAGTTTTTGAAGCCATCCTTGATAGATGACAGTTTCTCCTTAGCAGACTCGCATTTTTATGAAGGCGTTAAAAATAGAGTAGATCGTTAAAAAAATCCTTAATTTTATTACGAAAATTTTTCTATTAACCAGACCGGACAGTCGAAAGTCTACTGTATATAGCTGGAACAAAAGTCTCCTGGAAGTAGAAAATTACTTGTCGGAAAATGGTAAAAGCCAGGCATGTATCATGTACTCCCTCCATTTATCATTCCTTCGCTCAGATGCACTCCTACTGATCACCCATCCAATTAGTTTTATCTTCCTCCACTAAACTCGATCTACTTACAACTGGTAATACCATCATATGACCACGTTACTCTGATTTCCAAAATGGCACCCACTTGAACGAACATGTCTCAGCTGTTTCTGTCCTTCAATCTTTTCTATCCTCCCGATCTGATGAAGCTGTTTTAGCGAAAGTGTTCATAATGTACTTTAGTGCTGATTATGTAATTATTACTTTCTGGTAAGTATTGTGTTTAAATTAGACTAATCTGATTCTTTACAAAAGCAGTCTTATACGAAAACACAGAATATAGAAAACAGAGATTTTCATCTTACGGTGTTTTTATTTACAAGACCTACCTACAATTTTAATCTTATGCTACTTTTTAACATATTTCTCCTAGGTTACTTTTCTGTTTGTTCGTTGAAGTCAACTCTGGCAACTTAAACCGTATATACTTCTATAATAGAGCTCTGAGATTTTGTATAAACACATACACCCAATGACAACAAAATAGTTTCATGTAATTTTGCTCTAGATTAGCGTTTTACTGTAAAATTAATAAAATTATTAATTTAGAAATAACTACCCAGCATGTTGCTTAAACAGGCCTAATAGTTAAAGAAGTTTGACTAGTTTTAGACTACTTGGCGTTCTGTCTACTTCATATCAGTAAGTTCGAGCACTCTTCTTTTCCTTCCCAGTACAATTAAAAATATTGAAGGTAGACTAAAAATTAAAAGCCACAGGAAAAACAAAAATATATATCAGACTAAAAGCATTGGATTCGAGGGAACCATTTGCCTAATATCCACAAAAAATTTAGGTTTTAACCTTAGGAAGAGCGTTTAATGCTCTTAATCTTAGTCCCATTTAATGTTTAATCCATAAAAATTTTAGCTTTTAACCTTAGGAAGAGCACCCAATGCTTTTAGTCTTAGTCCCATTTAATGTTTAATGTATAAAAAATTTAGCTTTTAACCTTAGGAAAAGCGCCCAATGCTTTTAGTCCTAGTCGCATTTAATGTTTAATCCATAAAAATTTTAGCTTTTAACCTTAGGAAGAGCATCCAATGCTTTTAGTCTTAATCCCATTTAATGTTTAATGTATAAAAAATTTAGCTTTCAACCTTAGGAAGAGCGTTTAATGCTTTTAGTCTTAGTCCCATTTAATGTTTAATGTATAAAAAATTTAGCTTTTAAACTTAGGAAGAGCGTTCAATGCTTTTAGTCTTAGTTCCATTTGATGTTTAATGTATAAAAAATTTAGCTTTTAACCTTAGGAAGAGCGTTCAATGCTTTTAGTCTTAGTCCCATTTAATGTTTAATGTATAAAAAATTTAGTTTTTAACCTTAGGAAGAGCGTTCAATGCTTTTAGTCTTAATCCCATTTAATGTTTAATGTATAAAAAATTTAGCTTTCAACCTTAGGAAGAGCGTTTAATGCTTTTAGTCTTAGTCCCATTTAATGTTTAATGTATAAAAAATTTAGCTTTTAAACTTAGGAAGAGCGTTCAATGCTTTTAGTCTTAGTTCCATTTGATGTTTAATGTATAAAAAAATTTAGCTTTTAACCTTAGGAAGAGCGCCCAATGCTTTTAGTCTTAGTCCCATCTAATATTTAATCCATAAAAATTTTAGCTTTTAACCTTAGAAAGAGCTCGCAATGCTTTAAGTCTTACACTTAGTTCAATTTCTTCATTTTTAACTGCCTCTCTCAAGGAAAAAATTTCCTTCTACATATTTTTCTAAAATTTTGTTAATAAGGCAATAATACTAAATTACCCCATCAAATATTTTTTTCAGTACATTTTATAGCAGCACTGTTTATATATATATATATATGAGAGACCACACAAGAGAAACAATGCCACATATGAATAGAACATCGTTCAGTCATTTGGGTACTAAATAAGCAAAGAAAACTACAAAATTTCTTTCCTAATAAAAGTGTATACTTATCTCTGAAAAAAAAAAGTCATACAAAGTGTTAACAAAATTTTTTTCCAAGTTTGTACTCAGTTTCACTGGTAAAAATTACAGCATTCTATATTCAATTTTTTAATTTTTTTTTTGGCAAATATTCACAACAGATCTTATTGTTTCTTGAAAGAGAAAACAAAGCATCAAAAAAATTGTTTTATCAGTTAAATTTCTTATAAATGGAAAAAATGTATTATCCAAATATCAGGACATTCTTTATAAATGGACGGAATATGTTGAGAAAAAGATAATTTAATACTAGCAATTATCCTGAACGGGTTCCAAGTACCACGTCCTGGCATGTTGAGATCTCTAGCAAAACAACGAATTTTCGGTTAAACGAGTGAAACATATTAATTTATTACAATATTATATTAATTGCTAATTACTTCAAACGAAGAAAGAAAAAGAAAATTACAAGATGACTATGTGACTCTGAAAAAAATTCAGAGTAATCAAAATTAAAACATGCTTTTCATACAAAAACATTTTACGTTCTTTTTATATACGTTCATTAACGAACAAATTAATAATCTTACTGCATAAGTCTAGATTAAAAATAAAATAACTTAATAATAAAACTTATAAACTAAAAGATCAAACATGTCTTTTTTGTTTACAAAGTATGTCTTTAAATTAAGACCTGACTTACACTTCTAACGAAGAAAAGAAAGAAAGGAAAAAAAGCAAAGCTCTACAACTTATTTACATGACATTCAAGTAATCTACTCAGAATTCAAATTTTTGCTTAAAAGCAAATTATTATGAGGTCCGGAAAGATGACGAATCAATTCTTGTAATGATTCAAAAGACAATTGACAAAAACAACAATTAAATTTCTTTTGTCCTTCTTCCGAGATGATGTTACGATGCACTGAACACAAATGTTTGAGAAGATGCGCTTTCTGTTTAAACATGGCAACACACAGTCGACATGCAAACGGTTTCTCCCCAGTGTGAACTCGAAGATGTGTCTTTAGATTCCAACTCATCCCGAATTGTTTCCCACAATATTCACATCGGTATTCTCTCACGGGTTGCTTTGAGGTATTGCCCCCGTTATCTCCACCTGCACCCGAACTAGGAGATGTTTCTACTTGTGGAGTTGGATACACAGACCACGGCCACGGTACGTCACCCATAACTTGATACTGATTCGGTGGCGGTGGCAAGCTAGTTCCATCTGCACTGGGAGGACGATATTTAACTAGAACTTCATCGGATGACGGTGTACTGTCGTGTAAAATGGAAGACATTTGACTTGCAACACTTGGAGGCTCTAATGGCGGTCTGGAAGCACCGACGTCGTTTCGAGGCCCGCCACCATCTTCGACAATGTATGATGGACAAGGGACGAAGGGAGGGTTCTGTGCTGGTGGGTTGTGGAAGCCCGGTCGTCGTCTAGGGGTGTAAGGTTCCTGTGGAGGTGAAACAACGCTCCCTCCTTGTAAATCGTCACTACTAACACTCATAGGTGATTTTCGAGGAATAGGAGACTCAGAAGCATATTCAAACTTTCTTTTACTTCGGTGGGCGTCTATTCTGTTTTCGTGAGCTTGTGAACTCCCATACTCCTTCATGTTATGTTGCGCATCTGTACCATCCATATGGTCCGATAGATCTGCAGGAACATGTGTATCCGATGTTAACTGCAAAACAAAATAGAGAGGAAAATATGTCCTTATTAGTTCGAAGTAACTGGACAAACTATAATTATATTCATAGTGTACAGTGCTATACAAAAAGTGTTTCAAACACCGTTCATAGTTCCTATTGAAAGTTCTTTGCTACCATCTGTAAGTACAATGATTTCATAATTAGAATTGAAAGAACGAGATTAATAAAGCATAGCACCAAATATTGTTTAAAACATTCAAAATGGTTACAATGGTTTTAAGTATTTCTAATAAACGAATGTCCAGGATAAGCCATTTTGTTTACTTACTTTAATCTCATTGAAATAAAAGTCATTCATACATTAACTGGGAAGATAAATATGTTGGACTGAGTTGGATCTATTTGTTTAAGGCGTAAAAGGAAGGAAAGTAAAAGAAAAAAAGAGGAATCCATATCTTAAGAACGAGAATACGGATAAATTTGAGAGATCCTGTTCGAAACTGGCCCATAAAAGACATTGTTTCGGCAACAAACAGCCCATCATTGGCACATCATCTTTTATATGAAAGCTGAATGTTTATTTCTTTGTCCTTTATACAAACTCATACTACTGAATCGCCCTACTGAGTGTTTGGCATATTCTTGTAGAATGTCCAGAATACTCAGACCTCAGTTAAGTTTTTGATGGATAACCCTGTTTCCAGCGACCGTATTCTCTGTTTTATTCATACGATTGAAACAGTTAACGCTCTCTGATGGTCATCTTTTAAGCTTTTACTTGTTTCATTTCATTATTATGACTACTCTTTCAGTTAGTTCGCTTCTTAAATGTTATTTATTTCATTTTTCCTTTAGTTCTTTCATGACCTCTGTTTTATTTTTCTATTATATTACTGATCTTACATTTGAAAACACTTCTCTAAAAGTCTTATTCTGACCATTGTTTTTATGAGAATCATTTGGACGTTCGTCTTTTCGTGAAGAGGACAAATAGCCTCGGCGTTAACGTTTCAACTAAATATCTTGATCAATCAATTATCGAGATAGTTTTCGAGTTCTCGACGCCACGAGAATAGAAAAAACGAATGCAAAAGCGGTTTTCCTCTAATTCGGTAAAAATTGCCGACTAATAAAATACATATATACAGTAATACAAAAAGGAATTTTCTTCTGAATGCATTAATTTAAAATACAATTAATTATTGTTTAGAACATAACATTATTGCTTTTAACATTTATATATTAAGATTCAACGTTACGTATTCTGCTGTCATCTGCTGGTGGTAAATCTTGTGAAACATCCTTCTGATAAGGGTAAACAAACATGACCTAAAAACCCAAATACAACTGATTTATTAAGAATGGTCAATATCCAACATTGTTTATTATTCATTCCTAAAGAGATTCTGAATTAAAGTTTTATTTTTATTTATTTATTTTTTAACGTGCCAAAACTCACGAAATTCCTAATTTTTTCTCCCCTGATGTTCGGGTAGTATAGTATTGTTTGAATCTTAAGAGGTTAACCAAAAACGCAATTCTACTTTATAAACACTAAAATTATTCAATATCAGAATACAAACGGAACATGCCAAATGAAATGTGATTTTTACGGTTGTGTAGCATGGTGAATAATTTCTCCCAATAATTTCACCAGCCCGAATGCTGTTTAACTTGTTTTAGTTTTCCTTGTTTCCATGTGTATTTAATTTCCTCTTGTTTCTCTTTTTCTCTCTCTCTCTCTCTCTCTTTTAATTATTTATTATTTCTACGTCAAATTCTATCTATCTTTTTCGTATCGATTTCTTGTACTTCTACCCTTGAAAATGGAAACTAATTAATTGCTGGAATTAGCGAAGGAATTATTTTCCGTAAGATGGGACAGTAAGGATTCACTACAATTAACTTAAAGGTTTGATTAATACGATAAACTGAAATCTTTTGTAGCTATAAAAGATCATGAGCAACCAAGTTCAGCTGGACGTTGCGCGGTAAGCAAACTAATTCTCAAGTTTGAATGGTTAACGCTTCTATCTTTTGACATATGTGGTCCTGAATTCTGCTTCCCGGTAGGAAACACTATCTTGGTATTGATGTGCTTACCAGAAGCACTAGACAGCTACGAAGTCTGACAGTAAAGTAAACAATTTTTACATTTGTATATTGTGTATATGTGAAATTGTAAATCCGAAGCACCGCATCAATTAAAGGGTAATTGCTTTGTACTGGATTTTCGGTTAATTCTGATGTCCTTAGATTATTCTTCGATGATCTGGGAGCGTATACGATTCAGTACAGTGTGCCGTTTTCATATATTGTAAACTGCAACGGAATCTATATTAGATTGTATCCTTACATACATTGTACACTAAACTTTGTTAGCCTGATCACCATAAAGAGATTAATCTACATAGTACTATTTATTATCTTACGCATTGAACTGCATCAAGAAAATGTTCAAATATCTTCATAGCCCTAATCTTCGTTAGGTTCCTGATCCACAAAGGATTATGTCAGACACACACACAGACCACAAAGACCATTACATCTATTTCACTCAAAAACATCTGAATATCTACTCACTTCTATCACGAACAAGATGTGACTTTCTGAGCACCACTTTTAACTTACACCGAAATAATCATATATCTCCAACAGTATTTTAGTAAGTATCACCTGATGATGGTTTCACCGGCTTACACCTCAACTCTGTTATTTCCCGACTGCTTACACGTGAACTTCGTCAGATATATATTATTCTCTGTGTAATATTATTCTCTTCGTAAAATTATAACTCATATGAGTTTCTACAAGTTCATTGCACAATTAATTGTAAAATGATTTTAAAACTCACAGAATTTAGCATTTTTTCTTTTCTTTACATGTTAATAGGTGCACCTACATACTACTCAAATTGAAATCTCTCTTTACTAACGTTGTTCTTTCTAGTTTTACAGCGACCTATCTCAATGTTCTCTCTTTAAATTAAATTTATGCAATAGCTTATTGTATTCTCAAAATGAAACCTGTGTGTAGTCTTTATTATATATTCTGTTATTACTGACTTATCTAGGAGGTCAAAAGTAAAGGACTTCTGCAATTTCTCGCACTAGGACTTGGTAACACTGCTAGTATCCAGCGCTGAATTAGTGTCGTCTGCGACACTTTTGTGCAACGTGTCACTCTTAGTTCCCGCGTTAATCGCTCGAGTGTAGCAGACTGTTAAACATGGCAGCTCCATTGTCGATCTGCACCAAGGAGGAAATGAGGGCAGTAATTAGCTTTTTGTTTGCGGAAGGCATTAAACCTGCGGAAATTATTCTTCGAATGCAAGCGCAGTATGGTGACAGCTGTTTATCGCGAAGCATAACGCACAAAAGTTGGACACTTCTCGTAAACATTTGGCCCGTTATCGTCGCGAGGGAGATGGATTTTTACAGCAACTCGTTACTGTAGATGAAACTTGGGTACATCGTCACAAACCGGAAAGTAAAGCTGCGAGCATGGTTTGGAAGCATTCATCATCACCAGAAGTTAAGAAAAAATTTAAACGTCAACCATCAGCTAGTCATTGGTGCGGTGCAAAATTGGTTACAGGTGCAACCAAAAAACTTCTTTTTTTCTCTCTCTCTCCGACGGAATCAAAAAAATTGTGAAATGTTGGGAAAAGTGCGTTGAAGTGCAGGGAGATTATGTAGAAAAATAATGTATGTTTCAGTTTTCTATCATTAGAATAAATGTACCTTTTGTCAAGTCCCTTTACTTTTTGACTCCTCCTCGTATATAATTGTACTTTAGTATTCTAAATATGTTTCTTTAACTTCTGCTTTACAGTTACATATGTAACTACATTTACAATCAACTTTATACATTCCTAGATATTTTCATTACGATTTATCTTTTTGGTTCTTATTCACTTATTTATTGAACAATTTGCTTTATATAAAGTAAAAAGATCTACAAAAATAGATTATTTGTAATGATCTCGTTGTGAAAGCTTAAATACAAGAGTAAGAAGTATGCTTTACCATCTCGCAGGGCAGCAATTGCAATAGTATTATTTTAATTACACTTCTAATGGCGCTAACAAAATTTCCATTTGTGTTATACACAAGGATTACATATATATATATATACATGATACTTATGCAACTACTACCTTACTTTAAAATGATTTAGTTCGAAATAAATTGGAATATACGTCTACAATATGAGCCTTATTATACTAGTCATATAGTAATCAAATACAAATTGTACAAAAAAGAAGTTACAAGATTATCATCAATCAGAATATAAAGACAAGACACCTTATTGATTTCTTTTTTTTTAAATTTACAATTTCTTAATAAACAGACAAAGAAGATTTCCTTATAAAATAAATAAGGGAAACCTAGAGAATGGTATATACTTAATTATCTAGGATTAGTACATGTAATCTAGTAATATGTAAAATACCAAAACTATTGGGTACAATAATTCATATAATACAGAACAAAAATATATACAAAGAACATCTGAAATTCGAAATCTTGCGATAACTTTACATTAAAAATTCACATCTTCCAATGTAGACTGATATCTAGTATGATTTTGAATTGCTTATGGATCTCGAATTTCCTTTTCGGTTTTGAAATTTTACGTATTTGTATTATTATTTATTATTATTATTATTATTATTATTATTATTATTATTATTATTATTATTATTATTATTATTATTATTATTATCTTCAATTTCTTCTTTGTATTCGTATGTAATCCGAAGTACGGAGAAACCATCCATCCCACATGTTCTTCTGCCAATAGTTTCGAAAATACCTGATCGATTTTAGTACGGATTTGAGTTATATATACAGTAATTAATGAAGGAAAATCATACTCAAATTAACTAATTCATTTCAAAGCTACTGAAAACTTGTGCAGCTGACTGTACATAGATTAAATATATGGATGTAAAAAAAACTACTAAACGTCGTTGAATTGGTTGGTTTGCATTCCCTTTAAGAATTGACGCTATATGAAACGTGGATCTAGAATTTGAAATGGAACTCGAACCCAGGTCTTCCAGACCAAAAGCGCGTACGCTAATTATATAGGCATGAGGGAGCTCTATTATCTGGAGATGAATAAAATAATTATCCTGTATTTCATACCTATGGAGACATTAGTTCTGACAAGAATTTTATGCATGTGGACACATCAATTATGACAATAATTATTTTTTTAAAAACACACACACACACACTCTTTAAATAAAATTTACTGTAACTCTGATTTATGAAAGTAAAATAATCCTTTAAGGAATAGAGTGAATTGAAGAACACCTACACTGTTCAGCACTTCACCTAACAATAACTTCTTTCTGCAAAATAAGATCCCCCCCGGATTTTCAAATTTGTCTACTGAGGTTACAAATATCATATAGTTTTACTGCTTTTAGATATATTTGTACACTTTCACCATAGAAATTACGTCCTCATTATTGAAATTACGTTTACAAGTAAGTACAGTACATCATCACAAATTAAAAGTATAAAATGAAAACTATTCGTTAAAAATATCTCTCAATACATACGTATCGAATTTATGCCAAGTAAAGACACGTTGAATGAAATTTCTAGTATAGCTGCTAAAACTAAAATATTTTATACTAACATTCAAAAAATTTAATATTTATTCAAATAACGGATAATTATTCAAATAAACGAATGAACATTTACATAACGAACAATTGAAGGGTATAGTGAGAGAGGGAGCTATGCCACAAATTTTGAAAATTTTAGTTTTTGCCATTTCTAGTCTTCTACTGCCATATGTCATGCATCATGCGACATAACTCCTGCGTTTTCTGCACCAGATATTCTGAGTTCATGAATATGTCCTCAGCAACATTTTGAGTGAGAGAGCTATGCCACTTACCAATGGTGTCTGGCATGGCAGTAGAGGAGATATCAATAGTTGAACAGTAAAACAGTACAGAGTGGTGTTGCAATATCCTATGTTAGCTTTCATATCTCGAAAATAACTGCTGTGAAATTTAATACAACACTACCAGGTACACTCTTCTTCAAATACACCTATTTTGACACGGAAGTCTTCAAGAAAATGCATTTCGTCGCTCCAAACCCAAAAGAGATCTCGTGGTTTATTATCCTTATGTGAGTACACTTCCTGAAGAAATACTACCGGTACTACTCTACTTATATGAACGACCCGTATCAGCTCTGAACTCAAAAAGATCTCATAGCAATAATTTCATATATTCGTCCAGTTTTTCGTGGTGTTTACCAAAAACTAATACACAAACATTTATATCATGCATTTCACAATAAATGCTATTTACATTGAAATTCATACCTTTCCTTTTGCATAATTTACATAACAAAGAAATTAAGAAGTAAAAAATTAACCCTTTTTTATACAAACTATGACGAAAAACGATGCTTTAGGAAACTTAATTTATTTCCATTTCTTGTCGAAGTGGCATAGCTCCCTCTCTCTCTCTCTCTCTCTCTAGATCCCTTAATTGTTCGAATAATAATTCACGTAACGAATAATTTAAAAACCGTTCAAACACTGAACAATACTTGAGTTAATAATCGAATAATAAAAAAATAACTAATACAAGCACGGACAATTGTTTTTTAAAAATTTTTACAGTACCAATTTTTAATGTACGACATATCCTCAATAATAACATTAGAACAATAAATTACTAATTTTTACCAAGTAATGTGAGATATCTCAGATTAATTAATTGATCGGCAATTACAGCCATCATTTTCTGCAACACACTTATTTCATGATATTAAAAAAAAAATAAAAAAAAAATGAGTTTTTGATCTTGTTTGAAAATATGCCTGTATTTTCAGCGGCAGCAACAAAATATTTTGTAAATTCAATGCAAACAGACAAGCAAGTTCATTACTGTAATTCATAAAATTCATAATCTAATACGTCTTTGGTTTACTTAGCTATACCGCACTAAACCGCACTAAGTTTCTATAGTCACTTAGTTTTCACTTAGTATAGTCAGTTATAGTTTGTTTGCTCAAATAGCAGCTACAAAAAATGCTCATTCTTCGAAATATTGTTTATCTAAACAAACTTCTAAAACCCTCCTTTTTATTAATTACTAGAGTGCATACATTTTAGCTGTAATTATCAGATTTGTTCCAGAAAAACTGATAAATACAGGATTTTCAAGGTCTTAAGAATTTTCCATTCTTATTACGCTCTGAAAAGATATCTGAATATTTTTTAAATAACTTACTCCAAGAATAACTTTGACAGAATATTCAACGAAACTTAGGAACTGCAGTTTAATCAATGTTACTATAGCAATGTTAACAATGATAAGTGGAAACAATTAATTCCGTTGATTACGTCTCTAAGATTTTTACTGAATAGTTTCGGCCATTTAAGCTGCAACCTTGTTTGTAAGAAAAGTTACTCACAGTCCCCGATGGCAGAACTTTCTTTGTCTTTCTGCAATGAGCTTTTTTTAAGTCAAAAGTTTTCTGCAGGAATTCTGCAAAAATTTTCTGCTGAAGAAACACTTGTGTCTTAAAAATACGCTTTACGCGACATAAAAACAGTTCAAACTATATTTATGCGAGTAGTCCGTCCATTTAAGACATCTACACATAGCAGGCATGTTTTTATATTTTTCTGTTGGCTATTTTTTTTTTTTCTCTGGCAATTTTTCTGCACAGGCGCGGCAAATTTTCTGCGATCACATCGCAGATCGAGGTGTTCTGCTATGGGGCTCACAGTAAAATCGAATCACTTTATATGAACATTGCACGGTGTTTTGCACTTTTAGTGCGAGGGTTCATGTTTGGAAAGAGACCTCTGGTTAAACTAATTGTTTATTTACAAAAAAAAAAAAAATCTGTACAACGGCAATTTCTTTGTGTAACGCTAATACTACGAGAAACCTGTAGGTCACTAACAAAATATGAGCATCTCTCTCTTAGGCTATGCTTCTTCTTTCCTTCATGTGATTATTTCATTTCATATTACGCTTGTCAACTCGACAAACATTTACAAGTAGAAACAAGAAGTATAAGAATACTGAGATTTGTTTCAATTTTTTCTTCTCTTTTCCTTGGGAGGTGACACCAAGCTAAGACAACAAATATAGACCAACCTGGGTGCACAAATGCTTCCTTTCGGATTTATAGGCAGCCGAAAATATGACAAAAATGAGGTTTGAAGGTCCATAGCTCCAATACTATGGGACCTACCGTAGTCGGGTCAAGACTTCACTTAGGAACTAATATGTGCTCTATTCGAAAATTCATGTTTCAGAATCCTAAGGTTATCACGCAACAATTTTTATTGAAGGAGTTTGCCTATGGGCATATAATTTGAAGTACTCACCAACTACCTCTATAAAAATTGTTGCGGAAGTACCACAGGATTGTGAAACTTGGATATATGGATAGGGTACATATTAAGTGAAGTCTCGACCCGACTATGGTACGTCCCATAGTTTTGGAGCTATAGACCTTTAAAGTTCATTTTTTTATGCTTTCGGCAGCTTGTAATTCCGAAAGGAAGCATTTGTGCACCCAAGTTAGTCTATACTTTTTGTTTTCTCTTGATATCAGAAATCACTTCCCAAACGTTGTCGGTGTTGTTTTGAAACACCCTGTATATTTGCATTAAGTTTAGATGCTCCTGTCGAATATAGAGTTACTTTGACGGATGCTATCTTTCAAATATACACTGTTTCTTTCTTAGATCTCTGAGAGGTTATACTCCTGCTTTAAATTAACAATACTATAACATCGTGTTCTGAAACTGATTACCTGCAGGTCTCAAACCATTTTGTCATACTAATGGCTATACTGTTTATTATAATTAAACTATTTCAAAAACTGCCTATCTTGGAGCCCAAATCATCTTATCAACCATTATTGGCTATACTGTTTATTATAATTAAACTATTTCAAAAGCTGCCTATCTTGGAGCCCAAATCATCTTATCAACCATTATTGGCTATACTGTTTATTGTAATTAAACTATTTCAAAAGCTGCCTATCTTAGAGCCCAAATCATCTTATCAACCATTATTGGCTATACTGTTTATTATAATTAAACTATTTCAAAAGCTGCCTATCTTAAAGCCCAAATCATCTTATCAACCATTATTGGCTATACTGTTTATTATAATTAAACTATTTCAAAAGCTGCCTATCTTAAAGCCCAAATCATCTTATCAACCATTATTGGCTATACTGTTTATTATAATTAAACTATTTCAAAAGCTGCCTATCTTAAAGCCCAAATCATCTTATCAACCATTATTGGCTATACTGTTTATTATAATTAAACTATTTCAAAAGCTGCCTATCTTAAAGCCCAAATCATCTTATCAACCATTATTGGCTATACTGTTTATTATAATTAAACTATTTCAAAAGCTGCCTATCTTAAAGCCCAAATCATCTTATCAACCATTATTGGCTATACTGTTTATTATAATTAAACTATTTCAAAAACTGCTTATCTTAAAGCCCAAATCATCTTATCAACCATTATTGGCTATACTGTTTATTATAATTAAACTATTTCAAAAGCTGCCTATCTTAAAGCCCAAATCATCTTATCAACCATTATTGGCTATACTGTTTATTATAATTAAACTATTTCAAAAGCTGCCTATCTTAAAGCCCAAATCATCTTATCAACCATTATTGGCTATACTGTTTATTATAATTAAACTATTTCAAAAGCTGCCTATCTTAAAGCCCAAATCATCTTATCAACCATTATTGGCTATACTGTTTATTATAATTAAACTATTTCAAAAGCTGCCTATCTTAAAGCCCAAATCATCTTATCAACCATTATTGGCTATACTGTTTATTATAATTAAACTATTTCAAAAGCTGCCTATCTTGGAGCCCAAATCATCTTATCAACCATTATTGGCTATACTGTTTATTATAATTAAACTATTTCAAAAGCTGCCTATCTTAAAGCCCAAATCATCTTATCAACCATTATTGGCTATACTGTTTATTATAATTAAACTATTTCAAAAGCTGCCTATCTTAAAGCCCAAATCATCTTATCAACCATTATTGGCTATACTGTTTATTATAATTAAACTATTTCAAAAGCTGCCTATCTTAAAGCCCAAATCATCTTATCAACCATTATTGGCTATACTGTTTATTATAATTAAACTATTTCAAAAACTGCTTATCTTGGAGCCCAAATAATCTTATCAGCCATTAGTGGATATACTGTTTAATATAAAGAAAATATGGGCATGGGCGGCGATTAGGGGGGCAAGAGGGGGCAGTTGCCCCCTCCCCGTTTTTTTTTAAGTGACTACTTAACTCTTTTAAATTATATCATCTATTTTTCGGTGATAGGCTAGAATCTTCATTATTCGATTTTAAAATGTACCAAAAAAGCTTTTTACTTCTGTTTTTTCTCAAGCCTGCAGGCATTGTAGAACACGTTTCATATGCTTTCACGCCTTTCTGCGTCAAGACGTAGAGTGTGATGACGTCATAACTAAAAATATTTTTTGTTATGACTTTTTTATTACTTTTTGCAGGACTTACTTTTGCACCAAGAAGATTGAAATTTTGCACACACATTCACCGCACCCCTTAATATTTTCCAGATTCTTTTCAGATTTCTGCGATAAAACAGGAGAGTCCAGAGGGGCAACAAGGTATTAGGGGAAACGATATCTTTCAAACAAATATCCCTTTTTTGCGATTTTCCCTCCTCAGTTACATGATGGAGACATGTAAATGGTACCGTTTGAAAGGCTGTTCTGTTCTAAAAAGAATGATGTACGAACCATGATCCTAGTATAAATAGGGATGTCTCCGGGAATTTTTATCTGAGATTCTTTTTTATAGGAGAATCTGGAGTATTGTAGAGATATTATTTTTGGCGGGCTTACTTTTGCACCTAGAAGCTTGAAATTTTTTATACACATTTAGTACACCCCTTCGTATTTTTCAGTTGATTTTGAGATCTGTGTGTTAACACAGGGGGTCCAGAGGAGATCAAAGTTTGAAAAGATCAGAAAAAATTCAGATTTCCCTCAAAATTTCCCGCCTTAGGAACATGATAGGAAAACGTAAATGGAACCGTTTGAAAGGTGGTTCTATTCTGAAGAGAATGAGGTACTAACCATGATTCTAGGATAAATAGGGATGTTGCTGTAGTTGATTGACTGAAATTCAATAATTTACCTTTAAAAAGCCATAATTTAAAATGGTTAATGTGTATAGTTTCATTTGGAAATCTAAAGTTTTTGCATATATTACTGGTTCATAGAAAAAAATGATACCACATATTTGTCGTTGCGTAAGTATGTATTGGTTATTTGTATTCCCGTGGAGTTAAGACAGCTACAGGAATTGCGTTTTAATTGCATTTCAAAGGAATTAATATTACAATTGCGTCGTAGCATATGCTTGTAGTATTTACTGTCTTTCATTTTCTAAGAGTAATAACATACATTTAATGGCAAGTGTGGAATTAAAAATGTACGTTGTTCATTAATCCCCAGTTTCAATATAAATTCTACAAAACAAGCCTCTATTCGTTAGTATGATTAATAATATCCTTTCTATTTATTTGTTTTGCAAATATGTTACTAAATAATCTGATCACACAATTTTCCAGACAGAATTTTAAGATGTTTATGAGCAAGGAATCAAGGATCCTATTAGTTATACAACCTTTCGTCAAACAAAATGTTAGAAACAACCAGGAAAACTAACATTGATATACATTGGATACGAAAATATTTAGATCATATCTTGTCCCCCCCACTTTTAACGTCCAATCGCCGCCACTGAATATGGGTATCAATACTGACTCTTTCGAGTCCCAAATCATCTTGTCAAACACATTAACTAGCTATGTTTATAACGGAAGATATATCAAAACCGACTTCCTCCACATCCTAATTATGTTTTCAATACATTAGTGGCTACACTGTTTAATGTCATGAAATTATATGTAATTTTGGTGCCGGTTCTATACTTACAAACACGAGAGGAATCAAACCAACCTAATATTTCAGCTTTTGATCTTTCTATAGTTCCGAAACTGTCATTAGATTCTTTCCCTGATCTTAAATTCAAACTATAACCTCGCTAAGAAATACAAACCTTCATTGCAGTGTCTTTATCCAAACTATTTTCACACGATGAATGCACTTCACTTGCCGCCACTTCAGATCTTTCATCTGTATCAGCGTGAGAACGCCTATCAGAAGACAAACACAAATTCACTGGGTTTAACGAATTCCTCCGAGAATCGGACAGTTTACCACAATGTTTTGGTTCGTCTGACATAGGACTACCATTGGTTTCCACTTTAATTGACATAAAATCCTCCTTTGACTTATGACTTGGACCATTATTTACACGTTCACTATCTGCAATTAAACCAGGCCACTTGTCCCAAAAATCAGACTTAATTTGAAGAAGATTTATAAGATCGCGTAATGTGTCCACTTCATGGGTATGCAGATACGCCTCTCCCATGTAGAGGAAGTGTAATAAATATTTTAAGTCTGATAACTTGACTCCGGGGAAATGAACCGTCACTGGATTTTCCACCATTGGTGTAGTTTCCAACAGGTCTCGAATGAGTGGACTAGCTGATGCTAGGACGAGTCGGTGGGCTTTTAACGTTCCTCCATCACACACCAGTAACATATCGGCAAAGCACTCGAGTTGAAACCAGGACTGAATTTCGTTGACTAGGGACGTATGATGCTTCCCGTAATGCAAGGTCAAGTGGCCACTGTCACACATGGCTGGTTGGAAGTCATATACCTGAAAACACAAACACAAAATTGCGTTAGAAATTGTCCAAGATACACAAAGAATTTAATGAAGCTTAAAATTACTTCTTTATGAGAGAAAGGATCAGACATAGGCTATCCAAGTGATTCCCAATCTTATATGATTGACGACACATTTTACAACAATACCCACGACACCGTGGCACACTTGTTTGATTTTATTATAATATAAATTCTAATAGTGCAAAAGTAGTGACTTTTAGTGCTCCCCACGAGACGAGAAAACTCTTTGACAAACTTTTCTAGATGAGAATGCACTTTGACAACAATTTTTCTAGATGAGAATGCACTTTGATAACTACTTTTCTAGATGAGAATGCACTTTGACAACAATTCTTCTAGATGAGAATGCACTTTGACAGCAATTTTTCTAGATGAGAATGCACTTTGACAACAATTTTTTTAGATGAGAATGCAATTTGACAACAATTTTTCGAGACGAGAACGCACTTCAACAACGCCTTTTCGAGACGAGAAAAATACTTTGAGAACAACTTTTCAAGACGAGAAAACATTTTTGACAACACCCTTTTTGAGACGAGACTGACTCATATCAACGTCTCATAGGCAGCACTAATCACTATGTAGCCCTGAGCATTGTTGCTTCAGATGGTGTTGGCTAGTTAACAGTCTGTCTTAAAATAGTTTCAACTAATTACTAAATGCTTTTATATGAGTTTTAAATTCCAATATTCAGCGACACACCGGTTGGGAACCACTGGTTTATTCTATTGCCTAAGTCCAAACAGAACTAACACATAAATGTACACAGAAGTTACATATGAACATAAAAAATGCTTTAATACTCATAGCACTAGTACAAATATTTGGCACCCCTGCAAAAAAGAAAAAAAGAAAACGTTATTTAAGTTAAATTTCTCTCCAGGTCTCTCGTTATGAAACAAAAATGCTTCAAACAATTTTCTATAGAAAAGTGCATGCTCTAAACATTGTAAGAATGAACAAAACAGTTTCTCTTTTAAAAAATAAAAACCGGAAAAGGCTGTTTTCTCCAACAATTGGTTCAGTTTGAGAGAGTAAGTAACGTATTCTACTTTTGGCATAAATTTTAATCAAGTGATCTAATAAAACTCAGCTGCAGGTACGTAATTAACCATGTTTCAAGTCATTTTAAAAAGGTTGGCCGTTTTCCCATGATCCCCCTAAATAATGGACTTGACACTAATCTCGATCATTTCGACATGGTTCACTCCTTTTCACTCCCACGCAATTGGGGTTGAATTTGGATTTAAAGAGCATCTGGAGTGTCACTATTCACCTCAGGCACACCGAAAACTATAGATTCGACATTACGGTCGTCGTTTTCGATTTTTACACGCCACCCTTTTACCCCCTCATTCCCAGCGGTGCTAGGGATGTCTCATTTTTGATGTGGTTGAAATTGTTCTACACGTTCCAGAGTTATGCTAGAACATACATTTATATCAGCATTTTTTGAAACGTAGTATCATATCATTATATATATATATATATATATATATATATATATATATATATATATATATATATATATATATATATATACAGTGGCGTATTTACGATTTTGTTTCGGGGGGGGCTTTGCTAACTTTCGGGGGGGGGCTTTGCCTGAAAATGTGAAAATTATGCAAAATATTTTATATACTTTACTATAGTAAGTAAGATTTCGGGGGGGGGCTTAAGCCCGGAAGCCCCCCCTAAATACGCCACTGTATATATATATATATATATATATATATATATATATATATATATATATATATATATATATATATATATATCAGAAATGCTATGCAAGCGAAATATTACAACGCAAAATGCGATACTTACCCTATATGATCATAATTTATTATCAAAGTGAGCTACTTTTGGAAGAAAGAAAAAGAAAACCGTTTATTGCTCTCCTTCCTTCAAGACAGAATGATTAATTTTCATGTAACATATACTGGAAAACATCCAGTGATAAATATCCTCTCGCTCGAATAGGCTACCCTACCTTTCTACTTTTGATTCTCAATAATGCAAACCAATCTACGAGGGATAACCGAAAAATATTTACATTAGTAACACTTTTGTCTTGTTGCAGGTTTGAGGACTTTGGATTCTGAGAAGTGGGTATTTTAAATGGTAACTCGTCTAGAAAATTGGTCAAGAGCAGAAGCAAGATCAGTGGTACAGTTCCTGTGAGCAGGGACGTACGGAAGGGGGGGGACACGGGGGTCCGGACCCCCCCCCCGAAATTTCGACTTTTTAAAAATTTAGCCTAATTTTAGGGGCAATTTTAGCAATTTTAATATAAAATAGCTTCATATTTAGTTTGAACCCCCCCCCCGAAATAAATTCCTGGGTACGCTACTGCCTCTGGGTATGCTGACATTCAAAGGCAGATTGTGGTGGTGTATAGGGAAGGCTCAATTTCAAGGCAACATATCGTGAAGTGATGTCATGCCTTCAAAGAACGGGCTAATATTGTTAATGACAATCCTGGACACAGAGGTAGACTCAGTGCTTCAACCATTGATGTGGACTGTGTTCGTGTGGACAGAAGAACGTTACGCTTAATATCAGTTGAGCTGGGACTACCATATGATGTTGTGCAGAACATTGTGGTTAATGCCCTTAAGAGGCCTCATCCCGGCGAAATTAAAATACCGCTAATTTTACAGTAAGTATGTGATATCTTCAAATAGATAAAAGATAATCGAAATGTGGAACAAGAGCGTCCTAGACAATATCATTTTACATGAGATATCGTTATCACGACTCACTTATCTGCTTTCGATTTCGAGCCATTTTGAAAATCGTCATTTATTTTCGCGTTTCTAAACGGCTGAAAACGGAAAGCCACTAGGTGACTTGTGATAGCGGAACCTCACGCAATATAATATTGTCTAGGGCGCTCTGGTTCCACATTTCAATTATCTCTTATCTATTTGAAGATATCACATAATTACTGTAAAATTAGCGGTATTTTGATTTTGCCGGAATGAGGACTCTTAAGTACAGGAAAGTCACGAAATGGGTGCAACGGGCAATATCTGAGAATCAGAAGACAACCACGGTGGCGATGTCGCTGAATAGCTTTCAGCGTTACGCAGCGGAGGGAAACGATTTTCTTCACCGAGTAGTGGCTAATGATGAAACAACATAGCACCTTTTCACTCCATCACGGAAATAGTCTTCCCTGGAAAGGAAGCACGCATCTTCTCCACGGAAGAAGAAATTCAAGGTGGTCGTTTCGTCCAGGAAAGGTTTCTGTACTCTATTCTGGGACTATCAGGTATGCTACTGATCGGTAAACAGGAAGAAGTCATGAAAAATGCTGAAAGGTACTGCAGGGTATTTCTGAAGTTCCGGGATGCCATCAGATGAAAACATCCTGCTCTCCACCGCTGTGCTATAATGATAATGCGAGACATCACTTAGCACAAAACGCATTCTGAGCGTGAAGGATTTGAAATACCTTGAAGAAGTGTTCCTCAACATGTCAAATGAAGCTAGTGATTTCCCTACAATGTTTCAACAGAACGACGACTCTCCCCATTACTTGCTAATTGTCCGTAATTAGTTGGATGTCCTACTTCCTGGCGTATGGATCGGTCGCCGTGGCCCCGTTGATTGGCCACCACGCTCTATAGATCTAATACCAACGTATTTTCTGCTTGGGACGGTGATCTACTGAGTTAAGATTCAGAATGTCCAGCATTTAAGTAATTGTACTGTACAATGCATGAAGATGGTTGCACCAGACATTCTGTTAAATGTTCTGGAGAGCGTTCCGCACACATATACGCTCATGTTGAATGTGTACACATTGACCATATACTGTATTTGTTTAGTCATTCTTCTAAGAAGGTTGTAATGCTAGGGAATGGGGTTTAATTTATTGTTACTGTAAGAGTTTTTAAAAATACACACTTAATTTGATGCACACTACACATCAATTATTACCAACTTGTTGACGTATGACGTAGGATGGGACCTTTTATTCAAAGCCAAGAGAGATAGAGAACACGATGAGCAAAGAAGGGGAGGGTACTACAATGGAATGGAATAAAATAAGCGTTGGAAATGTTCGATTAATCATGAATTCATGAGTACTGCATCTGGAAAACCAAGACTAAGAAATGTTTGCCTGTTACCGATGTCTTCTATCGGTGCTAGGTTTGTTTCCTTCTCCTTGCTCCCTCTGTGTGGTTTACCGAGAATCCGAGCAACAAACTGTGACGTCACAGATCATCCATAGGAAATGACTGTCACGGATCGTAATATAATAAAAGATACGCAGGATTTCTGGTTGATCCAAGTTTGTGGTGAACAATATAGTGCCCATGAGTTTTCTTACTCCCATCAGTTGTTTGCTGAAGTTTACTTCCCTTTACAGCACTAAGGCTATATGAGACAGGACCAGAAAAAATGACATCTTTGAGTTTTACGTCCCACGGTTATGCCGATTAGGCTAAAGGAGACGGTGATGATGAGAAATGAGTGAAATGGTGGAATGAAGAAAGTGGGAGGAAACGGGAGAACCCCGAGAAAACCCACGCACACGGTGTTTGTCCACCACAAAGTTCACTTGGCGGGGGCTGGGATCGAACCCGGGACGAGACAGGACCAGAAAGCTCCTGATGCGCCTGTTACAAGATAGAGGGATGCAACGCACTGACCACGCGTTCGCCGCTAGGTTGAATTAATTCAGCCGCTCGCTAACAGATGGCGTTGGAGAGGTTTAGTTCCACAAAGGTCTGTCACGCCAGTGGTTATTTTTTAAAGTTTAAGAGCTATATGAGAAGTGGACCTATCGTTTAGGATGGAATCCGAACCACCAAAGCGTTTAGGGCTCTTCCACCGAGAATCGAACCTGGAGCTACGTCTACTTGAGGTGTGCACTGGTGACGAGACTAGGGATGGCCACATTTTCCGGAAAAACGAAAAATTTTCCGGAAAAGAGGAAGAAGGAATTTTTTCCGGAAAATCGGGAAACGGAAACTTTTTCGGAAAAACGGAAAAAATGACTTCCGGAAACCGGAAAACTTTTTCCGGAAACGGCCATCACTAGACGAGACTAGCTGGTAGGGCTGTTTCATGAATTCTCTGAAGGTCATTCACTTGCATTTATCATCTGTCTCCTCTGTTTCATTTCATTCTTCAGGATTTCTGACATGCACATAAAAAGTAAACAATTTCGATGACTTGAGTGTATGCTCTGAACACCATTCACTTACAAATTGTTATACAGTTTATATTTTTCAGATTCTAAGAAAATCATGAGCAGGGTATATGGCAGGAATACCCTTTCACTTAAATCTTTCTCTGCAACTCATATGTTGCAAAAATTCGTCCCTAAAATTACTACGTATTACGAAGATAGTAGTAGATTTGCCAGATTTTTGAAGATCCACACCGAAACATTATTACTGCCAATATTTTATCAAAAATTCTCGCGATAAATTTCCAACATAAAAAGGCAGTGAAAATTTATAATGTACGTTTTCCAAAATTGTAATATAATATTTGTTCTTATAGGTCTCTCAGAATTTAAAAAACTTACACTACATAAACACTAGTATGCACAAGGATAATAATAATAATAATAATAATAATAATAATAATAATAATAATAATAATAATAATAATAATAATATAAAGGTAACCAAGAAAGTTTTGTCGCTTTTTTCACCCACCACATTCGAACATCGATGAAACGTAAGACGTACCTGGAAGATCAAAAATAGTCCCCATCAGCATCGACGACCTTCTGCCAACGTTCTGGAAGGCCATTGATTCCATCGCGATAGAACTTCGTGGGCTGTATAGCGAAGATATTAAGTGCATTTTGCCTGTACTAGGGATTTGAACTGGTGTTCTTTAAGGTGATTGTCCAAGGAATGGAGCAGGTGATAATCGGACAATGCAATGTCCGGGGAGTATGGCGGATGCAATAGTGTTTTCCATACAAGGCGCAGAATGGTGTTCCGGGTCATTCTAGCCTCGCGAGGCTTAGCGTTGTCCTGTAGCAGCAGGACCCCTTTACGATTCTGAAGTGTTGGCTCCAGAGTTTTGAGTTTTTCTTGAACACAGCTGAGCTGCTTACAGTACACAGTTTTATTGATGCTCTCACATGCTAGTAGCAGTTCCCGATGCACCATGCCGCGAGCAATTCACCAAACACACAGGAGAACCTTCTTCAGGTGCAGTGGTGGTTTCGGCTGTTTTGGAACCGGTTCATGGAATACTAACCAATGATGACGGCACAATGGAGCTTCGTACAGGACTCACTTCTCATCAGATGTCAACTCTCTCCAGAAATGGCTCCTTCCTCAGACGAGACAGCAAAGAAACACTGATGTCTGTTCCCGTTGCCTTCTGGCCCAGAGTCAAATCATGTGGAGCCCATCGACCCAACTTGTAGTGCTTCCCAAATTGATGGAGGTGCTGCCGAATGGTCTCTTTACTTACACTGAATTGTAGTCCCAGTTTCTCACATATTTGGTCTCTGTTCGTCTCAATTGCTGCCTGAAGATCTCATTTTGTACATGTGTTGGTCTTCCGGCACGTGGTGCGTCTTCGAGGGTTTCGTCACCATCCTTAAACTTGCTAAACCACCGCTGCACTATCCGCGTAGTCATGATACTCTCACCAAAGGACTGACATATCTTCCGCCCCGCTGCAGCAGCGTTTGACCCCAGTTTGAACTCTTACAGCATCCACGCGCTTATGACGCTCTGTGGAGGCCTGATGTTCACTCTGTCCTTACGCAAGTTCACGGTGTAACTGAACTGCCACAACCAGGTAAACCCACACCTGCAACTGACCTTCGCCTTATCTCCATTTGCCTGCAACTCACAGTGTGAGGGCCAATGGAACACAGACCTCAAGATAAAGCGATACAACTTTCTTTGTTACCTTTATAATAATAATAATAATAATAATAATAATAATAATAATAATAATAATAATAATAATAATAATAATAATGCAGAAATCAGTCTAAGGTATTTTAGTCCCAAAATTTGCTGTTCGGTAGGTCAAGCTTGGTGTTCTAATTTCTCAAGCAGTTTAATTTCTCTCAAGATTGGTTTTGGAGCTGCAACATATAGATGTAAGAAAAAAATAGTAACACAAAATTTAAGAACTCACTACTTTAACATGTTTATTAGGTTTTAAAATGTCTTTTATGACTGAATGTCCACCATGAGCAATAGAAAATTCTGATCCGCACTTGAAACATTTCACTCTATCGGCTCCTTCAGTAAAACTTTCTTCAAAAATGGAAATTTGTTCTTCAGCTCATCGTTAAACGTAGACCCAAATGAAACACACGTCAACTATTAGTAATACTCTGTTACATACACTACAACACAATGACTGGATGTACAATCACACATACCAACTCGTAAAACTTAAAAGGTTGTCAAGATCGTAGATCTAAAATGTCACTGGACCACAATGGAAAAAGTGCTAGGAGTTGTTAAATAACTTGGCGACTAGAACTAAATTTCGCCGTTTGACAGGGACTAAACACGAAATCGACCGGGACGCCGGGATGACTTCTCGGAACCAGGTCTCTGTTCCGGTCAAATCGACAAGCCTACGTCTGCCAAGCCTAATAGTACTGTATGCCCAAGGAAAGGTGGCTTCTGACAGTTGAGTAGAGCACGTGAAGTACTGGAGGCGCTGTTGCCAGAGGCTCCGCAACAGAGACAGCAGCTCTGGCGACAAACTTAAGACATTTAACAAGTCGTCTCAACTACCGACAACAGCGCGATCAGTGACCTTCGTTGCCTAGCAACAGCGTGAAAGAATATTGCTGTGTGATTGGCGAACAATCGTCTCTCTCGTTTTGTTTAAAACATGTGCAGCTATCTGTCAGAGGCCATCTTTCAGTAACTCGATAATAGTATTATCCATTGCAGTCAGATGATCATGATAAATAACCAGCTATTTTATTCATTTCAAAGTTTCTCCAGGTGTTTTATAAGTAGTATATCTGTCACCGTTGTTATTATTATCTACACATACTGTAAATAAATAGAGGAACAACTTGTTCCAGCAGGAGAATAAAAAAAATCAACTATTACTGGAAACAAACGAATTCATTTCAGCGCCTAACAACTTTTTTTCCTCGATTTTCTCGAAAACTACGTTTGGGAATTTATTTTCAAGCATTTTACATTGTTCGTTTAAGTAACCTATTAACGGATATAATTTATCTCTGGCCAATAATAAAGGTAAACTAAAATTATAAGTTTGAAAATAAATAATATATTTGGAAATGAAATGAAATCTTTCAGTTTTACGTCCCACGTTATGCCGGCTAGGCTAAAGGAGACGGTGATGATGAGAAATGAATGAAATGGTGGGAGGAAACGGGAGAACCCTAGCAAACCCACGCACACGGTGTTTGTTCACCACAAAGTTCACTTGGTGGGGGCTGGCTATAAATCACTAATCATAGCTGTATTGCTGTGTTGCTAATGAATGTCATGATCAAAATTTTGATTAGTCTAGACTTCAGTGTTGTATGTTAATAGATGGCGTGATTCTCATCTATAGCATTAATTTTTAGGTTTACAAAAAAAAAAAAAAAAAAAAAATAGTTTCTCGACAACTATGCATCTGGACAAGCAAATCACTTTGTTCATCTCAGTAACATCTACAGATTGGTATATTCTTACCTTTGGACACTTTTTTTTTTTTTTCATTAAACTAATATTATATAATTTTTCTGTGATGTCTATCTTTCTGGATAGTACAATACTCCAACGACACATTTCATTAATCTCTCTTAATGATTCCTTATTTAAAAGATTTATAAAATAAAGCTTTTCTTCTTCCCAAAGGCTTCTTTTTACATTTCTAACCTTATTTCACGTTCACATTTTTAGGATTTTACGAATAATATCGGTCTCTCTCGCGTGGATACGGATATGGTTAGTATACGCGTCTTTAGGGTGGGAGACCCGGGTTCGATTCCTGATGAGAGATCATCTTCGGATTCCCATATTAAGGCGTAGATCCACGTCTCAAATATAGCCTCGCTGCTCAAAAGAGATGTTAGACTCAAATCAAACCAGAAACTGAACATTATCCAGTATAGAAAACTAAAGCTGTTCCACTACAAGTTTAAGTCAACCTTTTCAACATTATGTTAATTTTCAACTTACATTCTGTAAGTGAAACTAACCAATTCTATAAGTGAAACTAATTCTGCAAGTGGAACTAATTATATTTCTATAGGTGAAATTAACAAATTCTATTTCTATAGCTGAAATTAATCACTTCTATAAGTGAATCTAACAAATTCTAGGTGAAAATAACCAATTTTGTAAGTGAAACCAGGGGCGGATCCAGGACCGACTTCTGGGGGGGCGGTGAGTTGTCATACTGCTACTTTTAAGAGCTCCAAACTTTGGGATGGGTTTTATTTATATAGCTAGGTAAAATAAGAAAGTTTCCTCTTCTGGGGGGAGCGATCGCCCCGATCACCCCCCCTGGATCCTCCCCTGAGTGAAACTAGCCAATTCTGTAAGTGAAATTAACCAATTCTATTTCTATAAGTGAAACTAACCACTTCTAATCACAATTAAAAGTGAACGTCTCTCTGTGAGTCAAGCTGATTCCTAATAGTAATAGTCTCGCTAATACTGTCGCTACCTGCGCTATTGCTTATTACTCAATTGTTTAAACGCACACAATTTTGGTAGGACGATATCTTTGACTAATTGGATAAATATGGTGTGCCCCTACACAGTTGAGGATGGTTGATGACCGAACTCAAAGTAATAATAATAATAATAATAATAATAATAATAATAATAATAATAATAATAATAATAATAATAATAATAATAATAATAATAATAATAATAATAATAAAGTACGATTGTAACCTATAGCGTACGACCCACCCAAGGCCTAGGGTAACTACTTCTCCTAGTTAGTACTAAAAAGGGATACAAAAATCACCAAATATAATTGATGAATAACGCAATTAAAACATTAAAGCTTACATTACAAGCACTACATATTTTCATGCAAGCGTAACAATCCGTCCCCCTTCCCCTCACCTGAATTGTGTTGTGTGTCATCTTTGACCTTCCTCACATATTGAGATTCTAACATAAATCTGGCAAACGTGCAGAACTGAAAGCCATTTCTCATGCAAGTGACCTTGAACTGAAAGTAAAAATGACATTGTACAGTGATGCCAAACATCTCTGTGGTTTTTCGTGTCGTCTGCTTCTTCGCCATCGCAATCATAACCTACATTGTTACCAACAACAAACTTGTTGGGTCTGCAAACATAATGATTTTTTCTTTCTTTTTTTGTTAACTCCGATCATGAAGTCCGCGATGAAGTGCCAAAAAGGTTCGCCACAATTTTCTAATTACATATTCGGGCTGGAGTCCTTCATTTTGTTTTGCTTCTTTTTATGGAGCCGTGGTGCTATCAACTTGTTATATATAAAATTTTACAATATACAGGGTGTTTCAAAACAACACCGACATTTGGGAGATGATTCCTGACACCAAAATAAGACAAAAAAATATATATATAAACCAACCTGGGTGCAAAGATGCTTCCTTTCGGAGTTATAGGCTGCCGAAAACCTGAAAAAATGAACTTTAAAGGTCCATAGCTCCAATACTATGGGACCTACCGTAGTCGGGTCAAGACTATTTAGGAACTACTATGTGCCCTATCCAAATATCCATGTTTCAGAATCCTGTGGTACTTCCGCAACAATTTTATGGAGGTAGTTGGTGAGTACTTCAAATTATATGCCCGTAGTCAAACTAGCCTACCACTAAAAATTGTTGCGTGAGTACATTAGAATTCCACAACATATATTTTTGGATAGTGCACATATTAGTTCCTAAGTGAAGTCTTGACCTGACTATGGTAGGTCCTATAGTTTTGGAGCTATGGACTTTTAAAGTTCATTATTTCATGTTTTCGGCAGCCTATAACTCCGAAAGGAAGCATTTGTGCACTCAGGTTGGTTTATACTTTTCGTCTTATCTTGGTGTCAGGAATCACCTCCCAAACGTTGTCGGTTTTGTTTTGAAACACCCTGTATATAGTCCCACTATGAATGTTATTTTTATTACGTCTACGCTAGTGTAGTAAGATAACAAATTGTAAAATTAACAACCGGTAATCTCTTGATCACTGGTTACGATATGCGGTACTCGATTTTCTGTCTCTTGTGGGCACTCGAATCCTGTCGAAGGCATAGAAGTTAGGTATTGTTCTTTCATTTAAGAGTCTTCATCCCGGCGAAATTAAAATACCGCTAATTTTACAGTAATTATGTGATATCTTCAAATAGATGAAAGATAATCGAAATGTGGAACAAGAGCGCCCTAGACAATATTATTTTACATGAGAAACCGTTATCACGACTCACTTACCTGCTTTCGATTTCGAGCCATTTTGAAAATTGGCATTTATTTTCGCGTTTCTAAACACCTGAAAACGGAAAGCCACTAGGTGACTTGTGATAACGGTACCTCACGCAAAATAATATTGTCTATGGCGCTCTTGTTCCATACTCTTAATTCATACGGTCTGGTCTCCTTTAGCCTAGGGACACAATCGTGGGGCATTGAAACTCAAAAACATCTGATGATTATAAATACAGTACTGTGTTTATTAATGATTATACGATGGCTCATTGCGGCTTTCTCCAGAAAATAGAGGGCATGGTGGCTCAGTAGTAGAGCGCTTAAATTTGGTGCGTGAAATCCCTGGTTCGATATCCGACTAAGTAAGTTTGTGGTTAACACCCTGTCCGTGGGTATTCTTGGGGTACTTTTGTTTTTTCCCATTTCCTCATTCCACCGACTCTTCCATCATCATTCACTTGCCTTAAAGAGTCTTCATCCCGGCGAAATTAAAATACCGCGAATTTTACAGTAATTATGTAATATCTTCAAATAGATAAAAGATAATTGAAATGTGGAACAAGAGCGCCCTAGACAATATTATTTTGCGTGAGGTACCGTTATCACAAGTCACCTAGTGGCTTTCAGTTTTCAGCTGTTTAGAAACGCGAAAATAAATGCCGATTTTCAAAATGGCTCGAAATCCAAAGCAGATAAGTGAGTCGTGATAACGGTTTCTCATGTAAAATAATATTGTCTAGGGCGCTCTTGTTTCACATTTCGATTATTTTTTTTTATCTATTTGAAGATATCACATAAGTACTGTAAAATTAGCGGTATTTTAATTTCGTCGGGATGAAGACTTAATCATCCGTCTCACTTAGCCTAACCGGCATAATTGTGGGACGTTAAACTGAAAGATTTCATTTTAATTTTCTCCAGAAAATGGCGTGTTCTTGCTATTTTTTTTTTTTACATTTTTTTAAATAAAATAGTTGCGCTAATCTGAAATATACACACTTTAATTCTTATTCTTTAATATTTTATATCTTAGTGAAACTAGTTGCATTCCCCAGCCTTAGGCTCGCTGTACACTATAGGTTAACATTCATTTTTTTTCTTCCTTTACAGCTTAACCACTAAACTTGCGGTTATGCAAATAATAATGCTCAAAATCCAAATAAGCTTACGATTCTGGTGTTAACAATAAACAACAAAGTGCGTTGATATTTTTATAGATTGAAATGCAACGAACTGTTTGATAACTAAGTAAATAAATGGGAAAAGACTGAAGTTGTTAATTATATAGTCAAGCAAAAGCTTGATTATTTGTTACTACATTCGTTTACAGTCCAAAGTGTACCGGTACCTACAAAATACGGAGATTTTTTTTTATATATTTTTTTTGCCCTCCGGATAAAGAATTTTTGCCCTCCGGATAAAAATATCCGTTACGGAACTGAACCCACACTTTTACAACACAGATAGTCTTCTTCGTTTCCTCAATGTTTTTATGAACTTTTTCATAAAGGAGAGAAATTATTCCTAATTCTTAGGCATCTATACAGGAACCAGCAAGAGGTCTCTGACAGCTCGCAGCGAGGTTACCACTACTCATATCTGAAGGCTTAATCGGCGCATCTATAATGGGCGTTTTCTTAATGGTGTAAAACAGAATCACTGTAGTTGATAACACTACCACTAAAGTAAGGACTACGTTTTCACTCCGCGCGTGGTAAGAAACTTTAAGGTTGGTGTAAAGGGATAAGTTTTGCCAATAGATGTCACTACAGTCTTCGTATCTCTCTCATGCATTTTTTTTTTTATTTATTTTTTTTTTTTTTACGTTTCACGAAAATTTACAATTTCTCTTACAAATTTCAACCTAGAGACTTCAAAATTTTTGGGAGAAGGAAGTTCATAAAATACCTAAGGCAATAATCCCTGCCGATTTCTTATTTAGAATTTTCTTCATTGTTGAAGTTAAATTGTTAAAGGTTTGGATATCCCTTTCAACAATAAAGAAAATTCTAAATAAAAAATCGGCACGGATTGTTGTCTTCGATAGGTTATCAGGTTCCTTCTCTAAGAATTTGAAATCTCTAGGTTGAAATTTGTAAGAGAAATCCTGAATTTGCGTGAAAGATAAAATATACACGAGAGAGATACGAAGACTGAGTGACATCTATCGGCAAAACTTGTCCCTTTAAACCTTAAGGGCCATTTCATGATGGCTCCTCTTTAGCACCGGCAATGTTTTTTTTTTTTTCAATTTGGAAATAAATCTGCGATACATTACAAAAAACTGAAACTGAAAATCTTTGGTAGAGCACTCATTTCTGCTGTATAGAGTCCCTGGTTCAATCCCAGTTCGCGTCAAGTGGATTTTCTAATGGATAAATTATGTCAGAGAGTTTTCTCGGGGTTCTCTCATTTCCTCCCACTTTTCTTCATTCATCAACATAATCATCACCTTATCTCTTAGTCTCGGTGCATAATAGTGAGACGTTAAACTTTTTTAAAAAATCCAGGTTAGAAAATGAAATCTTTCAGTTTAACGTCCCGCGATTGTGCCCTTTAGGCTATGGGAAACGATGATTATTAACGCAAATGAATGATGATGAAAGAATTGGTGGAATGAGAAAGTGGGAAAAACGGGAGTACCACACGTGGTCGGGGATCGAACCAGGGACCCCACGCACCAAAGGTAAGCGCTCTACCACTGAGCCACCGTGCCCACAAAATCCATGTTCGAATCTCTTAGTTGATCACCTTACTGAGATAAGTGCATCTTTTTTTTTTTTTTTTTTTTTTTTTTTTTTTTTTTTTTAATCCTATCAGTTGAATAGTACGTTTTTAATATATACACGTACTGACGTTCTTCCAAAATTCGTTCCAAAGAGACATTCAGTCTAGTCATTTTATTTTTAAAATAACCATAAAACAAAATTAAAGACAAACAAAAGCTTGTAGGGAAAGCAGCTTAGAACACACAGAATGCACTGTGAAATAGTTAAAAAAAAAAAAAAAGTTTGTGCATCTTATTTTTAACAGGAAAATAAGGAGTCAATCAGTGGTTATCCGCCCTTCTTTCATAATCGGGAGGTCTTGGATTCGAATCTGGTGACCAATACGTTAATTTCACGACACGAGACGAGACAGAATTTTCGTGCGAGACACTTTCACTTCACCTTTCGAGACGAGACAGCGTCTCGCAGGCAATCCTTGGTTTCTCACAGAGCAAATGTTGCAACACATCTTTCAATAATCTTAACTTCCGTCCACATCCTTGTCCATAGTAGTTCTGAATTATTAACTAGGAAGTGGCGGATCTAGGCCGGGGCCGGGGGGCTAGGCCCCCGTATTTTGGGTGACAAAATAATTTAAGCTATTATGTATATATTTTTGAAAGTTTATAGTAAACTCATTATATACCTATCATAGTCTAGAGAGTCTGACTGCCCCCCTTAGTTTTTATCTTCTAGACCCGCCTCTGTAACTAGGTACGCAATAACTGCAAATTTCGAGGGAAGCAATCGACCTTTATTAATTATTATCAGAATTTTTGTAGTGCATTAATTGTCTTCGTGAACGAACACGACATGCAAAAAGTTGAATTTGGCAGACCAGCGAAAAGCGTACTGGCTTTCAAAAAATTATGTTCGCAGAACAAAACGAAGAGACTTCGCCCTATTCCTAATGGTGAAAATTATATTTTTCGTTGTTTAAAATGAGAATTCGCGGGCAAAATGCTTTTCCAAGGTTAAGTCTATAGGCACCGTTTTTCGGTGATTATTTCTCAACAGTACGTCCGATCGGGACATGTGACCCGTTACGTCATTCAGCGCGCGCTTTCGAATTACGATGTTAAATTTGGTTAAGAACGGTTCTGAGCCATGTCTTTTTTTTTTTTTTTTTTACAATAAATGAAGGATGATTTTTTAAAGCGAAAAAGAGAGTGGTAACATGTAAATATAAACGAAAGCGACCGATACGAATGTCCAATCTATACATTTCGGGACTGCTGAGATGAATAGTGATACACCAGATGCTGTTTAAATCCCAACTCATTTCTCATCCGCACGGAGTAAGACGTGGGAATGGAAAAGGGTGACACAAAAATAATCTAAAATTACCGATATTAGTATTTAATCTACAGTTTTCGGGGGTCGCTGAAATGAATAGTGACATACTTGATACCGTTCAAATCCAAATTCAGTCCCAACGGCATAGGTGTGAGGGGTGGGGCTCGGGAGTACAATGTAAAAATAGTGGGAAACAATTTTGATTAGTGTTCCTAATCCATAGTTTTCAGGGTTGCTAAACTGATTCATGAGACAAGAAGGAGCAAGTCAGATATGCCTGCCATATTTTTTTTTTCATGAGAATATGGGACATCTTTAATCTCTCCCCCTCCCTCCAACTTTCCAGCACGGAAACATTTTTACTGCATTATTTGAAATGAATACAAAGAAGTAGCGAATAATTCGTTTTCAGGAAACTTATGTTTCTCGAGAACTCCTATGAATGGTTTGCATTTACACATGAGATTTTTTTCATCTGAATATGCTATATTACATGTAGCAGACGAATGAAAATCATGCACTTAAATAAACACAATAATATGGCATATAATGTGCTATATCTATAAGCATTATTTTAAAGTTGTAGATGTAAAATAAACAATATATTTTCACATCTTCGTAAACAGGATGTAACCGATCCTTGAATTCAGGGACCATTTCAGATCGCTTCGGATACTTTTGTTCATATTTTGGAGTCAAAATAGTTCTGGCACAGTTGAACGTAACATCATATTATTTTTATGACCTTTGATGTGTAACCCAATGAACTGTAGCTCTGGTTATAATCACTTATCTTCCCTGTGCTTGTTGATGTAGAAGCACTTAAAATCATCTTATGTTTGCTTGTTTCCTGAAGTTGAAGAATGTCCGAGTTTCTACCACGTGCAGCGAAAAAAGTAAGCATTGCTAATTTTACAGTCAACTTCATAGTTCAACTTCGTTACTTACAGAAAAGAGTATTTCTCCTTCAAATTGAAAAAGAAAAAAAAAGTGCACGTCCATTTAGGCTTTTTTGTTGACACAAGACTGGAACATTTCACTTGTACTATTAACTAGTTGAATATACCCATGCTTCGCACGGGGGCTGTATTTGGAAGTCAACGCCTGTGGGAGTATCACCATTGATCTCAGTAACCGCGAAAACTATGGATTTGATACTAATATCGGTCATTTTGGGCTATTTTTTTTACATGTCTCGGATACCCCCCCCCCCCCTCCACGGTCACTCCAGGCCCGAATACAATTGTAACTAAATTTGCAAGTCATCGCTAATGGAAGTGTCACCAATGATTTTAGCGACCGCGAAAACTATGAATTCGGCACTAATATTGGTCATTTTTTACTACTTTTACGTGTCCCGGTAAACGCCCCACTGAAACCCCTCTGGTTCGAATTTTGACAAAAACGTTTAACTCTGGTCTGGAGCCTGGACCAAGGTATTCGTGACTAAAATTTGGTATCTCTCGGTCAATTTGTCTGGTTCCCAAGCCAGTTCCGGTAAACGCCCCAGTCAGATGACCCAGGAATTGACAGTGGCAAAACTGAAGGCAATGATTATCGTTATTTTTTTCACTTATTCCCTCACTTGCAAATATTTTGCATAATTTTTTTTTTTTCATGTGAAAACCGAGCATTTAAAAATAGTACCGAATACATCCTTTGTATGAAAGGTCTTGGAAACTACTAAATACATAATTCTTTCCTTGTAAGAGTTACGTCACTTAAAAATCCTATGTAGAATGCTAATGCTGCAAGCTTACAAGGAAACTGCTGCCACCTATTGATGAATGCTCAAACGTCGTTTACTATGTCTAACTCACGACAAAAATGATTGTAGTGACTCCTTTTTTTAAGTACCTCAAATCATTATAGTTAACAGTAAGTATTCTAATGCAACTAGCATACAAATTTCTAGTGACTTCATTTTCCCATAACAATACCGTACTTACTATATCTTTAACCTTTTCAAGACTAACGGCTCACGGGCTGAGCTCGCAGTTTAAACCTCCGTAGTTCGACTCCTAATTAACGTAGAGAGATGACTTAGGTGTTTGCCTCTTCAGGAAGGATGAAACTTGCCAACAGTATGCATTTCGTCTACATCGGGGGTACGGCACCGGAAGGATGGGGGACAATTTGGATGTTTTTAGTTTTCCCTAATTTCAGCATTTGGGGAGGGGAATTTGTCCCTAATTACCACAGAGATACAAGCCATACGTCGTTGGAAAGCTTATGGGACACAGATTCCAACGAGGTAACTTTTGTGCCCCCGTGCCCAAAACCTAAAAGAAGAAGTAGTCCAAAAAGTCGGGAAAACACACTTTTTCGAAGTTTGTGGAGCTATGACAACACTGTTATTTGTCGTACGCAAGGGGACACAGAAGTTATCGTGTTGAAATTGTGTTCCTTGAGCTTTCCAATGAGGTCTGGCTTATATCTCTGTGACAATTAGGGACGTCGCAAGGGCTGCCAACGTCACGGTAAATGACAATCCATCGAAAAATATATAGGATGGTTCACAAATTTTTGCGTACCATGTTCCGAATTTTTTCTCCGTTGTTATACGCCCTTTATTTTTTATTTTTATTTTTATTTTTATTTATTTTATTTTATTTTATTATTATTATTATTATTGTTATTATTATTATTATTATTATTATTATTATTATTATTATTATTATTATTATTATTATTATTATTATTATTATTGTACAGTGGTCACCAATGTCTGGCATATGTGTGAGAACTATTTTCCTTGCGTACGATAAATATCGGTGTTGCTATAGGCCCACAAACTTCGAAAAAATGTATTTTTTTTTTAATTTTTAATTTTCTTCTTCTTTTACAGATTGGGCACGGGGGGAGCATAAACGTTACCTCGTTGGAATCTCTGCCCCATAAGATTTCCAACGAGGTATGGCTTATATCTCTGTGACAACTAGGGGCGTTGCTAGTGCTGCCAACATCAGGGCAGACAAAATATATTTCGAAAAATATGTATAGGGTGATCCTTGTAGGAAACATGTTCGGAATTTGGTATTGAACTTTCATCCTTCATTTTTATTTTATTTTATTTATTTTATTATTTTTTTTTTTTTTACATAATTACACCCAATGTCTGACGTACACGTGAAAATATTTTTTTCCTGCGTACGACACGCAACAGTGTTGCCAGCCTCTCAAAAGAAATCTGTTTTAAAAAAGCTTCTTTTTCTTCTTCTACGAGTTGAGCACGGGGGTACAAAAGCTAGCTCGTTAGAATCTGTGTTCCATAAGCTTTACAACGAGGTAAAGTTCTTGTCCCTGTGACAATTAAAAGAGGTACTCTGACCGCGAACGTACAGATCTACCTTTTTGGGAGGGGCAGGGCTGCTGGTACATTTGTGTGCCGAAAAGGATAGTTTTAGGGGGAAGGCTGTCGTGGAGCAGGCGTAGAGTCCAGAGGCGCTGACCCCTTGCAAACTCTTTGGTTTTGCCATTGGTGTAGTGATCATGGAAGGTGTAAAGTGCTGCTTACCCTAAACAGTACAATGCTTTAACATAAATACTGCATTAATGTTTTAAGAGTAACGCAGGCTCCTATACAGTATAGCTACGTCAGGAATATAGCTTCCATGTAGTTTTGTCCATGAAATGAGAAACAAACATTCTAATCTCGTTTTAGAGACGAGAAATTTGAAGCCTTACGAGCAACATTAGTTCATCCAAAGTCTTGGATCTCTAACACTGTTTTAACTAGGGATGGGCAAAACAGGTTTTTATAAAAAACGAAAACCGGTTCATAGAAAAACCGAAATTCGAAAAAAGGCATTTCGGTTTTCTCCAAAACCGGTTTCGTTTTTTTCAAAACCGGTTCGGTTTTCACTTGTGGAAAACCCATAGAACTATTTCTACGGAAACGGATTCGGTTTTCGGAGAACAACAAAACACTATTCTAGTCAGAAATACCTGGTATAGTACTGCGGATTAGCTAACTTATTGTGCACTTTGTGATAAAAGCACCAAATTTGGCACAGAGGTAGACAGATATAATATGAACAAATTTAGATGTGGAGCCATAGGCCAACTGACCCCTGGAGGCCGTGGTGGCCATTTTCCAAAATGGCCGCCAGTGGACACCCGAAAGACAACAGAAATTGCCGAATGTTTTAGTGAATGTTTATTGAATGTTTTGAATAAAAACATACCGTCTTGTAAGATATATATATATATATATATATATATATATATATATATATATATATATATATATATATATATATATATATATATATATATATATATAAAAGCGCAACATCTACAACAGTAATACCTAACCGTTTCATTCCCATTGCATAACTATAGATACAACCACAATTTTGAAAAAAAATATATAAAAAAAAACTTTCCCGGAGTTTCACTTGAGATACGATATTACTGGAGTGTAAATTTTGGTGCTTTTATCAGAAAGTGCCTAATATGTTGAAATATCCAGCTAAAGTGCCGGACTATTATAAACAATCAGTAATTCGAGCTAGCTTTGAAATTTCGAAAGATGCTGCTTTTTAATACTAATTTACATATTTACTCATTCTTCCTTCTCTGTTTCAAGAACAATGTCGAAGGTCTTCAAACTCGTGAAGCCTCGTGCTGAAGAAGCAGAAACAGTACAGTCTACCTCCGGCCGAACAGCAAGAACAGAGACAGACTGGTCATTATGCTTCATATGTCAAGAAGTGGCATGTCGGTAACATGTCCATCCAGGAATACACATAAAGACAAGGGGAGCAGCTACAGCATTCTCGCAGGATATCTGAAAAGGTTCAATGACCTTGAGCTACTCCCCAAATCATTTTTTTAGCCGACTAGATGAAGGAATTGGCGTTGAAACAGCATTGTTTACAAACAATGCACGAAACCATAAAACCTGCATGCTGAGGTATAACAAAACGAAGTTAGAGAGAGCAGAAAAATGCAGCTGAAAATAGGCGAAGATGACGAAGTACAGAAAGCTGTTGACCACAAGTGAAAATGTAGTCTGTCACGACAATCACGTACTGAGCCTAAACAACGAGAAGCGAAATGTTTCTTTTCCAGAGAAACTGCTGGTCGTGCCCCACTTCATGAAGCTGCGACATTCCAACTGGGCTCGCGTGTCAAGTCGTGTGCAACGATTCTGGGCGATATGGACCTACAGTCGAAATTCAACGCTGGGGACATGATTGCACAGGATGAGAAGTACCACCGGAATTGTCTCGTGAATTTGTACAACCGCGTTCGAAGGATTAAGGAAATGTCTCGTAAAATTCAAATGACGAACAAGCAATAGAAGGGCTTGCCTTTGCACAACTGGTCGTGTTTATTGAAGAAGTTTTAGCGGAAGGCGAGACGGCTCTGGTTTTCAAACTTGCAGACCTAGCCCAGTTATATGTTTTGCGGATGGAACAAATGTTGGGAATCAAGTATGAAGGCAGAGTGCACACGACCCGTCTTAAACAGAGTCTGCTTGCTTACTTTCCTAACATGTGTGTACAGCATCAGGGGCGCGATATCCTGCTTGCATTTAATGAAGACCTCGGCGATGCCTTGGGAAAGGCTTGTGAACTTGATACAGATACTGATGCTGTCCATCTGGCGCGCGCTGCCCAAATTGTGCGACGCCCCATCTTCGGAGATGACAATGTGTTCAACGAACTTCCTCCAGAATGTCAACAGGATTCCGTACCATCCGTGTTGCTTGCCCTAGTCACTATGATCTTGGAAGGATCAAGTATCAAAGACCTTAGAGAAAGCACTACACAAGCGACACTGTCTATCAGCCAACTTCTCAAATTCAATTGTGTGAAGCACCGTAGAGTCGACAAAGGCAGTACATCTCGACCAGTGGGCACGCCACCACGCAGGAGACGCCACTTCCCATTTATATCGGACTCATGCTATATGTACACACTCGCAAAAGGAAGCTAGTCGCATGCTGTCACACATGGGAATTTCTATTTCCTACGACCGAGTCCTGTCCCTCTCCGCACAGTTGAGGAACAGGGCCTGCCGCCACTACATCAGAAGCAAGTAGTCTGCCCTCCCAAGATGAGAGGCAAAGTCTTCACCACAGCCACAGTAGACAACATCGACCATAATCCAAGTTCTACGACCTATAAAAAGTCAACAGTCATGCTCTTTCGCTGGTACAACATCCTGCCTTCCATGGAGCCGGTGTTGACCGCTGCATCAGTATCCTCGGAGGGTCGAACGAAAGAGGCCTCAAATCAGTTGACCGTTTGCCACAATACTATACAGACGTTCCATCCGTCAACAGCAGCATCAAGAACATGCAGGTACCGGTTACCAACGTGACATCCCTCATAGGCAGCAGCGGCCTCAAGCAACATATTGAAACAGAGTATATTTGGCAACAACACAGCCAATTAGCCGTAAAAGGAAGTTTTCCATTAGAAAACACTTCATGGGCTGCATACCACGCAAGTCTACAGTCCAGAAACACAAGTCGGGCTATCTGCCCCACCTCACTACTCCCACTCTTCCTGGAGAGTGCCCATACTGTTATGATCAAGCACTCCATGGATGTTGTCAGGAACGCAGTAGAACATCTTAACCCTGGCCAGATTCCAGTGCTCACATTCGACCAACCGCTTTTTGCACTGGTAAAAAAATCCAATGGAAGTGACCACAGGTGTACGGTGAAGAGAAGTTCGTCATCCTCTTCGGAGGTCTTCATATCGAGATGGCAGTGCGGAAGACCGTTGGTGAGTTGTTGCGAGGGAGCGGATGGGTGCAAGCACTGGTTGAGGCAGAGATCACCAGTGCCGGGACTGCAGATTCCTTCTTGCGGGCATCACATGTCACTCGAACCAGGAGAGCGCATCAAGTAACAGCAGCAGCCCTCCTCACCCTCCACAGAACGCATACAACCACTACGTTGACCAGTTGCGTGACACCAGCACCAAGCTGCTTGATTTCGCAGAGTGGTGCCAACAAAAGGCGGAGACTTGCCCCCAGTTCCACTACTGGGCAACTGTACTGAAATTGGTACGTGAGCTCTCTGCGCCAAGCATAGTTTGCTATGTACGTCGATGTCCTCAAAGAACTAGCAGTGTGGTTCCATGCCTTGGATCACACCAACTACGCGCTCTGGATTCCTGTGCATCTGCGAGGCATGGTGGAACTGCCGACTAAACACTCTGAAATGATTTCTTCGCAGGGAATTTCACAGTCTACTAAACGATTAAGCCGTTTTCCGCCATCCCTATCGATCAGGCCCACGAACAGAACATTGCAGCAATAAAAGGAGACGGAGGTGCAATAGGTCTGACTGACAATCCCAGCGCAATGCGACGGTGGATGGTGGCAAGACCAAAGGTTGCCAGGCTCATCGAAGAGTTCCAGGACTCTAACCAAGAACGATCAAAAGACACAAAGCATTGACACCAAGGAGATCGCGCCATGTCGAACTGTAGACGACCTCCATCGTGCATATAAAGTGGGACAGGTGCAGTTTGAAAAATTTGTCAGAGAACGCATGGTGGAGAGAACGAAACACATACATGATCCTATCAAAAGAAACAATATCAAAATATTTGGTCAGCCTACAACAAAACCTCAAGCAAAGAGCAAGCAGCAAATGAAATCCCTCAGAAACGACGTGAACCTCTTCTCTAGTCTGTATATCGGATGCCAGAACCGGGATGGAAATCTAGGCGAATTCTTCAAACATGAAAACCAAGCTTTCCCTCCTGCACTATCTTACGGCGGTGGCATCCGGTTTGGTGTAAAGTGGGATCTTCTCAGTTGTCTAGAAGATTTCAATCAGCCTACGTCTGAGGTTCCTCCAACGAGCTGCATTGTCCTAGATGGAGCAGTCATCATCCAGTTGTTGAAGCCTGCTACGGCAAAAGAATATGCCCAACAAGTTTTTGTGCCTCACATACTCTCAAAATTTCATCAAGCCACGTGACTGGACCTGGTGTGGGACCGCTACATAAGAAACTCGTTGAAAGGTGCAGCAAGAGCCAAGCGGGCAAAAGGGGTGAGAAAACAAGTGGTGGGTAATTCAATTATACCCGGGAACTGGGCCAGCTTCCTCAGAGTCGACGAAAACAAGACAGAGCTGTTCATCTTCCTCACTGACATCCTCTACGACTCATTCCAGCTTGAAGATAAGGAGTTGCTCATCACTAAAGGAGATGATGTCTTGAGAAAGCCAGCGCTTTTGGATATTTCAGCCCTGGCACCTTGTAACCACGAGGAGGCCGATACTCGTATTATGTTGCATGCCGCCCACGCTGCTCACAATGGTCACAAGAAGATCCTCATCTGCACAGTAGACACTGATATTATTGTCCTGGCGGTGGCTCTGGCACGCACCTTGAATGAGGAAACTGAAGTGTGGGTATCCTTCGGCTTGGAGAAGACGTTCCGCTGTTTGGCAGTCCATGAAATTGCTCAGGCTCTGGGTCCTGATAAAGCTCAGGCACTACAGATGTTTCATGCTTTGACGGGCTACGACATGGTCTCCTGCTTCGCTGGACGTGGAAAGAGGATAGCATGGGCAGTGTGGACAGTGCTACCTGAGCTCACGCAGACGCTCACTCTTCTCTCCACTGCAGCAGATCGTATTAATGAAGACGCCATGCATATAATTGAAAGGTTCATCATACTGCTTTATGACAGAACAAGCACAGAAACGGACATTGACAAGGCACGTCGCAAACTCTTTGCAAAGAAAAACAACGTCCAGCTGATCCCACCGACAAGAGCAGCCCTGGAGCAGCACGTCCGAAGAGCAGTATATCAGGACGGACATGTCTGGGGTCAGGCCATGGTTCCTACACCAACACTGCCATCACCAACCGACTGGGGTTGGATCAAGCCAGCGGAGTGCCCCGAAGCATCCAAGATCTGCTGGGGAGCTCGTCTATTGTAAATGCAAAGACTGCATGAAAAAGTGCAAGTGCAAGAAGGCCAGTCTGGAATGCACACCACTGTGTGCTTGCGACGGTTAATACTCTGAAATGTAAGATTATGAACTAAATATACACCGTATAACTTACAAATTATCTGGCCTACTTTTCTTCAAAGCATCTATTAAAACCTTCAGCAACAAACTTTATCTAACTTCTGTTGTTTTTCGGATGTCCAATGGCGGCCATTTTGGAAAATGGACACCACAGCCGCCAGGGGTCAGTTGGCCGATGGCTCCACATCCAAATTTGTTCATCTTACATCTGTATAGCTCTGTGGCAAATTTGGTGCTTTTATCAAAAAGTGCACAATATGTTGAAATATCCTACCTAAACCGCCGCACTAGTATAACCAATTTTAGACAAACACCGGAACCGATTTTGAAGACAACCGAAACCGGATCCGGTGAAAAACCAAACCAGTTTTGGACAAAAACCGATAACCGTTTTCGGTGAAAACTGAACCGGTTTTGAAGAAAACCGAAACCAGTTTCAGTGAAAACCGATATCGGTGAAAAACAGTTTTTTTTTAAATTTTCAAAAACCGTTTTCGGTTTTCCTAAAAACCGAAAATCGAAAAACCAGTTTTTGTACCCACCACTAGTTTTAACATTACATTATTTACAGAACATAAAACTATAAATTGATAAAGTGATTGTACGAACATAATGGAGAGCATTTATCAACGTTCAAAGATACGCATATCATCATAAAATATACTCCAATAATAAATATGGTTTAAATGTTGTTATAACATTCATTCGTCAATCTCTTGTTTTGCAAAATTCTGAAAACTTCCAAGATAAAATGAAGAAAAAGAGGCATAAATTTTGAACAAAAATTTGCAAAATGAAAAAAAAAAAACACGGTTATGCCAGCTAGGCTAAGGGAGATGGTGGTGATAAATGAATGAGAATAGTGGAATGGAAAAAGTGGGAGGAAACAGAAAAAAACCGAGAAAAGCAACGCACACTGTGTTTATCCACCACACCGTGGTGAGAGAGAGAACCAGGTTTATTCCAAATGCTAAAGGCAAAGGTCTCTTCTTTCAGAATATCAAAGCACTTGTAACTCATCATACAAATACACAAATATACACACATTATTATATTTTCAGTTTGCTACCTTATCGAAAAATAGATTTTGGCTAGAATTTCCAGATTTTCAGATTAACAGAACGGAATACTCTATGGGAATTTACGGTATAATGATATATATTTATGCATTTGCTTCTTGCTTGAAATATTACAATTAACTGCATAATACAGGTAAGACGACATTCACCGCAAGTAAATGACAGAGGGTATATTATTTCTATTACTCATTATCGATGACTAATACAAGCGATAATTTTTAAATATCATATGAATGACACTAACTTGCATTTTGCAGAAACACCGAAACATCTTGGAGTTTTGAGGGTGGGGACAGTGTAAACCCGCGAGTGCCCGGCTAAGCCGGGGCGCCTGGAAGTTCTATCTAGTCTTGATAGCGTTGAAATTACAATTACAGGTTGTAGGAAATATCAATTAACTATTCATAGCAGTTCCGGGTTCGATTCCCGGTGAAAAACTCGGTCGAAAAGGTGTCATTGTTTTTTCAGGGCTAACCATCCTGAGTAAGGCTTTTCCTGGGTTTTCCTCATTCACACCAGGCAAATGCCGGGATGGCACATATCAGGCCACTTCCTTCTTTCTCCAGACCTGTCTCCCTACTAGGGATGGCCACAAAGATCCGGTTCCAGCGGAACCGGTTCTCGGAGATCCGGTTTTCAGAACCGGCTCCGGAACTGGATCCGAAAAACCTGTTCCGGAACCGGATCCGTTCAGACCCGAAAACCGGTTCCATCAGGAACCGGTTCTGGCCATCCCTACTCCCTACCCTTTCCTTAGACAATGCGATCGCTGAGTGACGTCATTCTTCGTATGTGGGATAGGCTGACGGCAATGGATGTCGAAAGTTAAGAAATCTAAATCCTAATAAACTACACATACGGAAAAGCTATTTATAGGAAGTCCATTTGTTTGACAGACTTTATATGAGTATAAACGGCATTTAAAAAAGGGGCAAGGAAAAAATATCAAACTCTCATACTTCTATGCAATACTGTAAGAATAAATTCCAGACTGTTTAATATGTACAGCAAATGACAGTAACGAAATGTATAGTTAATTTGTTCTTGTATTATTTTAACGCAATGGTTCCCAACTGGTATGTCGCGCAGTCTCAAAGGGTGTGTCGCGAATTTTTCGAATTTGAAAATTATGAAGCATTAATAATAATTAGTTAATATTAATTTTGGGACAGCCTGTATCAGTCAACGACCCAAGTGGCAGCAACAAGAGTCATTACTTTATAGAAAATTACAGGCGTACAGGCGTAAAATTACAGACGTATTATAATTTAAATTAATAAAAGAACTCAAAGAAATATGATGCGGTGTGTGGGTATTCAGCAAAGTGTGTTGCCAATATAAAATGTTTGGAATCAGCGTATTGACATGTTACCGCGATTACAATTTATATATACAGGGTGTTTCAAAACAACACCGACAATGTTTGGGAGGTGATTCCTCACACCAAGATAAAACAAAAGGTATAGTCCAACCTGGGTGCACAAATGCGTCACGTCGGAGTTATAGGCTGCCGAAAAGATTTTAAAAAGAAAAGAACTTTAAAAGTCCATAGCTCCAATAATATTCAACCTACCATAGTCGGGACAAGACTTAGGAACTAGCACGTGCCCTATCTAAATATCTGAATTTCAGAATCCTGTGGTACTTCCGCAACAATTTTTGTGGAGGTACTTGTTAAATACTTCAATTTATATGCCCGTAGCCCAACTCCCTCTATAAAAATTGTTGCGTGAGTAACTTAGGATTTTGAAACGTGTATTTTTGGATAGCGCACGTATTAGTTCATAAGTGAAGTCTTGATCTGACCCCGGTAGGTCCCATAGTTTTGGAGCTATGGACATTTAAAGTTCATTTTTTTTTTGTTATGTTTTCGGCAGCCTATAACTCCGAAAGGAAGCATTTGTGCACCTAGGTTGGTCTATACTTTTTATCTTATCTTGGTGTCAGGAATCACCTCCCAAACGTTGTCGGTGTTGTTTTGAAACAGCCTGTACATATCTATTTAATATTTTATTTCATATACTTCTACAAATACTATTTATTTGCTGTCACTATTAAACAAGTTTAATAAACACATAGGGTGTCTCAAAGAATTTCGACTTTTGAAATGCCCGCGATTTCTGTTCTAGTAAGTTGGCAGCACTGAACGCTACACGTTTTTCATTTCTTGTCTTTGTGGTTAGTAGTCACGGAGCACAGAACAGCGCATGATTGTGATCTGTTTTACGTACGGGTATGAATGGAGTGCTTCACGTGTCTTAACCCTCTATTCAAACCGGAAATTGCGGAAATCAAGCACTTCCGGTTTATACGTTGATCGATACAGATTAGAAACGATAAAAATAGCGAGAAGCTGCTTTCTGCAATCATTTAACTGTACCAAGAATATACTCCATCCCCACTCTTAATTTCACTTCTAAAACCGGAAGTTTTGGTTTCAATATTGAGAAAATACCACGCCATACAAACCACTCCTTTACTGGTATGCACGTGAAACTGCAAATTGTTAATCGATATAGATAAAAGTTTAACTACCACCACGTGACAAAATAACTCACAATCGCGAACTCGTGTAACTAATACAGCTATGTTCGGATGCACGATGCCGCGAGCAGTCCACCACACACACACACACACACAATGATCCGGTGCAGTCCTGGTTTCGGCTGTTTTGAAACCGGTTCATGGGATACTAACCAATGATGACGGCGCCGTGGAGCTTCGTACATGACATACTTCTCATCAGATGTCAACACCCTGTCCAGAAATGGCTCCTTCCTCAAACGAGACAGCAAAGAAACACGTGTCTGCTCGCGTTGATTTCCGACCCGGAGTCAAATCATGTGAAATCAATCAACCCAATTTTTTAGTGCTTCCCAAGTTGATGAAGGTGCTGCCAAATGGTTTCTTCACTCACACTGAACTGTAGTCTCAATTCCTCACATGTCTGGCCACAGTTCGTCTTAACTGCTGCCTGAAAATCTTCATTTTGTACATGTGTTGGGTCTTCGGGCACAATGTATGTCTTCGAGTGTTCACCATCCTTGAACTTGTTAAACCATCGGTGCACTGTCCGCATAGTGACGACATTCTCACCAAAGGCCTGGCATAACTTCTACTTCGCTTCAGCGGCGTTTGACCCATTTCAACTCGTACAGTATACACGCTCTTATGACGCTCTGTGGAGGTCCCATGTTTACTCCGTCCTTACGCAAGTTTACGGTGTAACTGAGCTGTCACAACCAGGTAGTATGTTGGCTATATCCACACCAACTGACCTTTGCCTTATATCCATTCGCATTCAACTCACGGTGTGAGAGACCATTGAACACATACTAGAGACCTGCACGGGCCGAGCCTGGCCCAAGGCCCAAAGCCCGGCCCGCGGGCCGGGCTTGGGCGGCCCGACTCTACTATTTCTTTGGGCCGGGCCGGGCTTGGGCGGGCCAACACTGTTATTTCTTTGGGCCGGGCCGGGCTTGGGCGGGCCAACACTGTTATTTCTTTGGGCCGGGCCGGGCTTGGGCTGGCCGACACTGATTTCTCTTCAGGTCGGGCCGGGCTGGGGCCGATCAATTGCAATTCTTTAATAATTATTGACTTTCGTTAAACGATAATTGGAATAAAGCCAAACGTTGAAGAAGTGTGTCCGTGAAAAATGTTACAAAGGATGGAATAACTATTTACAGTTTGTGTTGCTTAGCGGCTCCACTTTCACTATAGACGATTGCAGCCATTATGCGGTAAATTGAGCTCTGACCTTGACCTTCACTGAACTCAAAATATAATAAGAAGGGGTGGGAATGTTTTGCCTGTCGCTAAACAATATTGTCATCTTCACTTTATGCTAAAAATCAATTAAGTTAGATTTTTGTTACAGGGAATGGAGTTTTTGTTCTCTCGATGACAGGCAAAGTTCTAGGAGGCAATGGTACCATTCGGGGGGCAAGCGTTAGGTTGTGAACCAGAGTTTAGAAAATGTTTCTGAGGGTTAGGTCAAATTTAGTACTAAATTTTGAGAAAGATTGGGGTTCGAGCTATTTTTTTAAAAAAATTATCGGGCCGGGGTAGGGCCAAAAACTTTTAAAATTTATCGGGCCCGGGCCGGGCTTGGGCCAAGAATTTTAAAAAACTTATCGGGCCGGGCTGGGCTTGGGCCGAAAAATCTCCAAAACTTTTCGGGCCCGGGCTGGGCCGGGCCTAGGTACGTTCGGGCCGGATTGGGCTCAGGCCAAAACATTCTCTAACACATACTTCCAGAAAAAGCGACAAAACTTTCTTAGTTACCTTTATAGAAGAGCTGCTCTAAGACAAATGTGAACTCAAATGGCAATATGAATGATTGTTACAATGATCCTCAAACAGTGAGTCCGACGAGTTTCACGCCTCGTCAAAAGAAAATAGATTACAAATTCGACAGGAATATCAGTATTCGGTAAACATAGGAATCCATCCCAACTAGGATTCCACTTTCCGGATTTCGGAAAAATTTCAGAATTCGAAATTTTCTAAATTCCGGATTTTTTCCGAATTCCGGAATATTTCTAAATTCCGGATTTTTTCGAATTTCAGGTTTTCCTAAATCCGGAATTGGTCATCCCTAATCCCAAACTATCTCCTAATACTGAAAAGGACCTTTACTCAATGAACATTTTGCGGGGAGTACTACGAAAAAGGTATTTTAACAGCTACTCAAGATACCACACATCTTCAATGGTCTCAAGTACTACTGTTGTCGACGATATGAGACGAGAAATAACGTCGTTTCGTCTCGTGAACTCTGTAGAAATCTCTCCTAGTCTTGATTCTCGAAGAATTCTTTCTTGTCTCTCGTTTTCTAAATTTATGTATAAAATTTTTACCCTATTTGTTTCTTAATTAATACCATTTGCGTTACGAGAAGTTGTGAATGTTTAAGAGTTTTCATCCCGGCGAAATTAAAATGCCGCTAATTTTACAGTAATTATGTGATATCTTCAAATAGATAAAAGATCATTGAAACGTGGAACATGAGCGCCCTAAACAATATTATTTTGCGTGAGGTACCGTTATCACAAGTCACCTAGTGGCTTTCCGTTTTCAGCTGTTTAGAAACGCGAAAATAAATGCCGATTTTCAAAATGGCTCGAAATCGAAAAAAGCAGATAAGTGAGTTGTGATAACGGTTTATCATGTAAAATAATATTGTCTAGGGCGCTCTTGTTCCACATTTCGATTATCTTTTGTCTATTTGAAGATATCACATAATTACTATAAAATAAGCGGTATTTTAATTTCGTCGGGATGAAGATTCTTAAGCGTTGATATACGCTTTTTACTATGTTCGTACAATCTCTTTTTCAATTTACAGTTTTTATACTATAAGTCACATTTTCAGTGAATGTTTAATGAAAGAAGCATTAATGGGAATTGGAGATTTCAAGATCGGAGGGCAGATCATGAACACGATTAGGTATCAGAGGAAACGGTTATGATAGCTAAAACTATACCAGGTGATTGACAAAAGAGTTGACACTGGAAAACTATATGGAATGGAAATCAACATCGAAAAGTGGAAAGTCACGAGAATATCACGTGGAAATGCGCAATTACGGATCAGAGTAGAACAAAGAGAACTACAACAGGTCGATAATCTATTTATTTATTTTTATTTATTTATTTAACAATCACCAGATACAGCTCAGAGGCCATTTTACACTGGATATCCAACAACAACAATAACAATGGAAAGGATTTCGGAAGCTATCGGCCAGGGCCTGTTTAGTAGATACCATCCCGGCATTTGCCTGGTAGGACTGAGGGAAACCCTGGAAAACCTCAGTCAGGATGGTCGGCAGCGGGATTCGAACCCACGACCTCCCGAATACGAAGCCAACGCTCTACCACTTGAGCTACTTCGCTCGGTAAAGTATTTAGGAAGTATTTTGACGACAGACCCTCACTACGCCAAACAGATCAGGCCAAGAATTGCCATAGCTAAAGAAGCATTCAACAAGAAAAGATTACTCTTAACTAGCAGCCTTAATATTGGACTAAGGAAGAAATTAGTCAAGTGCTATATATGGAGTATTGTATCTTATGGTTCAGAGACAGACATTACCGAAGATAGAGAAGAAATAGAGAGCTTCGAAATGTGGTGTTGGAGGAAGATGGAGAAGATAAAATGGACAGAAAAAGTAACAAACGAAGATGTTTTCAAACAAATAGTAAAGAAGAGGACACTTCTGGAAGTTCAATTGGATTGGGCATATCTTGCGAAGAAATTGTCTTTTTCACACACCGCCATAGAAGGAAAAATGGAATGGAAGCAAGAAACAAAAAGAAGAATACAGCTGATCGATGATTTGAGAAATGAAAGAAAATATATTGGTAGTTAAAAGAGGAAGCTAAAGATCGAGAAACGTCGAAGAAACATTTCCAGGACCAAATCTAAAATTGAAAAAAAAAATCCTCATTAGTCCCAGGACTTGCTGGGAGGCAGAATACTTAATAATAATAATAATAATAATAATAATAATAATAATAATAATAATAATAATAATAATAATAATAATAATACTATGAATCATGTAGCACTAAAACAGTGAGTGAGTGAACTAGTTCAGTCCACAAGAATTGATAAATTTCTCGTCTCGTCTTGATAACGAGACTAGAATTGTCGTCTTGTCTCGAATTTGGAAGTATACGAGAATTTTTGTCTCGTCTCGTGGCGAACATTATGAAGAATATAGACATGGGGCTATCGCGGACTTCAAACTAGGGATGGCCAGAACCGGCTCCTGGTGGAACCGGTTTTCGGATCTGAAAGGATCCGGTTCTAGAAGATCCGGTTCCGGAACCGGTTTTTCGGATCCAGGTCTGGAACCGGTTCTTCGGATCCAAGTCTAGAACCGGTTCTTCGGGTCCAGGTCTGGAAACAGAACCGGTTCCTCGCGGAACCGGTTCCGCTGGATCCGAAACTTTGTGACCATCCCTACGCTAAACCCGAGCTGCTGGCAAGCTGTGAACAGTATGCTAGATGAAATGGTGGAAGCGACAGGCAGGCGCCCACGCGGCGGCAGCTTGTCTCATTTGGCTAAATAAACTGGGTAACTGGCAAACTCATTGGTTAAACAGGCAAACTGGCCAACTCATTTGGCTAAATACCCACTGGTGGACCAATTTTTTTTTTTCTGGGGGCACAAGCGGGTCTGGGCGGGGAAGGCACAAGCGCATGGTCCTCTTTGCATTATTTTTGAAGGTGAACTTTATGCCTCCTTTACGAGTCTTTGGGGCTTTCGGATCAAGGTCTGGAACCGGTTCCTAAGATCTGGTTCTGGAACCGGGTTTTCGTATCCAGGTCCGGAACCGGTTCCATAACCTGTTCTGAAAACCGGATCTCCGAGAACCGGTTCCTCGCGGAACCGGAACTTTGTGGCCATCCCTACTTCAAACGTGGTCGACAGGTCGTCTCTTCGTTTGTGTCTCAATGATCCATGGTGTAAAGCAGGGTGGAAAAAAATCATGATTTTCTTCAAAAAAATCATTTTTGTTGATTTTTTTGATTTAAATCGATTTTTTTGATTTAAATCAAACCCTTTTCTTCGTATAATACAAGTCGTGAACTGAAGAAAAAACATTAGGAATTAGTATTAAATGTTAATTATGCCATTTAAGTGAAAGTATGGCGTTTTAATTTTGAAGTAATTCCCAATCGTTAACCTATTTCAATCCCAAACAATGTTTCTTAAGCATTAAGGAAAAAGTACAGCAATGTATATCAAATGACACTTTTCTTTTCACGAAAGTTACTGATATTTGGCAGGGGCATATTTTTAAGCAATTGGAACTAGCTAGCGGCACGAAATACATATAAAGTATATAATTTTCGCCTAAAATTAATTAACTCACTCTATGACCTATGGGAGGTTCAATGCCATGTTCACAAAAGCTCTCCTGACTTTTATCCTTAGTCAACTGAATCCAGTTTCTACTTTGTATTCTTATCTCTGCGAGATCCATCTTAATATTGTCCTCCCATTTGCGCCTAGGTCTTCCTAATGGTCGTTTTCCGATTGGACTTCCAGTTAAACCTGAAAGCGTTCCTACTTTCTTCCATTCTCGCTACATGCCCTGGCCACCTGAGCCTCCAAGATTTGATGACCCTAACAATGTTTTGGTTAACGGTATAAATTATGCAGTTCCTCATCATGAAGTTTTCGCCATTCCTCATTACCGTTCCTTTTGGTTCCGAATATTCGTTTCAGGATTTTATTCTCAAATACTTTCAGTCTGCGTTCTTCCCTCAGCGTAAGCGACCATGTTTCACAACCATACAGCATAACAGGCATAATTATCATTTTATATATTTTAAAGCTTGAAATTCCTCGACAGAATTCGCGACGATAAGAGATTTTGAACTGAATAATAACACGAATTTCCTGCTTTTAGTCGATATTTAATTTCTTCGTGAATATAGTTTTCTGATCCTATATATTAGCCGATGGCAGAACTTTCTTTGTCTTTATGCGATGAGATTTTGTAAGTCAAAAATTTTCTGCAGGAATTCCAAAATAAAAAATCAAGATGATCAGTTCCAGAAGAAGAAACACTTGTGATAGTTAAAAATATGCTTTATGTGACGTGAAAAACAGTTCAAATGCGAGTTGTCCGTGCATTTAAGACATCTATACACAGGAGGCACGTTTTTATACTTTTCTGTTAGCTATTTTATTTCCTCTGACAATTTTTCCTGCACGGGCACGACAAATTTTCTGCGATCACATCGCAGATCGCAGCATGCTCTGCAATGGGGTCAAATATCCACTTTATCAAAAGTATTATTCGATATTTTAATGCATCCAAAATTTGTCGTATTACGATCCCGAGGAACTTCTATGTATTTAGTACATAAATTTCGCCCAAAATTTTAAAATCTTTTTTTTTTTTTTTTTTTGTTTCGGAGAGGGGATCGGACCCCTCTAAATACGTCCCTATTATCTGGAAACAAACAAATAGACGTGGACACAAAAGAGTTTTCATCTTAAATGTCCATGGTTATTTCCCCTTTGGAATAGAAATTTTAAAACCCTGTGTAAAAAAAAGAAGAAAGTAGGGTTCACCCGTTACCCGTTCAAACGGGATTTTCCCTGATCGTTCTCTACATGATACTCGTTTTCATACTGTACTTACATACATTTGAGTCTCATTGTATTATGATTATTATCTTCCATAATCGAAATAACAGGACAGAAATGGGATTTTACTTACTTTCACTTCAAATTAATTCATTTCGGAATTTGATTTAAATCAACGATTTTTATTGAAAAAATCAAGTGATTTAAATCTTGATTAAAATCGTGATTTAAATCAGACTGATTTAAATCAATCCACCCTGGTGTAAAGCGCACCGAAAAACCAAATGAAGCATTTCACACAGTCTGTGAAGAATGTAGATCAAGCCAGCCATCTTGAGAGAGGTTTCCCTGGGTTTTCCTCATTCACACCAAGCAAATGCCGGGATGGTACCTAACACACATGTCCCAGGCCGCTTCCTTGCTTCCCCAATACTTTCTGCCTTCACTTTTTCTTCGGATAGTGTGGTCGGCGAGGGACGTCATCCCCTCATACGTGATCGGCTAACATGACCACAGATACCGAAAGTCTAGAAACCTAATCCTAAACTGGAGGAAGTTCTTTGTTGGTGTTTCTATATGGCTCGAGTCCACTTATACAGCTAAATGTAAAAAACAATGTTCATTGAGACAATTTCAGTAACTAGATTTTGGCATTTGTACAAGATTTTTTATGATGAATATGAAGTAGTTATTCCTATCTTCCAAAAAATATGACAGAAAATACTCCCATTGTTCAATGTTCACAGGACTCGGAGAATTTGTACGATGGTTTGAGAAGTCGGCATATTCAAAACCAACTGAAACGCACAAATAGGTATCTTTGTATTTTGTTTGAACTAGGCCTATAAGATTTGCTAAAGAATGACTAGTTCCCATCGAGCTGCAATACCTCGCGGAGTCACTTCCAAATATAATTAAGACGGTTAAACCAGCGGTTCTCAACCTTTTTGACTGATGACATTTTACTGAACATCCAGGGCATCTATTAGTTTTTTATAATAAGTCTATATAGCACTGAGTATTATTGCTACCGCTGGAAGTGTTGATTGGTACAGTCTGTCTCGATTTTAACTAATTATTATTAAAATTTTTCACGATTTTTAAATTCTAAAATTTCACGACACACCTTAAGGGATTGTGTGATACGCCAGTGTGTCGCGACACATCGGTTGACAACCACTGGATTAAACAACCTAGAGCGGACGGATCCCAGTATTTGGTAAATTCTACGTAAGTAACTAACGTTTTGTTCAGTATGCACATAATACTACAGTGCATATATAAACTAGAGCTCTGGGATCGCATACATTGCAGCACAAAAACAATATTCTTTTCCAATATGAATGAGTTTTCTAAATTTGACAAAAACTTGAATAAAAATTACGAAAAAATTAAGTGTATCCATTTTGCTGTTTTATCAACTAATGTAGAGGCGCCGGAACCGGGGGGGCAAGGGGGGCAGTTGCCCCTCCTGAAATTTTCAAAGGGGGCAAGATACTCGTTTTGCCCCCTCACTTTCAGACTTTAAAAACATCACACAACACTGATTATATGAAGTAAATTTTGCTTTTTATAGTAATGTGAAAAAATTCTCTATTCCAGATTCATCTTTCTCTTTGAAAGAAGGGACCGGGCGCTTTTTCTGCCCCCATGTTAGACAGAAAGAGTTAGGAAAAAGAATTAAAAACTCTCTTTATTTCCATTGGTGTACATTCTCAAAACACTGTAAATTCTTTTAAAATTGTTGTTTAAGTAATCGTAAGTCTGCAATATGAAATGAGTCGTTGAGCGAGATTTTAAAGTTTGAAAAATATAACAGTTTAAATGAGTAACAGGATGTTTAGGGCCTAAATACATTTTCCATAAAGTTAAATTAATGTTCTTACAAACTATATTCAGAGTGCAGTAAGTTTTATAGGAAGAGGAAAAATGTATAAGGTAGCATTAATAATTCAGAGCATATGAAAAATGCGAACTCTATTGTCGTTCCGTTCGTTTAATCCTTTCACTACCATTTTTTTTTTTTTCGGAGTGAGAAACATTAATCTATGGCTATTTTAAGTTGTTTTCAAACGTATAAATATATTAAAAAAAAAAAAAAAAAAAAACATTTTCCACCGTTTCGTTTTTCGACATGGGAAGGGTGGGACATTATGTATCCCTGTGATATTTTTACGTGGGACCTATATGTTCCAGTGGTATTGACATGAACGATCATCTTGTATTTTCAATTATGAAATTTATATTGTCAGAAAAACAATTGGGTCGTATTTATGATTACAAATATTTTACATTTCGGCATCCTTTTCCAAATTACAGTACATGCAACCACTGCTTTATCACTAGCACATTGTTCCTCACTTTCATCTAATCCATTATCACTTTCATTGTTCACGTTCACTTCCACTACTGTCTATTTGATAATGTTAATAAGAATTCTGTGAAGTATTAGCAGGCTTCTCTTTACTAGTGGAACATCGATTCATATCAATAAAATGTGGTAAATTACCAAAGGTCCTCTGAGAATGTATCGTGGGACACACATGTCCCAGTGGTAGTGAAAGGGTTAAGATATGAGTGCAGAAACAGAACATGTATTTCAGCTCACCTTTCAGACCAAGTTTGTAAACAAGAATAAGGAAGACAGTCACTGCTTATAGTAACTAGTAGTGTTAGATATTTAGCTCGCAGGGGTCAAGCAATCAGTGGACATTTGCATAGTACGGGTAATTTGATGTCGCTCCTGGCTGAAAGAAAAATGGATGTGCTTGTTCTCAATCAATGGATTAATCGACGGGATATCTGGCTTAGTGCTGATTGAAAGAATGAAATTTTAAAGATTATGGGACATGCAATATAGAGAGACTTGGTAGCAGAAGCTAAAGAGTCTCCATTTTATGCAATCATAGTTGACTCCACGACTGATATTTCAAAGTAAAAACAGTTGTCTCTGTGTGCACTGTATTGACTCTGATTCATCAAACCCAACAAAATATTTATGGAAATGATCACCCCACATGGCACAAAATCGGAAACAGAATTCACGATCAAAGATATTCTAACGAAGCTAACCTGAATGCAGAAAATATACACGAACAGTGTCATGATGGTGCAGCTATCATGTCAGGACTAGTGAATGGTGTGCAGAAGATAACTTCGACTCAACATCCGAAAGATGTATACATTCATTGCAATAATCAGCGTTAGATCTTCTATTGCAGGAAGTAGCACGAAAATGCGAATATTTGTGTAACGTGCGGGCCATAGTGAAAGACGTTTGAAGCATCAACCTGGATTCTGCAAAACGATAGACAACATACGCACGCCAACATTGTTCTTGAACCCTGTAAAAATATCAACGAAAGTAACGTTAATCCTAAACTTTTGTTGCCTGTTTGTCCTACTCGCTGGTGTGTTAGGCGAAAATCTCTAATCAGATTTCAATCTGCTATAAACGAATTCAAATCACGTTGAAAAAAATAATCAGGAATACAAGAGGTCCAGATGATGATCAAAAAGTAATTCTAAAAAGGTATTTGAAAAGAATGAACAAATCCGGAATATTTTTTTCTGATAGTCAGCATACGTGCTTTTGTATCTTGCGGACAACGCGAAAGTGCTTCAAAATTCTGAGGCTTCTGCTTCTGGAGCTAAAAGAGCAGCAGCGATTCTATCTAGAGGATACTCTGAGAAACCCACGAACAGACAGTGCATTTGAAAACATCTATAAGGAAGCAAAGGAAAATGCAGACAGACTACACTTAAAATTGCCCACTTTATCAAGATCAAACAGAACACCAATTAGGTTGGAGAAGACTGATAATCCTTCTATAGCACCTACCCTAGAACCTGTATCAGATCTTCCAAAATTGTACTTTGAAATCACTGATTATTTCTTGAATGAAGTGCAGCGTCGTTTCAATCAGCCAGGCCTCAAACAACTCATAAAACTCTAGAAGATACTTTCTGAAGAAGCTATATGTGCTGGTGGGCCTCTCTCAAGAGAATATTTGAAGCAGGAATTAGTTCACCCGTCGGATTTTAACCTGGATAGATTATGAGCTCAACTCAGGCTGCTTCCACCTACTTTGATGACGACTTAGTCGCTGACGACCATCAGAATATTAAAAACTATTAGTGCTGAAACCCCAATTGCTCGCAGCCTTCTCGACCAAGTTGTTCGTCTAGGGACTTTCGTTCTCACTATGCCAGCTTTTTGAGCATTCGCGAAAGATCATTCAGCTATTTGCGTCGTCTAAAGACATATTTGATTACGTTCATGACGCAGAAATGATTGGCTTATTTGCTGTTGTTGCATATGTGTAGCGACCAGACTTAAACACCATTGCAAGAGAATTCATATCAAAGACAAGCGAAAGAAAAAATACTATTGGTCAATTTTGAAAAGAAATAAATGTAGAATTACGTAAGTGAAAATATTATGCGTATTATAACCAATTATTTAAATTACAAAATAGCACTTAAAATTCTATATAAACTTGAATTATTTCTTATTAATTGTGTCGTACTTGATTAATGTGAAGTGAAGTGAATAAAATGAGATTAGGAAGAGAGGTGAATGTAATAACAAACTAGATATACTGACGTAAGTGTAGTAAAAAATACAAATAACTCTGGATAATTAGTGTAATTGAATTTTCTATATAAATTTTATGAAGTCTTTAGTCAAAATTCCATTTTTCCATTTCTGGTTCGAAGTCAAGTACGTAGAAAAAAATATAGTTTCTTATATTTTACTTAATTATGTAGCCTGCCTTATAATGTACAAGTTACTTTCTACTACAAAGTGCTACAAATAGTTCTAAATAGCAATTTCTAATATTACAGTGTACTGCAACACCAGAATTGGATTTTTAAAAATATTTTAAGTTCCTCGTTTCCAAACGATTTAAGTCGCTTTAAGATTCTTTAATAGTGTCCGTGTGACCATGTCCCAATACAGTTCAAAATATGTACCAGTATATAAAATGGTAAAATTTGTATTTACAAACAGTCATTGTGAGCAGTACAAATTTTACAATTTTATGTTTTTAATTCTGATTTCAGTGGTTGTAAATTTCTGCACCACACCAAAATCCAGCACAAACTGACACGGAATTAATTAATCTAAAGATGTAAACTAAGATGCCTCTAATAGATGGAAATTTCACTCTCACGAAACTGTTTACCGCTTCATTATATTATTATTATTATTATTATTATTAACCAATCAAATTAAATTATTGTTACATTACAAGCATATATTCGTATTATCTTATCCATGTTACATTCCCGTGTCTATTTTCAAGACAGCAGTTTGCCCCCCCCCCAGCTGAAAAATACTTCCGACGCCACTGAACTAATGGAAACGAACCTACCCAGTTGCTACAGACTGTTCCAGTATTTTAATATTTCAACACGAAAAAAGAAAGAAAAAAAGGAAAGTTTCAATTTAGCAAGTTATGTAACTGTTATAAAGTAACTTTAGTGTAACAGATTTACAATGGCAGTCATGCAAAAAGACTGAAAAGAAAAAAAAAGAATATATATATACTATATCGCATTTTTTCTTCTTAACTGAGAGATTCTCACGAGGCTTTCTCCACGTTGCTTCCCACTTTCTCTGGAAAAACAGGAAATCGAAGGTATTTCCCGAGAATCTCAGCGTTACTTATTGGTATGATACGATCTTTCATTTAATTTATAGCAATATAAATTTCTCATTTAAGAACTTTTACCTACTCCCTCCCTCCCATAATGACTATTAAATATTTGTAGCCTAAGTGAATAACTGCTACGCACAGACTAATGTTCGAATCTTGGTGTTGACTCAACATTGTGAAGCAATTTAAGAGCTACTTATATGAAAAGATAGCAAGCAATCTAGGAGCTACATGCATCAAAATATAGCAAGCAATCTTTGAGCTACTTGAAAGGATAGCAAGCGATCTAGGAGCTACTCATATCAAAAGATAGAAGCAATCTAGGAGCAACTTAGATGTACAGATAGCAAGCAATCTAGAAGCTACTAGCATGAAAGGATAGCAAGTAATCTAGGAGCTACTTGCATGAAAGGATAGCAAGTAATCTAGGAGCTACTTGCAAGAAAGGATAGAAAGCGAGATCTAGGAGCTACTCGCATCAAAAGATAGCAGGCAATCTAGGAGCTATTTGCATGAAAAATCTAGCAATCGATCTAGGACCTATTCGCATCAAAAGATAGCAAGCAATCTAGGAGTTGCATCGAAAGATAGCAATCAATCTAGGAGCAATTTGCATGAAAAGGCAGCAAACTCAAGTTTACAAAACCAGAAACAACAGAGATGGAATACACTATTTCCCTCAGAGTCCCTCCCCCCCCCCCATTTGCGAGGATAATCAATTTCATAATTTGACACTTAAAATTGGTATAAATTGCTAAACAAAAGTGTAGAGAACTTCCAAATTTTTAAGTATTAACAATTACAAATTTTGACTCAAAGAAATTCTAAAATTGGGAGTCGAAGACCTCAATTCTTTAGGAAAATAGAAAAAAAAAAATAACTGATTATGGCTTCTACTTGAAATGAAATAAACTAAGCATTTTAAACCATATTCAAGAAGAACCTGTATTACTGAATTTGGTTACATGTGTACGTACACAGGGTGGCCCAAAAATAGGTATACAGTACCGTACTGATCAGCTCATTGCATTTTATATAATTTCTTATTGCTATTCCTCAGATAGACTTAGTTTTTTTTAATTATTATTTGTTCTTAATGTGTTTTACGTATATTTTAGACGCGAAAGAGCTCGGAAGAGCAGAAGCAAATAAACCCATTAACTAGAATGTTATACTCGATCAATCCAGGGGTGCATACCTACTTTTGGGCCACCCTGTACTTTTTAACGTGGTAAAGTGTAAAAGCTTTTTCAGATCAGACATTCCGAGTAAGGTTTTCCTGAGTTTCCTTCATTCGCACCAGATAAATGCCGGGATGGTATCAAACAGAATGGTCCTAAACCTCTTCCTTCTTCACTCCTCTGTACCTTTCCAATTTTCTGGGTAGTGTGATCACCGAGAGACATCATTCCTCATACGGGCGGGCTAACATGGCCACAGATGCCGAAAGCCCAGAAATCTAATTTCTAATCCTAATCCTAGTGACGGGCTAACATGGCCATAGATGCCGAAAGCCCAGAAATCTAATTCCTAATCCTAATCCTAGTGACGGGCTAACATGGCCATAGATGCCGAAAGCCCAGAAATCTAATTTCTAATCCTAATCCTAGTGACGGGCTAACCTGGCCATAGATGCCGAAAGCCCAGAAATCTAATTTCTAATCCTAATCCTAGTGACGGGCTAATATGGCAATAGATGCCGAAAGCCCAGAAATCTAATTTCTAATCCTAATCCTAGTGATGGGTTAATATGGCCATAGATGCCGAAAGCCCAGAAATCTAATTCCTAATCCTAGTGACGGGCTAACATGGCCATAGATGCCGAAAGCCCAGAAATCTAATTCCTAATCCTAATCCTAGTGACGGGCTAATATGGCCATAGATGCCGAAAGCCCAGAAATCTCATTTCTAATCCTAATCCTAGTGATGGGTTAATACGGCCATAGATGCCGAAAGCCCAGAAATCTAATTCCTAATCCTAATTCTAGTGACGGGCTAACATGGCCATAGATGCCGAAAGCCCAGACATCTAATTCCTAATCCTTATCCTTTATTTTGTATGACCCCTTCGACTTGGGCAAAGTTTTAACTAATGTTCAAAAACATGCTACTTTTCTTTCGCATCTTTTCTATAATCAATAGTTTTCAGTTTAATTACCTTCAATACCCCAACCTGCTTCTAAACCAACATACAATCTGAGTCTCGATGCGGGAGATTTGAGTACTATATTCATGCTTGTATTAGTAATAATAATAGCACAAGGTGAATCAAACTCAAAGGCACTGGTCTGCAAAGCTATGCAATACAGCCTCTGTTGTCAAGCTGAGCCTGTCCCTAACCGAGATCGGCTAACAAATACAGTGATCTTTATTACTCAAACGATGCACTACTTGGCAAAGTTCGTTCAGATCAGACCAGTAACTACTGAGGAATAAAGTACCATATAGTAATGTATGGTACAGACAGTACAAGGGGTTATTTCTTTTTCTTCACTTTTATTACAAAAGTTTTATACCAGTATTTTTTATTTTTTATTTACACTATGCTACAAATAAGCAGTTTTATCTACGTAATAGTCCTTTTTCCATGAGACTATAGCTTTTGCCCGTAGCAGCGCGGAAGTCTTTGAGGTTGAAGGTTAGGAGGTGGGATGGTATCTCCTGTCAAGTGCAGCGCAAAGACGAAGGAAGCTCCTCCCTGTAGCAGTGCAAAGGTGCGTTGCTATTTCCTGTCCAGTGCAGCGCGGAGGTAGGTAATATCTCTTGCCCAAAGCAGCGCGAAAATGAAGTCTTTTGCCTAGAGCAGCGTAGAGGTAAGATTAGGAAGTCTTTCCTGCCCAGAGCAGTACAAAGAGAAAAGTAGGGATGATCAGCTGGAGCTATCTTCTTGGTTTTGACTTGTTTTATAGACGTATTTTAAAGGCGGAATCTACCGAGGGGTTGTAGGGTCCTTCGTGGTTCTCTGTGTCCTTCTTCGTACTTTTTGGTACAAAGTACTTGCGCGAAGATTTCTGAATGTTTTAGAATTCACCGGTACTAGCGACACGAATGCACCATTAGTAGGAGGATGATAAAAAATGGATATGTAGATAGAGCACATACTAGTTCCTCTGTAATTCCTTACACCGCTTGGGATAGGTCCTATAGCTTCTAAGCGGTTCATAACTGTGGAAGGAGACGTTTTTTTTCGACCCATGTTTATTAGACTTTTTTCTTTCATTTCATATAGGGAATCATCTTCCAAAGTTTTTTGGAGGAGTTACCTACCACCCGAAATATATATATAGATAGATATGGTCAGGTTGTCTCAAAAGTCTCCTTCATTGGGTAACTCTGTTATCAAAATTACAACAAAATGTAAGAGGGAAAACCGTCTCCAAATATGTTTTCAATCTTAAAGTGAGAGGTTTTTTTTTTTTTTTTTTTTTTTTTTTTTTTTTTTTTTTTTTAATCGAGCGAGCCATTTGGGCTGTATGTACACTCTTTATGCACCCAATGTCTTAAGTGAATGCAACGTTGCCATTTACCGGGAGTAGATAAATTTTGTAGGAGTATGATGAATGGGGGCATGTTTGAAATGAGGGCTTGCCATCTACACGTTAGCGCGTCAGTGTAAAAGACAGAAACTTCATCCACTTATGTCGTAGGTCCCAGTAAATGACAACATTGCATTTTCATTTGACATTGGGCGCATAAAGAGTGTACAACCCAAACGGCTCGTCCGATTTAAAAAAAAAAAAAAATCTTCACTTTCGATTGAAAACATCATATTTGAAGACGATTTCCTCTCTTACATTTTGTTGTGACTCTGCTGATCATAACAGTGTTACCCTATGTCAGGGGACTTTTGAAACACCCTATATATCAACCCTTGTCTCGTGTGCATCGCTAAGTGCTACTTTTTCTAGTATTACTTTGCACAAGATGGAAGAGGTCTGCACGGGCCGGAATTTTTAGCCCAAGTCCGGCCTGGCCCGTGAGTTTATAATGTGAGACCAGACTCGAGTCCGAAATATGTTTTAGCATTTAGACCCGAGCTCATGTGATAATCAAATGAGCCCGAAATAGGACCGAATTGCGGAAACTTAATACTTAACGCAAAATTATATTTTTATTTGCAGCACTTAGCGGTTTAATTTTGCAGTTATGTTTAAAAGTTCTCTAGAAAGAACGGTGATGTATCGTTGTACAGTATATTTATAAAGTTAAGCCCGAAAAGGCCCGAGAAGTAGGGTTGTATATTTAAAAATTTACGACCCGAGCCCGAAGTGATATATGCTTTGTAGGTCCGAGACTGCGCAGACCTCTACAAGACGGGACGCAATAGTACCTCGCCCCTAGATGATATGTCTTGGTACGAGCAGTATTATCACAACGAAGCTGACAATACAAATAAAGATAGCACTTCCATCTCGTAGGCTAATATCTTTAGCAACAAGATCTGCGGTTGATGAGTTCTTGTTGAACTCTATTGGTTGAGAAAATCAAGACGCAAGGAGTTAAATGAAGCTGGGTTCTACATAAGGCCATATATGAATTTAAAAGATACAGAAGTTAAGATTCTTAGGTTCCTTCGAAGTTACGCCACTGATCTCTGATATCTAATGCATTTTCTTTAATTGCAACCGTTTGAATATTTCTTAATATCTGACAAAAAAAAAAAAAAGTTCAGGACTAGAAATGAACATTGCCACTATACAGCACACATTTCAAACCTGACATACTTAGGAAAACCAAGTCCTGATTTCCTAACTACCAATCAACCTGACAAGTATTAATAAAACTCGTAATCTTTGTTGCAAAAGCCTGTTAAGTCACCTACACACCGGTTTTAATTCCAGAACGTAACTTGGTAAGATACTAAAAGACTACTTATCAAAATTAGAGATAAACGACAAAACAAGTAAACAAAACGCATATTGAGAGAAATAATAAATTAAAATTGTTATCACGTTCGAGATCTCCTCACTGTCATTTTTAGTATATAGGGTACCTCGCAGTAGCGAAACGTGGCTTGTGATAGCAGTGGTTGCAATATAAAATGTGTGTATATTAACGCAGGCGCGCTCCCTGATTGCGTCTGTTACTTCAATATTTAGAAAATAGGGCAGAAAAATATCTTCTGTGTTTTAACGTTGATTTAAGTTCAAATATCCTATTCAGTTATTATGCGCTTGCAAGCGTAGTGAACAATTACTGCTCAACCTTAAATGTAACAGTAACTCCAAACTTCTACATCGGTCATATTAAAACACTGGCTAAATAAATATAATATACAACAAGGCACGAAACATCGGGTAGCCATTGTGTCCAAATATTTTAGTTTGGCGATAGGCATTTCGCCTCTACTTTGCGTTTGAATCACCAAAAGGAAAAAAAATGGTGACCAAACTCTCTTATCTGCTACTGGATTCTGACCTAAAATTCCTTGCTCTGGCATATATAATGTTATTTATGAAGTATATTTTAGTAGTTACATTTACGTATGTTCCATTTAATAGAGGAACTAAAAACAAAAAGACTTATTCTTCTTGCTTATTTGCACATTTGCTTCTTGCAATAAACATAAAATAACAATGCATACTTCAGTTTTAATACGAGGATTAAAATTAGGTTCAGAACACTTTAAACAATTGTTCCTCTGCTATCGTAAAAATAATTCGAATTCAATTTTATGCATTACAAGGTTTGCACTGATCTGGAGAAACCTATTTCCCTGACTTGCCCTGACCTTTGGCAGGAAATTCTCTGACTTTGACGACAGGTGTTGGATGACGTTGACATAAAAATACGGAATAAAGTTGTATATTTATATAGGAGAGCATTTATGCTATAGTAATCAACTGCTCATATGTACATTCTTCTTACCTCTCATAAAAATCTAAGCAACGCCCCATATAATGGTTGACTAAGCTGAAATTGGTGTATAATTAATATTAGAAAGAATATATTTTATAAAATTTTCCTGATTTCTCTGAGCTGCACCATTTTCCCTGACTTTTACTGAACAGTAGGAACCCTGTACTACAACTACACTCATATTTGTTTCTTAAGTGCCTCTTCCTTTCACTGCAACGTCACTTGCCCACGAGGAATTAAAAAAAAAAAAAAAAAAATAGTTTAGTCAAGCTCTCTTAAGTGGAGAAATTCCTAACTACTATCAAAGTAGGCTGCTGGTGGTTGTTACGTGACAGCAACCACTTGACAGTACGTGATAATCGAACAATGATGGTATAAATGTTCTTTTCCATGTTAAGAAATAGGAGCTCCCATATGCACATGTTCTACATGTATTTCGATGTAGGTGGCTCATGCAAGCAAATACTGAAAACGTTCTTTTATCTGTCAGCTTTTTTGCATGGATTTTTAACATACCCATCAATAGTGTTGCACTGAAAAGTGAAGTTACATGTTTACTCAAGCACTTCAAAAACATTTTTCAGTTAAAGAAAATCGATGACTACACAACCCTGCAACCTATAAGGGCAACCGCGCCTGTTATCTATGTTTCAAAAACAAAATGCATTAAACGAACAGTGTATGTACAGTCCGCAGCAAAAAACCTGCAACATGAGCATGTAAGTTTATTGTGAAACGACGAATTCTTTTGCTCCAAAATAAGTGTGCAGGGGAGGACACTGAGGTTTCGCCTGGCATGATTCGTGCCACTTAGACGTTATGTTGATTCCCTGCGTTGTTAGGTGTAGTTTCACTATAAATTTACATGCTCACAGTGGCGTAGCAGCTGCCCCCGCAACCCCCGCAGTGCGGGGGACCCCGAGGTATAGGGGGCCCCTAAGTCTTGCGATGAATAAAGTTTTAAAAAAGTAGAACTTCAACCTTACTTCTGTCGGCTTTACAAGTAGGGCCCCCCTTACTTTGCGGGGAAGGGGGCGCAAAAGTGTGCTACGCCACTGCATGCTCATGTTGCAGGTTTTTTTGCTGCAGACTGTACCTCTATAAGGAAAGAACACAGAAAGCAAAGAGAAATAATAAAATGAAAAATTCTCAATACCGTCCTTAAGATCCAGTTCCTATAGGTACTAAACTTTTGTTACAGTATAGGTAGGTATCGTATAGATATAATTATTTAATCGAATAATTTAAAACCGTTGTTTTCATATCACGAAAGAAAAAAATAAAGTAATTAGTGGAATAAAAATGGGGGGAAACGAAAGAACCACACCGCTGACCACTATAAACACATAATAAACCTGGAATCTAACCATGGAACCCTTGCATCAGAAGTAAGTACTCTACAACTTCGCCACTGTGTCACCACAGAAGAAGAAAGTAAAATTCGTACACAAAAGAAAAATATTTCTGTAAAAGTTTGAAAGGCTCTAGAAGTGGTGAAGTTTTCCGTTTTTGTACCTGATTAAAATAAAGAAGATGCTGCACAGTATTTAAATTGGATTCATGCTATAAACCAATGTCAACGAAGTTCTCTATAAGCAAATTTTAAAATACGTGACACTGATAGCCGCCTCCGCTGGTGTAGTGGCTAGCGTAGTGTCTTTGGTGCACACGGTCTCACTTCGCACACTCACTTCTATCAAAATATTACAGAAATCAAATGATAACACTAACATTTTGCATTTGTCTTCACTACAGTACTCTCTAGTTATTTGAACTTTCACTATCAGTACTCTCTAGCTATTTAAACCTTCACTATCAGTACTCTCGAGCTATTAAACCTTCACTATCAGTACTTTCTAGCTATTTAAACTTTCACTACAGTACCCTCTAGCTATTTGAACTTTCACTATTAGTACTCTCTAGCTATTTAAACCTTCACTATCAGTACTCTCTAGCTATTTGAACTTTCACCATCAGTACTCTCTAGCTATTTAAACTTTCACTACAGTACCCTCTATCTATTTGAATTCTCACCATCAGTACTCTCTAGCCATTTAAATCTTCACTATCAGTACCCTCTAGCTATTTAAACCTTCACTACAGTACCCTCTAGCTATTTGAACTTTCACTATTAGTACTCTCTAGCTATTTAAACCTTCACTATCAGTGCCCTCTAGCTATTTGAACTTTCACTATTAGTACTCTCGAGCTATTAAACCTTCACTATCAGTACTTTCTAGCTATTTAAACTTTCACTACAGTACCCTCTAGCTATTTGAACTTTCACTATCAGTACTCTCTAGCTATTTAAACCTTCACTATCAGTACTCTCGAGCTATTAAACCTTCACTATCAGTACTTTCTAGCTATTTAAACTTTCACTACAGTACCCTCTAGCTATTTGAACTTTCACTATTAGTACTCTCTAGCTATTTAAACCTTCACTATCAGTACTCTCTAGCTATTTGAACTTTCACCATCAGTACTCTCTAGCTATTTAAACTTTCACTACAGTACCCTCTATCTATTTGAATTCTCACCATCAGTACTCTCTAGCCATTTAAATCTTCACTATCAGTACCCTCTAGCTATTTAAACCTTCACTACAGTACCCTCTAGCTATTTGAACTTTCACTATCAGTATTCTCTAGCTATTTAAACCTTCACTATCAGTACTCTCTAGCTATTAAACCTTCACTATCAGTGCCCTCTAGCTATTTAAACCTTCACTATCAGTACTCTGTAGCTTCAAACTCTTATTTTATTTCTTCCCTTTTAACTTTTGTCGCTGCTATATCTCCTCCTCCTTTTTGTCATTTTAGTATTTACCTTCACTCAATATTCTTCGTCTTTTCCTCAAATTTTCTAATTTTATGTTCATTTTTAATGTAGATTCCACAATAAGACTCATATACCCTCACATATTTAATCCATCTACCGAAATAAGCACATCTAATAAAAAAAAGTGACACCCCCTCCAGAAGTAACAGTCATCCCTCTATATCGCTCTGTGATAATACGTGGTAATACTTCACTCTTCCACACATAAGCATTACCGTTAACTGAAATAAGTATGACACTCGGTTGTATGTAAACAACTAGTGAAGATAGCTCCAATTAAAGATATGAAAGAATGATTTTTAAAAAACAATGTGTAATGAAAAATGTTAGAAGTAATTGGAGAACCCCGAGAAAACTCACATACATGGTGCTTGTCCACCACTAAGTCTACTTGGCACGACCTTGGACAGAACTAGGGATCTCACGTGCCAGAGGTAGAGGCGAATATTCAAATAATTTTAACACCGCTAAATTAAACACTGAACAAAATACAATAAATAAAAAGTCGCGCAAATTATCCTACGAACACATATTCAAGTTGGTCTTTGGACAAAATTTGAATAATAACTTCTTGCGCTTGATTGAATTATTGTGAATATTATCACCTCTTACTAAATACATTGGAAAGATAGGAATATGTGCTGCCACCTATTGATTTTTATCGTTCCTTCAAAATCACTTTAAAGTAAATTCTTTTAGCCTCTTGATATATACCTTTCTACAATCTTCGGCTAAGTCCTAGCCATGTACTACTCTCAGGAGGTTCATAGCTAGAACACTAAGACTGGCAAAATTAGATTTAGTTTACCTTAAAGGCTTATTTTATGAACATACTAGCTGAACCTGCGCTCTCTACACAGCGCATTATTCGCATATGAGCATAAATCTCCTTATCATTCCTTACAACATCTATACATGTCCCTTTACAGACACAAGTGAAAGAAGTATTGATTTAAAAAAAAGCCAATGAGTATCATAAAGGGGAGACTTTTTTCGATTATTTTTCTCAATATTTCGCACCGTTTGCAAGATTTGAGCCTGCTTCCGGTTGGAGTTTCTAATTCATGTGTGACCAGTGTTTTCTTTCTTCTTGCATGCAGTATGTAATAAGCAAATACATTACATACACAATTAATTATTTATACAATGTCAGTTATATATGGTGTTCATTGGGCAAAACACTCCCCCCAAAAAAAGTTCATCTTACACTTGAGAAATGGTTATCCTTCCTTTTCCATTAATATTTGGCCATGAAACAAACGCCTGAGACATACACAACCCCTATATACAACAGTGTGATGTTGGAATGTATAATGCTTAGGATGTGATGCTTTAGTTTTTTTTATTTTCAAAACTTCCAATGTGCCCGTAAAAATGTAATAAAGAAATAGTGGCCGTGTTTTTTAAATATTCAATTAAAACTGGACAATCTACATGAAATTTGCAATCGATCAGTGAAAACGTCATCTTTCTAGAGCCTGTAGTTTCCGAGATCTCATTGTCAAAAGGATTGGACACAAACATATAAACGTAGTTTAAAAGAACTCCAAAGATGGCAGCACAATTCATTTGCATTTATTTCGGAGAAGGCTTATTAAGGGCAAAGGCCTTTGAACAATAATTTAAAGGGATAACATTTTTTAAAAAAATATTTCTTTAGGTAATTTATTTAAAGTACACTCTTTTAAAAATATTTGTCTTTGTTATAAACGTGAAATCACAAATAACCGTAAATCAAAGGTTTGAAAGCTAAGGTTATCGGTTAGAGCTCGGTCGCTCTTAATTGTTACTAAGAAGAAAAAAATTCACTAAAATTATAAATTTCTGATCGAAAATATAAAATAAGCCACACTAATTTTACAATAGTATCATGCCAGTATCTTGAAATGAACAGACACACTATTGTGATCCTGCGAAGAGAATATATGTCACAACGTATGTATGTATGTAGTACTTTCGTAATGAAATGGTTAAGCAATGTAAACATCGGTCGGCAGGCAATTTCGCAAATATTGCATGTCTCCCAAATTTTCCCTTTCTCTAATGTCACTTTAATGGTGAGGTTGAATTCTCTAGACATTTGTGTGCACCGGCTACTACCCAAATTATACGGGAGTTGTAGCTTGAGCTGCTGCACTAGAGAAAGTCCAAAAATGAGTTACTTATTATTAGTACAATCTAGCATCCCACGAATATGGTCCGTGGCTAAGGGGCACTGTGATGATGATAATGAACGAATTGGTGGAATGAAAGTGGAAACGGAAGAACCTCCCTGAGAAAACCTCCCCGTATGGTATTTATCCACCACCAGGGGCGGATCGCCCCCCCCCCAGAAGAGGAAACTTTCTTATTTTATATATATAAATAAAACCCATCCCAAAGTTTGGAGCCCTTAAAAGTAGCAGTATGACAACCTACCGCCCCCCCAGAAGTCGGTCCTGGATTCGCCCCTGTCCACCACAAAGCCCACTTGGCGCAAACTGTTGTCGAACTAGAAATCCACACACTTGTCCATTAATTACTGAGCTACCGTATTTCCGTTGTGGTCCGGTGAGAATTTTTCGGTCTTTTGATTTCAGTTTTGTTGACACACTAAATTGCAACTTATGCAGGCTAAAAGGTAAAACAAATAATAATAATAATAATAATAATAATAATAATAATAATAATAATAATAATAATAATAATAATAATAATAATAATGGGATCAAAGTTTCCCCACCCCCAAAAATACAGGGACCTTAACACCTATTCTTGGGTAAGGGTTCTCCTCTGGGTCTTGCCTAGAAGGAGTTCAAGCGATTGGAACGAAACTTGCAGAATTCATAGCTCTCCAGCCTACGAGCTGTTATTTTTTCTGTGTTTCAATCGTAGGCCGAAGAGTTATCAATCCTGCAAGTTTCGTTCCAATCGCTTAACTCCTTCTAGGCTATACCCAAAAGCCGAACCTTTACTCTATTGGGGGCGGGGTGTTGATGTCTTAACTAGTCTGCACATCAAATTTCAACTTGCGCAAACTAAGAGGTCAATGTCAAAGCTTAACCAAAAAATAAATCAAAAGAGAATTCAATCAAAACGCCTAAGGGCCTCTATAAGAGTACTTTTTTGGGCAAAACTTTCACCTCATAATTTGCCCAAGTAGAAAGATGGTGTGTAGACAAATTACAACGTACGTATACAATTTAATGACAACAAATTTGAACGATAAAAAAGAGGCCTAAATATTGTTATTTCTTAACAGCAAAACTTTGGCTCCGTAACCTTCGATTCCTTAGCTTGCGCAATTTAAAATTTGATATATGGATTAAATGAAACGTGTAAAATCGAATGACATCAAAACGAACTTCAAAATGTCGAAAGGCCTAAAAAGCTGTCACCGACGGTATTTCTAATAATTTGTTAATAACAAAATACTCAAAAATCAAGTTCTGTTACCAATAATTTTATAAATCAAATTTAAATTACCAAATATAGGCCTATTGCCAATACAGTATGACTTCTGTTCCCGAAAATGTGTATCGGAAACGTAACGTAGCGACAAAATAGGGCCTATATATAAAATTACAAAACTTCCAGAATTTGTTTTTTTAATGCCTATAATCTAATGGTGTTATTTATTGTCGCGGATAGTCTAATAGTGTTATTTAAATCCATGTCAACAGGAAAAATGTATCAAAATACATTGTATTAAATTGTTATTTAGGTGACTGATAATTTCCATATGCACTACACATATTTCAAAGAATATTTAACATCAACAACTAACCATGTTCCAAAAGGTATCAAAAATCAGAAAGAGTTCAAAACTGTAACTGATCAAATCGCCATTTTCTCGTCCATTCTTCCCGAATTTCACCTACTTTACGTAAACCGTCAAAATAATTTCTATAAGAAATATCATCACAGAATATAACCTACAGTATGCGAATCATAATGAAACAACTTCTGCCCAAATATAATATCTCTTTGGTGTAACCTCCTAACAGAGGTTATCCAATAAAATGAGAAACGCGCCAATAGTCCGGCACTGTGCAGAGGCGATTGTAATATTACCGCAATTTTAACAAAATCACAAATTCGAACGAAATTTTCCACTATTAAACTCCAGAAGGGCATGACATGTTAGTTATTTTTTAGAGGTGGACGATATAATATGATCAGCACAACGGTTGTCGCTACGTCTGACTTAACAGATAACCGAGAATTAAATAGGACAACCGAGAATTGAATATTTGCATTATATAATTAAAATATAATACAGGTGAGTAGCACACGAGAACGATAGCAAACACGCCTTTCTGAAATTAACTGAAAGAAAACTACTTTCAAATCAACAGTACGGAAGAATTTTAACGCAAACCTGGGACAGCTCCTTTTTTCAACCACTGTCCCGGTATTTTAATCATTTTCACATGGGACACCTAAACGTCCCGTTTTTTAAGTAAAACAGTTTTTAATGAACAGCGTCCCCTAAGTATTATTCAAAATATGAATGATCAACATAAATTCTTCAGTCTTTCGTTAAAATAATAGTAAATAAAGCTATTTTTGGTACCACTGGCAATTTTTAAGCCGTGTCTGCAACTTTTGAATTTTCCACTGGCGCAAATCCCAGGAAGATGAGGGGGACATGTCCCCTCCAACCTTGGAACTATGGGGGACTGTCCCCTCCAATAATCCAATTTGAAATGTGTTTTTGGGAAGAAATTTGATTTTTGTCCGATTGCTACAAAGGAACGTGAGATGTAATTGATGTCCGCCAGAATAAATCTCAAACCTGACAGCCTCCCAACGTTCAAGACAACTCTGCTACCATGATCCTCTACAACATTGTTTTCCCGGGTTCGATTCCCGGAGGGAGCTCATGTGGTTCGGATTCCACGTTAATCAGTAGGTCCACGTCTCATATAGCCTCGCTGCTGAAAAGGGACGTTAAACTCAAAATCAACTCAACTCAACATTGTTTTTCCAACTTCATAAATATTTTGGACATCGCAAAAAAAAAAAAAAAAAAAGGAACGGCTTTACCTGCCCCCCCCCCCCCATGTTGAAGCCAGATTTGCGCCGCTGAAATTTTCCTGAGTGCGTCCCGTTCTTGCAAATTTTCTGGCTACATTTAACCGAATTTGCTACGAAAATATGTATATAATTTTACCTCTACAGGTTTGATTTCTCTATTCGCAAAAGCAGAATACGTAAGCACAGCTCACAAACTTATGTGTAACGCATGAGAACCAAACATTGGCTAAAGAGCGACCAAATCTATGAATTAAAATAATGTGTACAAAATGTTTCCGTGCAGACTGGCCAAACCTCACAATGAGCCCCGTGAGGCAAATAGTAGTCCGCACGTGACAAGCTTGAAGTAACCCATACACCTACTGGCCTTTTAATTCATACACTGCTTCCTCCCACTCTCTCTTCTCTGCCAATATTTGTCAGACTAACCCAGCCATTTTGTACAAAATGTTTATTGCTTTTACAATAAAACAAAAATACAGCTATCCTTCCTACTGGTCTATGGTTAGCACGCACGCCTTTGATGCACTTCGTTTCCCGGTGAGAAAGTATACGCATTACAAAGGGTCTGATTCCAGTTTAAAAAAATACAGTTACAATTTTTCGTATAGCATCGGTAATAAATAGGGACACTAGCTAAGCTTCAACAACAATCCAATCATAATGTAGTCATGTTGCCCAGTGGTGGATCTAGAAGAAAAAAAGTGGGAGTGCCAGCCAGTACCCAGACTTATGATAGGTTTATCATGAGTTTACTATAAACTTTCAAAAATGCATAAATAATAGCTTCAATTATTTGGCACTCAAAAAACAGGGGGGGCTAGATCCGCATTGATGTCACCATAATTTAAAAAGGAGAGCAAAAACCATAGGCCTGTGTAAAATTCATAAAAGAATATTTAATAGGCGTACTTGATATGCTAATCTGTAATAATCCCACATCAGTGTTCTCATTCTGATGGTTGAAAACGAAAGAAAAAATTAAAATCAACAATTCCCGATTAGGTCGTATTAAAATTTTAAGTCGTATATTTTCCAAGAGAGAAGAGTCCCTCCCGAATATACTAACATTGTGTTATCACACACTTGTTTTTAACTCCCTGACTTTATTCGTCCGCAAAGTCATTAACAAAATAGGCCTATTGTCATTGCTGCTATTTAAATTGTCATTGTTGGCTGTTATTATTGATATTTTAATTGATATTGGCTGTAATTATTGTCATTCATATGATGGTTGCAGTTAATTCAGAACTAACCACTTAGTACTGTTGTTTGTTTATATTAGTCACTGATTGTTACAAACCTATTGAAAAATAGCTTTTACTATATTTAGTTCATTAAGTTCCATAAAAATGTAAATACAATATATAAAGTTAGTCCCTTAACCATGAAAGCTTGCTTTTCTAAGTTATGCTAACGTAGAAATGCGTATCTACCAAATCATGTTTTACATACATTCGTAGCTAGAAAAGAAAATGTATAGCTATAGAACCAAAAATTACAATGCATTGTCTTTAAATATAGGCTAGATAACTTTCAAAATACATGTAAGAATCGCATTAAATTCAAATTTCCTCTTCGATCGACGTCACAAGAAATTGTAAACTTTTCAGGCTTAGCGGTCGGCTGGTCACTGTTTCAGATTTTCCACGGCGCGGCGGGGATCTCCAAATACTGGGATTATAAAGTGGTACTGCGAAACTGCTGATAATCTACATTGAATAGGATAGAAAATACGGTATCGGGAGAAATCCCCGAGAAGCCCTCTGAAATCATCACTTCAATGCACTTTATCCACGTTTGTGTGCAGTGACGTATGTAAAGGGGGCTTCCGGGCTTAGCCCCCTCCCGCGAAATTTTACTTACTTTGGAAGTAAATGAAATATCTTGCAGAATTTTCACATTTCAAGGAATAAAGTTAGCAAAGCTTCCCCAGAAACGAAATCGTAAATACGCCACTAGCTCGAGACATGACTTGAGACGCAACTTAATGAAAACTGCAACTACATTTCATGATTACTTATTTACATAAGAGATGAATATTTAGGCTTGGAGATGATGATGATAATGATATGACTGAATAAGACGGTAGTATCAAGAAAGTTGAAGGAAACGGGATAACCCTAAGAAAACTCACGCATACGGCCTTTGTCTATCACAATATTCTTTATCTATTTATTGGGAAAAAAATATACTAAATGTGGACCCATTTACAGGAATGGGGAGCACACATGGTCCACGGTTGTGATTTCTGTCTTCACTAAGGAGTACATTAAAAAAGAAAAAAAAGTGGCGCCGCTATAACCTTTTACGAAGTCCACTAAAGCTTTTCCTATATTGTTTTATGTAATTACAGTACTCGTTCACTTTCAGATTAGAAAAAGTACTGGCATCTTTAGAAAAACTGAGAAACTTTTCTTTTTATTACAGTTTCCGTTAATGAACTACAACACTGAAAACAATCATTCCGGTTACGAAATATATCATTAACAAGAAAAATAAAATGGGAGAGACATTCCATTAGCTGTTAATTAATTTTGCGTAGCCCTACTTCATTTAAAAACACAAAATCGTCACTGAAACAATTAAATAATAAGATAAAAATATCTTACCACGCAATATCAAAGTATTCCAAAGTTTGCCATTCCGAATATCTTGTTTTTTTACGTTTTGTATTGAGAAATCATATTTCGTTGAAAATCACATTTCACACTGAAATCATTCATTTCTTCCGAAAGTTGTTTGCCAAACTGTTACACCCGTAAAACAAAATGTAGTACAAAACAGAACGATATCACACAGACACTTTTATTTTTTCCTTATGTATTTACTCGTAAACAATTCACACCGATCTCATACTGCACTGTTTTGAAAGCGAAAGTAACAAACCAGCCTCAACGCAAACAAAATTCACTTTTTCCTCGCTGCACACCACACTACTAAAAGCGCGTTTTTGGAACAGAAACTACCCCAAGTTCCAAGGTCGTCTTGAAGACAAACGCGTCTGCGCTTTACACTTTTTTTTTCTTTCTTTCTTCATCCACTCATTGTCCAGTAGGCTTTCTCCACACTTGTTTTGGAGCAAAACTTTTCTTACATGTTCTTCACACGCAAAATAACAAAACTGATGAAGAAAAGAAAACAAAAGTTAACTTATTTTAATTGCCGTTGTTATATCACACTTTTTATGCAAGAGTATCCAATTCTTTTGCTGATCACTCACAAACCTGCGCTGTTCTGGTTGCTTTCACTGCGAGGCACAGCACACACACATACACACACACACAACAAGCTGTGGGGCACTTTCACAATACCTCATGCTCTATGCGAGAATGGGCGACTTCCCCCCGTCTTTCACTTCAACGCGCTGTTGCCAAATTTTCAGTCTCTCGTTTTATAACTACGACATTTTTCGGGATCTACTGTCAAAGCAATGAGGAAGTTGTCAATTTGGCAGCTCCGACTTCTGTTTCTTCTCTCATCCAGACCTCCTTGCTTTCTTTTGTTGCCTCCTCGACTGGAGTAGTGAAAATTATTTTTTTTTTCTTCTCGTAGTGACAAAAATGCATCATCCAGTGGAAAGGAAGGATTTCCCATCAACCCATCTTGTCTAGCTAGCGTCGTCTCGCAGTAGCCGCCTGCCTGCCCTTCCCCCCCCCCCACCAATTTCCTGTTCTTCCTTCCCCCCTGTTCCTTATTCTACTGTTAAGTAATTGAAGCACAATACCGGTCGGTTGGTTAGGCTTCGCATAGAAGTATACTGTATATATAATTGTTTAATGTTCTTTTTTTTTTTCTTTTTCATAATTTCAGAGGCCGTATTACGAAACGCATCGTCTCGCTTTATAAAATATTCATCGCTTATAGTGTATGTATTTATACAGACACCACACGTTGAAAATGAAAGTGAAACTGTTTCTTTTTTTTCCTTTCGTTAATGACAAGTCGGTATTTTCTCTTCGCACCCACACAAGGAAGCTAGCACGATCGCTGTTGCCTTTTCTACAGTTCTATTTTGACCACTCCTACAATCATCGGACAAGGAGGCACAATAGACATTTAGCTCCCTAAAGTCCCCCTTGCCCTGTAAAACTGTGATGATCGTATGGTATCTGCAAGATTCTCCTGGATCAGGGAACAAAGAGTCAAGTGCAGAAATGATTTCAAGGATTGGTTCGGACAATGAATAAATCTTCCTAAAATATCACCGTATTTTCGTTGTGGTTCAAATGAAAATGAAAATGAAATCTCTCTGTATAACGTTCCACCATTATACCCTTTAGGCTAAGGGGGACGGATGATTAAGGCAAATGAATGATGGTGGGATGAAAGTCTGGGAGGAAACGGGAGCACCCTGAGAAAACCCACGGACACGATGTTGCTCAGCACAAACTTACTTGGTTGGAGATCGAATCAGGGATCCCAGGAACTAGAAGAATCCGCCCTACCACTGAGCCACCGACCCCCCATGTTTCAAGTGGGGACCTATATATTTCACTCCTACTTTTGACTCCTTATGTTTTAAAACTTTCCTCTCTGAATTCACCACTGGCCATAATATAGATATTAGTGCTGTCGAAATCGGTTTTAGAAAAAAAAAAAAACGAAAATTGGTTTTTGAAAAAAGTGAAATTTTATAAAACCAAAATGTCGGTTTTGAAAACCGCTTTTGCAGTTTCGGTTTCGAAAACCGCATTTGCGGTTTCGGTTTTGAAAACCGCATTTGCAGTTTTCGGTTTCCAGTAAACCGGTTTTCTCAAAAACCGCAAATGCCACAAAAATTCGACAGCACTAATATTAAGTAACGACGAGAAAACAGCAAAGAATCTTTCCCCACTTCGGCTCACAGTTGCCAGATGGAGGAAAATTTTCTCTCGGCGTAGGGGAAAAAATGCTCGAAATTTGCAGAGGGGAAAGAAGGTATTTTTTTTCTTAAAATGTCTTAAAGTGTAGGGAAATTCTTGTTGAGTATACTTTTATAATTGGCAGAATAAAAAATAAGTTGCAATTTCCCACAAAGAGGTACGGCTATCGTCAAGGGCGCCGATTTTTCTGTAAATTTGGGGAGGGCCCATTCAGATGCAAAAGGTATATATATAAAGATTTTAAGACAAATTGCACTCAAATTATGCCAAATATTGTATATTTACAAATATAGTAGGGGGCCCACATGAGCTTTGAGAGGGCCAGGGTCCCCTCGGCACTCCCAGGATCGATGCCCTTGGCTATCGTTATTGTGAAGTAAAAGATACAGAATAAAACATAATCGGTGTTTCCTTCACGTATAAACTATTGCAGGTGTCTGGGACTTGCGATAAGAAACCAGTCAACACATGCAAAACCACAACATTCACATTTATCGGAGTGGCAAAATCAACAATAAAATTGTGTATTGCGATCTAGATTTACTTTCTTTCTTTTCTTTTATTTTATTTTTAAGAAAGGGAAGTGGTGCTTTTTTGTTAACAAAAGAAAGAGTGGCAGTGCTATTTTTAAAAACAAGGGGAAAGAGTAATATTAATATGAAAGATCCCAGTTTAAGTGGATGAGATTTAAAATTGAATTTCATGAGTTGCATGTGTAGTGACCTTATTTTCTATTTAGCTTAGTGTTGTCATATTACCCGATTTTAGCGGTACCACCCGATTTTCAGGTTATATATCGTTTCCTGCTTAAACATATCTTAATCACAAAAAAAAAAACACCCGCTTTTTGGGATTGGAGAAAAATCTAAGACGACTTAGTTGATCAAGTGTTGGTATATTCAGCATAAACCGCAACACTTCTGACAATCGCAATCGCGATTGAGTTAAATTTGGACTCCCCCTCACGCTCAGGATGTGGGCTATCTGAGCATTGCGCGTTTGCAGGGCCATTTGCTAATAAGAGATCTGCTCTAGTGCACAATGGTTTTCTTGGTGTAGTTCATGTGTTTTTAATGTAATGAATTGGAGGTTCTATACGATTCATCTATTCGTTTGTAGATCTTGTGACAAACATGCCTGAATTATTCATGCCTTCATAAGCTACAAGAATGCCGAACCACAATTTCAAGTGTAACTTTAAAGACTCTTAGAGAAGCGAATTTACGTTTGTTAGCCATAGCAGAAATCAGTTTGAAGCAAAATGCACACTCTGAGTTTCGTTTGAAAAGTACGTTGTAGGGAAGCAAACTGGACCCCACCTGATTTTTATATATTTTGTAAACTAGATCACGAGGAACACGCATTTGAAGGAGTTTTGAGGACTTCCGGAACTTGAGATATTAAAATTTAAAGTTTAATATAGACAATAAACGCTATGTATCTATATGAAAAAATACAATATTCTCTATACGAAACACATTATACCCTGTGAGATATATAAAGGTAACCAAGAAAGTTCTGTCACTTTTTGTGGTGATCTGTGTTCAAGTGGCCCTCACACCGTGAGTTACATGCGAATGGAGATAAGGCGAGGGTCAGTTGTTGGTGTGAGTATATCCAACATTCTACCTGGTTGTGGCAGTTCAATTGCAACGTGAACTTGTGTAAGGACAGAGAGAATATGGAACCCCCACAGAGCGTCACAAGGGCGTGTATGTTGTACGAGTTCAAACTTGGGTCAAATGCCACTGCAGCGGGGCGGAAGATATTTCAGGCCTTTCGTGAGGGTATCGTGATTATGCAGACAGTGCAAGGGTGAGTGTCGGAAGACAAACACATGTACAAAATGAAGATACTCAGGTAGCAATTGAGGCGAACAGTGGACAGATATGTGAGGAACTGGGACTAACATTCAATGTGAGTGGAGAAAACATTCGGCAGCACCTCCATCAACTTGGGAAGCACTACAAGTTGGGTCTATGGGTCACATATGCTTTGACCCCGGTCCAGAAGGCTACGCAAGTAGACATCTGTGTTTCTTTGCTGTCTCGTCTGAGGAAGGAGCCATTTCTGGACAGGGTATTGAGATGTGATGAGAAGTGGGTCCTGTACGAAGCTCCACGGCGTCGTCATCATTGGTTAAAATCCCATGAACTGGTTTCAAAACAGCCGAAACCAGTAATGCAGCAGAAAGTCCTCCTGTGCTTTTGGTGGACTGCTCGCGACATCGTGCATCGGGAACTGCTACCGGCTGGTCAGAGCATAACATCAATGCTACTGTCTACTGTCAGTAGTTGAGCCGTGTTCAAGAGAAACTCAAAACCCTGGAGCCAGCACTTCTCAATCGCTAAGAGATTCTCCCGTACGGGACAATGCTACGCCCCACATGGCTAGAATAACCCGGGACACCATCCTACGCCTAGGATGGGAAACACTGTTGCATCGTCCATATTCCCCGGACATTACACCGTCCGATTATCACCTGTTCCACCTTAGAGGACTCCAGTTCAATTCCGTAGTAGAGGTGCAAAATGCACTTGATACCTTCTTCGCTTCACGGCAAACCAAGTTCTACCACGAAGGAATCTATGCCCATGTAGAACGTTGGCAGAAGGTCGTTGATACTGATGGGTACTATTTTTGATCTTCCAGGTACGTCTTAGGTGACATATCGATGCTCTAAGGTGATAGGTCAAATAGCGACAGAACTTTCTTCGTTACTTTTATTCATACTACATAAAACTACTGTATAAGTTCTAGTATCTCGAGTTTGAAAAGTCGGAATGTCAAAATTCCTTGAGATTATTGCTCATTTTGGTCTAGTTTACAAAATACATAAAAATCAGGTGGGGTCCAGTTTGCTTCCGAGGTCACTTTATGCTCGAATATCTCGAGTTCCAAAATTTGGAATGCCAACATTCCTTCAGATTCGTGTTCCTCGTGGTCTACTTTAAAAATTTTTGAAAATCAGGTGGGGTCCAGTTTGCTTCCCTGCAGCCAAGTACATTGGAAGTGTCATCAAAGAAATAACTTTAAAAAAAAAAAAAAAATGCGAAGGATCCCAGGTCAGTATTTGTAACACACAAGTTCACATCAGTACTTGCTGTTTAGAACCCTGAGCCATTCTGATTTTAAAATATTGCAACCCTAATTCAGCTGAAACTTGTACAGTCCGCAGCAAAAAACCTGCAACATAAGCATGTAAGTTTATTGTGAAACGACGAAGTCTCTTGCTCCAAAATAAGTGTGCAGAGGAGGATGCCGGGGTTTCTCCTGTGTAACGAATGTTGTTACGTTAAGGTAAAGACCGGTCTCAGAGATCAGTTCTTGTTATTTTAGGTTTGTTTGCTACAGTTGTAGGTTTAACTCTGTTTAAACTCCAAGATAGACATAACAACAACGTTTTATAAACAGAAGGAAAGTTTTATTCCGTTTATAAGTTTAAATACATAAACTTTAAAATTATTTGTCACATAAACCTACGCAAATTAAAGAAAGATCATAAAAATGTTTTTAAAGTAAAAATATATGCTTTAGTCTTCAAAATACTGATGTTTATTAGATATGGGATATACTCACATGTCCTAGCTCTCTTTTGCATCTGTATCATCTTTAGACGCACTCGGGAGCACAATCAATGCACACTTTTCGGCTGCACTCGAGACATATTGGTTTGCAGCACCTTGTGCACTTGTATGCAGTCTTTCTTTCCTTCACATAAGGACATTTGCTGCACGTCTTCCATTTTGGCAGTTTATCGTCAGGAATTCCAGGATGCACACTTTCTTCTTGTTCTTCACGAAGCACTTTTATGATAAACTCCTTGATGTCACATGGAAGTTGTGGGATTTTCAGACGTAATCGCATTTGAGGTATTATCAGATCCAAAGCCAAACTCTTCAAAAACTCGAACTTGTTCCACAGAGGTGAGTCCTTATAGCTTAAAAACAAAATGAAGGAATTCACGCTGCTCAAGTTCAACAATCGATAAAAAAAATGGCTGAAGGCCACCTCCTGGTTCTTCTGTTTGAGCTATAAATGGCACATTTCATATCGAGCAAATCAGCTCCACATTTCGTCTCATTATAAAAGCATATGATTTTAGGCTTGCCGTTATTTGGATTTAACTCTGCAGTCTGATGCTGCGATGATATCAACACAACAGCCCTATTTTTCTTCGGGACAAAAGATACAAGACTCGTCTGACCATTGAAGGGACGAATAGAAGAACCTACAGGCCTTTTACTATCTGGAAGAAATTCTTTTGGAATCACCGACTTGTCCTTTTTCATTGTGCCTACATAAGTCAGCCCTCTCTTGTTTAGTTCATCTACAGTCTCTATTGATCTGAAGTATGCGTGAACAGTATCACCAAAACATAAACGTAAAGAGAGGTCAGTGAGACCAGGAGACTTTAAAATATCCACTCGACGCAAACAAACCACAAAAGCGAACTGACAGAAAACATGTTTCGGATAGTGGGCGCTAGGAGGCAGGAAGGTACTGTGAGTTTGAGCTCTCTTGCGCGCATCAGTGTTACCAACCCTAATACTGAGGGTAGGGGTGCTGGTCTCAGAGCCCGGTCTTTACGTGAAAGTGTTAATAGAAAATCATTCCTACTTCTGTTCTTCATGGTGAATGCAACCGGGAAACAAAATGGAAGGGTTCAATATCAAATGGAAATTGATACAAAATTGTATACACGGAGAACAACAACAGAAAGAATGGCGTTGAATTGATGGACATGAAGAGAATAAGTGATAGAATTATTATAGTCAAGCTCATGCTAGGAGAAAGAGAAACCTTGAATAAAATCAGTGTCTATGCCCCACAAGTTGAATGTGATGAAGAGACAAAGCATTTTGGATGGAGCTAGATAGTGCTCTGTAGAGTTATAAGCTTAGCCTAGCAGGAGATTTAAAAGGGTAGGCTATGTAGGACGATCAAGATCAGGATGTGAAAGAATGCATGGTGGATATGGATTGGAAGGCAGAAATATAGAAGGCAAGAACATTTTACAAGTGGTGGAAGCATACCATCTTGCTATCCTGAATACGTTCTACACGAAGAAAGAAGAACATCTTATTACATATAACAATGGCAGCTCAAGGTCCCAGATCGACTTTATCCCACGGAGGAGACAAAACCTACGCGACACAAAGAGCTGAAAGGTGATATCAGGTGAGAGTCTTACGGAGCAACACCACCTCGTCATAGCCGGTGTCTGCATCAAGGAAAAAACTAGAAAGAAAACTACAAAATGTTTCTGTTCGAACGAAGTGGTGGAAGCTAGATGGGACAAGTGGTGAAAGGATTTGGAATAAACTTACCACATCACATGGACGATGGAAGAAGAGATGCGCGTGAAACAGCAAGAAAAGTTGTGAGACAAACAAAAGGAAGAGGCCTCATTGATAAGAAAACATGGTGATGGAATAAGAAATTTCAAGCAACTCTGAAGGAGTAAAAGGAACGATTCAAAAAAAAAAAAAAAAAAAAAAATAGCAGAACTCTGACAATCAACAAAACCTGAAAGATTACAAGGAAGCGAAGAAGAACACCCAGAAGGCAATTAGTGTAACAAAAGGCCAAGGTTATGCTGAGTTGTACAACAACCTGAAAACAAAAGAGAGAGAAAAGATGATTACAAGTTCTCGAAGGTAAGGGAGGCAACAGAAAAATATTTCGCATGTGTGCTGCATCAAAGATGAAAATCATGAAGTTCTGACAAATAAAGAGAAGAAAGAAGAGGTGAAAAGAGTATTTCCATAAACTTCTCAATGAAGAAAACCCGATGGAAACTTGCGAAAGTCTACCCACGAATCAGACTGGTTCGATCTGTAACCGTGGTAAAGCCCCAGGACATGATAATATCCGTATGGAAGCATGTAAAAGTTTAGATAAAGATAGAGTTCAGTGGTTTACTCGATTTTTAATAGGATATTTTAAACGGGAAATATACCAAACGAATCGAGAAGCAACTACATTGTACCAGTTCTTGAAAACAAAGGAGATGTGCAAGAACATGGGCAACTACAGAGGAATAAAACTTATGAGCCATGCAATGAAGTTCTGAGAGAGAGTGATAGAAGCCGAAATATCAAAGAACCAATTTGATTTCATGCCAGGTGGATCGACAACGGATGCAATATTTGAGGTTAGAAAGCTAATGGAAAAGTACAGAAAATACCAGAAAGACTTTCATATGATTTTCATCGATTTAGAGAAAGCGTATGATAGAGTGCCACGGGATCTTATTTGGTTGGCACTGAAGATGAAATGTGTTCCGAACACATCGAACACATATATCTGTATAATTTAAGATATATATATATATATATATATATATATATATATATATATATATATATATATAATGAATGTAGGACATGAGTGAAGTGCGTGCAGAATGACAGAAGAATTCGCAGTTAAAGTAAGACTTCATCAGACATCTACGTTTAGCACATTCCTTTTTGTAATTGTGATGGATAAAGTTACAAAGTATATCCAAGAGTTAGCACTGTGGAATATGCTATTTGCGGATGACATCGTGGTGATGAGTGAGACCAAGGCAGCTCTGCAAGAGAAATTAGATGCTTTGAGGGGAGCATTGGAGAGCAAAGGGAATTAGCAGAACTAAGGCAGAATATTTACATTGTCCTTTCAAAAAAAATGTAATCGAGAATTCAAGAACACGATTGAACGAATAAGAGGTGGTAATGGTGAAGAAATTCAAGTACTTGGAATCAATTCTGCAGATAAATGCAGGAATAGAATATGTAAACAGCAGAATTAGCAGCAACCCCCAAAGCGGCAGGCGGCAGCCCTCCCGGTTGGACGAAATGGAGAGAAGAGACCGGATTGTTGTGTGACCGTAGAGTACCAATCATCTTAAAGGAAAAGTTTACGAAACGGTAGCGAGACCTGCCTTATTATACGAAGCGGAATTTTGGACGATGAGGAAGAAAGAGGAACAGAATTTGCATGTTGTGAATATGAAGATACTGCAGTAGATGTGTGAACAAAATTAAGAATGAAGTGATCCGGGAATCAATAAAAGTGAGACCGGTAGTAGAAAAACTTCAAGAAAGTAGACTGAGATGGTTTGGACATGTAAGAAGAAGGCCTTTGGAATACGTAGGTGTTATAGAAGTGAGTGGGGAACAAGTGGGAAACGAGGCCGAGGCCAGCCAAACAAGAAGTGCGAAGATTGTGTTAACCCATTAACTGGAATTTTTTTCGAAACATTCTTGCTTTATTTCTATTTATTTACGTCAAAATAGTAAGAAAAACACTTTTCCAAGTACAGCAACAACACTTTCCAAAAATTTCCAATTTTAGTCCGATTTCCAATTTGGGACCATGCAATACACCATTTACTTTTGATGCCACTCTTCAAAGCACTTCATGTGTAGTCCCACATCGCATTTGCAGCATTGTTTCCTTGTACTTCTCTTACATACTGCATACTTCCTCTGTTTGCCATTTCCGTGCGTTCGATGTTGTGTTTTCCAGATGTTCCAATGTCAATAGGAACACGATTGCCTGATGATTTAGCGTAAGATTTTGTCTCAGTGTTCTTTGGATCGGACAGTGATGAAGGCAGAGCAAGATACGTCCTCGAAATCATCCTTCTGTAGTAATCCAACAAGGAAATTTTACTGTTTGCGATACATAAGAATATGTGCAAGTTCAGCAGTGCTACGTCAATGACGTTGGTGAGCAAAGGGAAGTACCACTTTTTACCTCTTATTTTGATTATGTGTTTTTGGAAGTCCCATTCCACCTTGTCCACTCCTCTCATATACTTATTATACTTCGTGACCACTTTAGATTGGGGGATGTGAATTATAGTCTGTTAGAGTTAGAATTAGAGTTAGAGAATTTGTGGGTGCACCAACGGCGAGGTCGTTTTGCACCCTTGCAGGAACATGCTTTCAACAGGAAAACAAAACTAAGACAAAATCAACAATAATAAAACTAGGAATAAGTTAATTAAAATACATTTAAAACATCCACACAGGAGCTAAAAATCAAATTACATGCAAAAGCTCAAGGTCTCATAAAAGCAGCAGCAGTCCAAAGATAAAACGAGTGTCATTGCCAAGCAGCAAGTGCAGGTCGACTAATAGGTTGTAATGCTGTCGATGCCGAGCCAGAGTGGGGCAATCAATAAGATGACGAATAGACAAATATCACCACAAAATACACATTCTGGAGAGTAAAATATATGCATGCGTCAAATGACTGTGTCCAATAGGTAGTCGAGTTAAAAGTATTTCTTCTCGACGAGACTGTCGGGAACTATACTAAACGCAATGTTAACTTGAGAGCCGCATCACAAGCGCATTAATACATGTCGGCGCGCGAACCTTTTCAAAGGGAAGCGTTTGTATGTGTGTGTGTTTGTTTTTTGGTTTGGCTCTCAATCGCCAGGGTTTCAACTGGCGCTGTTCTGAGTTTCAGCTGATATGCGCGGAGCGATGATTTCTCGTCCTTTTCCTGGCACTTACGAAAAATATGTTTCTTGGTGTATTTGTTTTAATAATTCATGAAGACACGACAATAGTAATAAATGTATTGGAAATTCGCACGTCATGTATTTGCAATCCTCACAATTAAAACCCGAGAGCATGAAAACTATTTTGCTTATTCATTTCAATTGATTAAGGTAAGAAAAGATAAGAAATGAAGTTATTCTCATATATCTACCTGGAAAATGTCAATCATAAACAGAAACATACGAGCAGCCACCCTCCCACACAATAAATTAAAAATACGATTTTTTTTTCTAAAAGCACAGCAACTCTACATTGACACTGAGTAAACCACAGCGAACCGGCAACAATCATATTAACAATTTCTTCAATAGTTGTGTCTGCATATTTTTCTCTTAGTCGAGCGTACAAATTGTTGGCAATTTACTTTGCTTGACTTTAAAGAGGTTTCCCTTCCTCGTGTTTGCGATAATACTGAGAAGATGATAATTCGGATTCATTCATATTTTCAACTTCGCGCTTAACACTTTTCATGGTTTCAGTTTCAGTACACCCACGTACTCACTCTAACGCACGCGCGAAGACGATATTTGGCAGAGCAGTGTTACTCTCTGCACAAAAATTGCAGAAGTTACATGTGAGTTCCGTTATTTGTTTTGTTTCATTTATCAGCAGGCAATGAAGTTTCTTATGGGGTAGTTACTCTATTTAATTTATATATCATATAAAAATATTAAGCCATTTCCTATCCATTGTGGACGGTTTCTAACATTGACCAATTAAGTAATTTTACTGGTCCTCTACTTTTGTTATAAGGTTTTTCAAGTTTATAATCTTGCAACACTTGCAAGAGACTCGCATCTTAGCTGCTGGCTTTTCACTCCTTTCTTTCCTTCTCTCTTTCCGATTCTGAGTCGTGACGTCATTTTCATAACCCTTTACTAATAAATGTAGTATCATTTATTTTAAATATTGTTTCTGTATTGACATTTTTATATACTTGAACTCAATTAGCTCTTTGAATTGATCTCCTAAGTAATGTTTTACTTGTGTGACGGGAGGAACTATGTAATGTGCGCGGAGTCGCCTGAATTGAAGCTGCGTATCTCGGCTATCAGGATAAGGTCGCGGCAAGTATAGAGGTTCAGACTCCTAAGCGGGGTTTAATGGCATGCAATTTGTTGTCATGTCCGAGATCCCATTCCGACTGCCATTGTTGTAGAAGATGAGATGTGAAGACTGGGTAAAGATCAGTGCAAGAGAGGGGCGCCAGGAGTGCGACACCATGAAAAGTTGCATATTTTGCCACAGAATCCGCTTGTTCATTGTTAGGAATGCCAACATGGCTAGGAACCCCCAAAAAGTGAACAACTGAGCCGCCATCAAGAGAAAATAACATTTCAGAAAAATATGTTGAGCCAGAGAATGCCTAGTGTAAACATTACTAAGGCTGGTAAGAACACTGTTGGAATCAGACACGATCAGAATACGGGCAATGATATGGGACGGAATATGAAGCTTAGTCTAAGGCTTCAAGAATAGCCAGTAGCTTAGCACTCAAGATGGATGCGAACAAAGGGGGTCGGTCGGCAACCATAGCGGACAGGGCCAAAGACAAATCCAAAGCCAATAGAAGCGTCTCCTTTCGAGCCATCTTCATAAAATGGTGAGAAATCAGTACAGTCTTGTAACAGAGAGCGGAACCTCTGCTGATATTGGTGATCAATCGTGGTAGACTTACTATAGAACTCGCCAACTGAAATGATATAGGAAGACAATGAAGCTGCCAGGGTGGAACGGGAAGAAAACTCAATGTATATAAATCTGGTAGAGCAAGTGATAATTCATCTAAAAGTTGTAACGCACGAATCCCAAAAAGGTCGGCTGACATGAGGTCACGCCACATAGCGACGATAGCCATCACCCGTTTCAAGAATGAAAGAAGAATGGTGACTAGGAAGTGCTTTAAGATGTGCAAAATAACGGTAGATCAAACAACTCCTGCGATGATGAAGAGAAGGTATAGGGTTACTACGGAAAGCTCCTATACACAAGCGAATACCAAGATGATGGACTGTACCCAGCTGATGAAGAACAGATGCCGAGCCGAGGAGAAAACAACGCAACCATGTAGAGGTACTGTACGATCAGCACCCCAAGAACGCTGCGAAAGGACTCGCAAAATGTTGATCACCTCTCAAGCAAGTATATTTCAGATGACGCACATGTTCACACCAAGCAAGTTTACGGTCGAATTATACGCCAAGAAATTGACCACTATTAGTAAACGAAAGGCGTGTTCCAAGAAAATAAAGGCCAGGATCTGAAACACAGGTAAGTAACCTACAAAAATGAACACACTTGGTTTTCTCAACGGAAAAACGAAACCCAGTCTGTATTGTCCAGGTGTATAAACAGTGTTGAACTAAATAACGCCACACTCAGAACACTATCTTGAGAGATACCATTCTCTTGGATGAAGCGATCAGAAAGAGTAGAGCCAACCCGTACCCTGAAATATCGCTCACCTAAAAACTGTTCTAAAAACAAGGCCATAGGGCCATTCAGTCCCCAAGAGTGAAGCTTTGCAAAATTCCAAAGCGTCAAGTAATGTCATGCGCTTTTTCAAAGTCGAAAAAGACACTCACCAAATGTTCCCCATGACGAAAAGCATGTTGAACAGCAGTTTCCAGATGGACAAGATGGTCGGTGGTCGAACGAAATTGACGGAATCTACATTGAAAGCTTCAGAGTAAGGAATTCCGTTCCAAGAACCACACCAACCAAAGATTTACCAGCTTTTCAAAAATTTTGGAGACACAGCTAGTAAGGGCAATAGGTCGATAGTTGGAACTGCAAGTTGAAATCTTACCTGGTTTTAAAATAGGAAGGATATGAGCTTCTCACCAAACTACTGGAAAGTGACCAGCAAGCCAGAGATAAATCTCAATCAAGCTCAAACTTAGACCTCAAACAAGCCGCGATTTTGCAAACATACCAGTTCTTGTTGAGTAAAAGTTTAGGTATTACAAGTTACAAAAGTTACAACGTAATTTTAAATAGCTTAATTCTTTTAATGATGATTATGATGTGTTCTGCCCGAAGGTAGGTATTTGACCCGAAGATCCCTGGACAATGTGAACTCATGGTAGTTTGCCATTGCCTTCCCATAGAACCATACTAGATAGAAACATGAAATTTTCATATGTTTTAAAGTTCTCAGAGAAATGATCTAAATGACCTGTTGCAGGTCCTTTGGTCACACTTGAGCTGAGATATGGGGGTGCAAGATTCCCATAAGAATAACATGGGGGTATTTTAAAAATGATCGAAAACGACTAATATTAGAGTCGAATTAATAGTTTTTGAGGTCACTGAGATGAATAGTGATAATTTTAATCCATTTAAATTTTAAGGTCATACCGTACTCTACTTCCCAGGGAGAGGGCGAGATTTTAAAAGTAATAGAAACCGACAGATATTAATATTCATAGTTTGCGAGGTCGCTGAGTTTAACAGTATCAGTTTTCATAATGTTCAAGTCCATCTTCACCCCTTGGGGAGAGGGGAGTGGAAGATGACTTTTTAAAAATAATCAGATAACCTAGCTAAACTACTGTAATTAGAGCGAATTAAACACATTAACATATTTTCTCGCACTTGCGCGGGACTCTGCTGGTTGCTAGTTTAAAATATTACTTTGTGAATCTTTAAAAGTCCAAAATGTTGGCGCTCCCTAAATTCCACCGCTTTGTACTCGAGCACAGAATAGCACTGACATAAATACGGATCTGGATATAGATAAACATAGGGACACTCAAATGCGTGTACTATCGAACGGTGGAAGCTCACTTACGCTGGTTTCAGTTATTGAGTTTTTGTTTATCTTGAACTTTTCCTCCATAATTTACAGGGGCAAGAAAATTTAGGATTTATTCATTTATTGAAGTTTAGCGATGGGATCACTGTGGTTCAGTGGTAGCCAGTGAATGTAGCTGAGGCGTTAGACTGACGATCGTCAGGTGAAGTCCACTGGGAGTTCAAGAAGCTCTGTAGGTGGAATTTTAATTGTCCTCGATATTTCTGTGTTCGTATCCCTGACGACTCTAGTACTCCTGAGCAGTGATAGAATGATATCATTAGTCAGGAAGTTTTAAATTTAAAAAGTCAGAGCGTTCACTTTTAGTGTCTGGGTCTCTGGTTCGATCCCAGCTCGTGCCAAGTAGATATTGTGGTAGACAAGTACTCTGGATTTTCTCGGGATTTTCTGACTTTCTTTTCTCCACCATTTCATTGATTCTCATAACCACCGCCTCCTTTAGCCTACACGATATAATCATAGGATGTAAATCAGAAATTGTATTTCATTTAAAATTTGAAGTTTAGTGTGACATTTTCGAGGCTATATGAGACATGGGCCTACAGTTTTTAGATGGAATTTAAAGCACTACTATGCGTTCAAACTTCAATATTCTCGTACCAGGAATTTAATTGAGGAAATGAAATCTTTGAGGTTAACGTCCCACGGTTATGCCCGTTTAGGTTAAGAGAGACGAAGATAAAGGCAAGTGAATGATGATGAAATAATTAGTGGAATGAGAGAGTAGAAGGAAACGAGAGTACCCCAAAGAAAACCCACGAACACAATGTTGTGCACCACAAACTTACTTGGTCGGGACCGAACCAGGGATCTCATGTACTAGAAGTAAACGCTCTATCACTGAGCCACCGTGTTTTCTAGTTGAATTTAAAACCACGTGCACCAAAGGCGTGCTAGCCATTAGACCAGTTGAGAGATGTGAGAAAATTTAAGAAATACACCCAAGGGCGCCCATGTTGTGGTTTCCAAGAGCGGGCAAGTATAAGCGACATTTCAAATGTAGTCTCAAATTTTACGGTAATTATTCTTAAAAACCTATTGGGTTTTCGATCTTTCGAAGCACAATTTCCTCTAAAGGGGGAGCAAGCGCCCCACCTTGCCTCCCCCTGATGTGCGCCCTTGTACACACCCCTTTAAGCTCATCAGTTACTCAGGAGTTCCATTGAGTAATAAATATTTTATGATTCTACGTATTTTAAATGTACTCAGTATCTCACAAAAATCTATTAAATATCTTTGTAAACGATGTTATCTATTACCACTTAAAAAGAAATAATTTCTTTCCTTGTAGAAATTTGTTCGAGTGAAATTCCTACACTTTCATAAATGGGGAAGTTTCATTGTTTTTTTTTTTTTTTTTTTTTTTCATAGGCTATGCAGAGAATTTCTTCCTTTTAGTACTGTATATCAGAACGGAAGAGCTGTACCGTACATTAAACAACTGAAGCTTAGCAACAGAAATCTATCCATTGAAAAAAAAAAATGAAGTGGATAGAGATGTTTCTGTTTTCAGTCCAATGAAAACGTCACTGAATCTTTAACAAGGAAACGAGGAAGTAACATTGTAGATGATGAAGAAGAGAAAAGCAGAAAGAGACATTCTGTTTTTAAGAGTGAAAGTGTTCGCAACACTTGAAAAACTTTCCAGCACATACTACAACTACACACACACACACACACACACACACACACACATATATATATATATATATATATATATATATATATATATATATATATATATATATATATGTATGTATGTATATATATATATATAATATATATATATATATATATATATATATATATATATATATATATATATATATATATATATATATATATATATATATATATATATATAACACTAACCCACATATATATCCCACGTGGTTACCTGTTTCCTTAATGGGACTGTAAAGATGATTTATGTTGTTTTTTTTTTCCTTTGGCGATGGGAAGATTTTATTAAAAGTGTAAATGTTTAGTTATGTGATCCAAATGTTTTTGTTTTTAGCTTTCAGGTACAGATGATGTAGGAAACGTAGTAAATAAAAATTGTATTATTATTATTATTATTATTATTATTATTATTATTATTATTATTATTATTATTATTATTATTATTATTATTATTATTATTATTATTATTGGTTTATTTGAAATTAAGTCCCTAACAGCACCGATACCATATGACGTGTAGATCTGTAGTGTAACATTGGGTCCGAACTACATAATCTTTCATCCGGAATCGAACCTTGGTCTCTCGAATTGAAGACACACACTAATTATACAGCTACGGGAGAGTTCTACTACTACTACTAATAGTAGTAGTACTAGTAGTAATAGTAGTAGTCATATTAAACATGTTCAGGTACAGAGATTTCAATATCTCGTATAGGAAGTAAGTGTGTTTAAATCACTTATACTTTAGCCCAGCGTTTCCCAACCGGTGTGCCGCGAGGAAATCCAAGTAAAATTATTAATCCATGGCAATCAAATTGCAAAACATAGGGGAAAATGTATATTTGTATTTCACATTACTATGAACCTGTACTATGGATCTACAACTTTCAGTTTCATACTCGGTTACTTTCCTGTACATTTTTCATGTTGAAAAAAGTATTTGTTATCATTGTATGACCAATATTGCTTCTTTATCGTTGCAGATTGTAATATCATTAAATCTTTTCGACAAATCAGACATGCATAGAAATGTGTTTTAAAAGTAAAAGAGACTTGTTTGTTCGTTCGTTATTTAGTGATCTTCCTTCTTAGTGAAAGGTTGGATACAATTTTCGAAAAAGAAAGTGTATTTTTAAAAACCTGAATCTTATATCTCATTGCAAATTGTTTTCTATTTTTAAAATTAGAATGAAAAATAAGCATAATAATTTATCGAAAACCAGTCATCGAGCTTTCTTCTCTGTGAGGAGATCAGTAATCACAGAAATAAATTACCACGGTATTTTATATTTACAAATAACAATAATTATATGTACATGAGTGTGCCCCGAGAATTTAAGTTACACCTGTAGTGTGCCGCAAGTTGAAAAAGGTTGCGGAACGATGCTTTAGCCCTTTCTTTATTGGACAAAAATATAATGAAACTCTCGAAGTGACTGTTACATTTTCCCTAAAAAAAAAAATCAAGGACACAATATACCGTGATCCTGCATACCGTAGTCGCTAGTGCTATGGTCTTTTGTGCGAGTCGTCCTCGGTTCGATTCCCGGTGGGGACATTCGGTCGAAAAAGTGTAAAAAGCTTTTTCAAGCCAGTCATCCTGAGTAAGGTTTTCCTTAATTTCCCTCATTCGCATCAGGCAAATGCCGGGATGGTACCTAACACACAGGTCCCAGGCCGTTTCCTTTCTTCTCTTTCCTCGGATAATGTGTTCGCCGAACAACGTCAACCCTCATACCTGAAGGGTTAACGTGGCCATAGACGCCGAAAGCCAAGAAATCTAATTCCTAATCCTAATCCTAGTGACGGGCTAACATGGCCATAGACGTCGAAAACCCAGAAATCTGATTCCTAATCCTAAACCTAGTGACGGGCTAACATGGCCATAGACGCCGAAAGCCAAGAAATCTAATTCCTAATCCTAATCATAGTGACGGGCTAATATGGCCATAGATGCCGAAAGCCCAGAAATCTAATTCCTAATCCTAATCCTAGTGACGGGCTAATATGGCCATAGATGCCGAAAGCCCAGAAATCTAATTCCTAATCCTAATCCTAGTGACGGGCTAACATGGCCATAAACGCCGAAAGCCCAGAAATCTAATTCCTAATCTTAACCTTGATATATCGTACTCGTTAAACCGAAGCTATCGAATCGGGATCAAGCTTGCCATTACCGTAATCCTGATTACGTTCTAACAGTTGCTAACAATACTAAAACCGGAAGAAGTAGAAACAAGTAAAACATCTGGTTTCAATATAGATTTCTGTGTAGTAATAATCGAAAAAAAAGACAGTGAGAAACTGCTTATGGTATGGATTCAGCACCCGAAAAACATATTCCGTTCCTGACCTTATCACGCTGTTGGAATCGGAAGTTGTATATACCTATTACTTCCGGTTTCAATACTGAATCTGCATAGTTAGGAAGCCTACAGTGTGAAATGGAACTCATTTTTTGTCAAAAAAAAAAAGAAGAAGAAATAAATTGATTGTACGTAAATCATTGAAGTCCACATTATGTTATTCTTAAATATCAAAATGCGAGTTGTCACGGTGGCTCAGCGATAGCCGGTGGATGTAACCGAGCGGTCTGAGGCATTAGGCTGACAATCGTGGGGTGAAACCCGTTTCTTCAGTGTATAGGGGCCAAAGTTGCTTAGTGGTAGCCGGTAGATGTAGCCGAACGGTCTGAGACATTAGGCTGACGATCGTGGGGTGAAACCCATTTCTTAAATTTATAGGAGCCACGGTAGCTCAGTGGTAGCCAGTGGCTGTAATCAAGCGGCCTGAGGCATTAGACTGACGATCGTGGGGATGAATCCTATTTCTTCAGTGTATAGGGGCAACGGTGGCTCAGCGATAGCCGGTGGATGTAACCGAGCGGTCTGAGGCATTAGGCTGACAATCGTGGGGTGAAACCCGTTTCTTCAGTGTATAGGGGCCAAAGTTGCTTAGTGGTAGCCGGTAGATGTAGCCGAACGGTCTGAGACATTAGGCTGACGATCGTGGGGTGAAACCCATTTCTTAAATTTATAGGAGCCACGGTAGCTCAGTGGTAGCCAGTGGGTGTAATCAAGAGGTCTGAGGCATTAGGCTGACGATCGTGGGGATGAAACCCATTTCTTCAGTGTATAGGGGCCACTGTGGCTCAGTGATAGCCGGTAGATGTAGCCGAGCGGTTTGAGGCGTTAGGCTGACGATCGTAATGTGAAACTCATTGATGGTTCGTGTTCCTCTGTAGTAGCAAGGGTGGAATTTTAATTGTCCTCGATATTTCTGTGTTCGTGTCTCAGTCGATTCTAAAAAATGAAATTAAAAAAAGGATAGAATGCTTACCTCTGGTGTGCTGGATTCCTGGTTCGAATCCCGGCCAAGTAAGGTTATGATGCCTTAGTCTAAGGGACATAATCGTAGGGAGTCAGATTAGAAGATTTTAGCACATTTCCACTTTTAATTATCAACATAATACTGTATATACATACTAACAACACAGCAAACACTAATTACTGCAATGTTTAAAAAATCTGTACAACATAAAGTACCGTATAGTAATAGTTTTTAAGTTGTTTCATTGTAGTAATTGTTTGATGGGAAGTAAATTATAATTTTACACGTATTGTAAATATATTTTCAGTCTTTCTAATAAATCATCGTTCTTCGTCTCCTTTAGCCTAAAGGGAATAATCGTGTGACGTTAAACTAAAAAAATATTCATTTCAAATCATTTTTTAAAAAATTAAAGTTGATAATAACTCAGTAAAAAAAAAAAAAAAAAAAAAAAAAAAAGATCCGAAATTACAATGGTGGAAAAAACAGGATTCTTCCGTGTTTGTCTAGGATTAGTTTCAAATACAGTACTTTCGTTAATTCGAACTTGGGTAATTCGACATATTGGATAATTTGAACGAAAGTTTATTTATTCTCTTTTGAAAACTGTATTGAAATCAATAATTAAAAAAATCGTAGGTAAATCGAACTTTTGAACCTTCTGTTTGAAAAATTCAACGTAACACAATACAAGAATAATTTGGTATTGGATAGATTACAAACATTAGAATCAGTGACGTATTTACGATTTTGTTTCGGAGGGAGGGGTCTTTGCCTGAAAATGTGAAAATTCAGCAAGATATTTCATATACTTTACTATAGTAAGTAAGATTTGGGGGGCTTAAGCCCAGAAGCCCCCTAAATACGCTACTGATTAGAATATAGTTTAAACTGGTTTCCAGGTATTTAAAGGCAACCGTAGCGAAGAGTAACACAAAAACATAACTCCTCTAATGATAATAAAGTCAAGAAGCTGATTACAAGATAGGCAATGAAATAAAATGAAATGAGATCTTTCAATTTAACGTCCCACGAGTATGCCCTTTAGGTTCAAGGAGATGGATGATTAAGGGAAGTAAATGATTACGGAAGAATTCGTGGGATGAGTATGTAGGAGAAAACGGCAATACCCCGACCAACACGATGTTGACCACCACAAATTTACTTGGGCCGAGATCGAACTCGGGACCTCAAGCACCGGAGGTAAACGCTTTACCACTTTTTTTTTTAAAGTTAACTGATGTACCGAACGTGCCTCAATAACTTAAGTACCTAATTACTACGTTTTACTTCATTTAACTCGTTTTTACTTCGTTGAACTCGTTTATCCAGTAACGACAGGATCACGGACTAGGGATGACCAGAACCGGTTCTTAGCGGAACCAGTTTTCGGCTCTGAACGGATACGGTTCTAGAAGATCCGGTTCTGGAATCGGTTTTTCGGATCCAGGTCTGGATCCGGTTCTTGAACCGAGTTTTCGGATCCAGGTGTGGAACCGGATCCTAATATCCGGTTCTGTAACCGGGTTTTCGGATCTAGCTCTGGAACCGGTTCCAGAACTTTGTGGCCAACCTAAACCGAGCTGCTGGCAGGCAGTGAAGAGTGTGCTAGATGAAATGGTGGAAGCGACAGGCAGGCGGCCGCTTGTCTCATTTGCCTAAACAAACTGTGTAACTGTCAAACTCATTGACTAAACAGGTAAATTGGCAAACTCATTCGGCTAAACACCCACTGGTGAATCAAAATTTTTTTCTGAGGGGCACAAGGGGGTCTGGGCGGGGAGGGCACAAGAGCATGGTCCCCTTTGCAGTGTTTTGAAGGTGAACTTTGTGTCTCTTTTACGGGTCTTTGGTAGCTTTCGGATCCAGGTATGGAACCGGTTCCTAAGATTTGGTTCTGGAACCGGGTTTTCGGATCCAGGACTGGAACCGGTTCTGAAAACCGGATCTCCAAGAGGTTCCGCCGGAACTGAAACTGTGTGGCCATCCCTAGCACGGACACACACACACACACACACAAAATCATCGAGGACAGTTAAAATTCCAAAGACTCTCCCACCGGGTATCGAACCCGACCTCATACACCAAAGGTGCACGTGCTAGCCTCTAGACCAGCTGGGAAGGCATCACTGAGGCACAATGGAGTAAAGAATATAGTATACCTAACTCATCTCAAGCTTCCGAAATGGTTGAAAATTTAAGCAGATATCAGCCAAGTGTTACAAAGACGTATTTCACTCAACAAATGAAGCTGAAAATTTTGTTGACATTGTAAAAGCAATCAAATCAAAACGAACTAATATCACGAACATATTTAAATCAAGACAGATGATTGAGGTTGTTACACATGTATGTAGTGTTATTTGATAATTAGGAGTATGTGTTACTGTACCTTAGTGGTTTTTCAATGTATGGTAAGTGTGGTTTATTTTGTGTGTGAGGAAATCTTGTTTGTTTGTTTTATTGTACGCAAGCGATATGCTGCTTTAAAGGTAATATCTACGGTATATTAATTCTTTTCTTCTATATGTACACTTCGCATTAATGAAATTGCGACATTAAAAGCTGTGCAGCTAGGCCACCCAAATGACATCTCATCCCATAATCCTGTCTGGTAAAGAGACATCCTCTCTGTCCTCCCTTCGTCTTTCCCATACTAACATCACAAAGCAACATAAAAACAATTTTAATTTCTAAATATACATGTGTTAGTATTGATAAAATGAAAAAAGAAAAGGGCGACAAAACGAAATTCATAAGTTGATGTAAGGAGAAATTTAAACACACAATGAAGAATTAAAATCGATGGATATCTGTTTAGACAGAGGTACAGAAGTGAGGCAGAGAGCGAAGATGAGAGAGAACAAGAGGAGGAAGAAAAGAAAAGGAAGCACAGATAAACTACGAATGAGAGTTTACATTCACTCAAAGCATTATATTCAGCTGAATGAGCTCAATCAATTGGTGTATTTCTGGTCTTTAGACAACACTGTTTCAGTTTAATGCTAATGATATTGTAGCATTTATTATTAAAAGAGATTATTAAAATTTATAAATATACTAGCTTCACAAAAGTAAATAGGCAGCGGAAAAAATAAACCTGTATCTAATGCTACGCATCACTATTCCGAAGGTGACATTCCTGACAATAGTGTTTGTACTTGTGAACTCTCTTTTAGCTCAGTGATGCCATTCTGGAACCTTATTAAATCACATCTCGAAAGATAGAAATTCTCATTTTACTCTTAGATATCCCACGTGTTATACAAAATTTTCAAAATGTATAAAAGATGAAAATTGAAACTGCCGTATGTTACTTAATTTCTTCAATATTTAAGAGAATTATTCATTAATTCCCATCTTCTAAACTCATAAAAAGTAGTTTCCTCAATTAACAGAGATCATTGAAATTGTTGATGAAAACATGTACATTTTGTTATTAGAATTTAATATTTCCCTCACATTTTTGTGTCTCACTCTTATACTGAATGTAATGAAATTAGATGAACTTTATTCTTCAGTTATTTCTTGTGATAGTTTTTAGAACAGGGCGCAAAATTTCCGGTCGCTAGATCGCCATTGGCAACTAGAAATTTAGAGCTGGCGACCAGTATTCAGTAAGAATGGTTTCTGCGTAAACGCACAGGGCCGCGCAATTTCTGTTTCGCACGAAAATAATACGTGACTGAATGAGAAAATAATTGTCACTGATATGAATTGTCCAATTCAAAATTGATTATCCTAAATCTAATTGTCTAGTTTTGAAATTTTATGCCCTGATGTAATCTCGTACTTTATTAAACCAAAGGCTGGGGTGGTGGACCTCTCATAATTTGTACGTGAGAGATACTGGCGATCATCTTTTTTGGATTGGCGAGTGCGTCTGATTTTGAAAATTTGCACTCTGTTTTAGAAATTGGCTGTTTGTCGTCTGGTAATTTACTTTCCTTCGTCCATGCTTTATTCATAATTTCCAGAGTACAATTTACGTTTCTTGATGCTTTTTTTTTTTTTTTTTTTTTGAGAGTCACAAGATCCTGCATAAATTACTTTCGCAACAAAATTTGATAATTAGCACTGATTTCATGTTTATTTAGGCGTCATTAGCCTACTTCCCACTCATAGAGACCTTTTTTTTGCGTCGATAAAATAAAAAATATTTAATAGTCCCCTATATGATGCCAATTTTCATGAAAATTCAATTTATCCCTATTCGAAAAATTGATGTTACAAAATCCCACAAAATGGGATATTCCCCACGAGTTGGTATTACTGCTTTAACAGCACGTAAACTTCAACTAGAGCCGCCTTGTGAAAGAAGTCACATTGGTAGAAATTAAGAGAAGAAAAGTGATCTAATTTTTTCATTCTTGTATACATTTTGAACATCAAGTTAACTTTCCTTCCTCTAATTTCAACCGATACAACTGTAAGTTTTACCAGTATGACTTCCGTCACGAGCCGTGCCTGGTTTCGACCCTACGTGACATGGTATCCAGTAAAAAAAATGAAATGAAATATTTCAGTTTTACGTCCCACAGTTATGCTGGTTAGGCTAAAGGAGACGGTGATGATGAGCAATGAATGAAATGGTGGAATAAAGAAAGTGGGAGGAAACGGGAGAAACGGGAGAAAAAATAGTAACAAAATCAAAGTAAGTCATTATGTAGAAATGAAGTTTTGTGCTGACAATACGACCCCTAATAATATTTTAAAAAAATGGTTTAGAAAAGTGTATGTCGAATTTATTCATAAAAGGAACATTTTATTCATTACAAAACAATGAAAAGAAAGAAAAAAAAAGATTATAAGAGGTGATAAAACATCAGAAAACATTCATTTGTTTTTGTAACAAGACCAAGAGCGCCGATCCTGCCCCCCCCCCCCAAAGCTTATGTGGGCCCCCTATTGTATTTATAAATATACAATATTTGTCATAATTTGAATGAAATTTGTCTTTAAATCCTCATATATATACCTTCTGCATCTAAATGCCCCCCCCCCCCCCAATTTACAGAGAAATCGGCGCCCTTGAACAAGACCATTGAAAAGTCATTACCAGTGAATGCAAAAGGCCATTACAAATAACCTGAAAGGATCATCAAGAAACTATTCAAAACAGTTTGTGAAATTTCCTGTGTAATGTCTGTTTGCAAAAACTACAAAGTACATCCTCCGTGCATCCTGCGCAGTCGTTGTGTGTCCACATTCCGCGGATAGCACATTGCATCCACAGTTCTACTCAGTTATCTGCTGAAAATAGACCCTCGTAGAACAGACAAACTATTTCGTTATCGGGATTTCCCTCTCCTATTGTTGTTTCTAAGATGTATTCCTCAGAACGGATATCTGATTCACATGATTCCTCATCTGAATCTTCATTAAGCTTCCTTTTCACTGACTGCTTTCTTTTAGTGGGCTATTAATAATTTTTCTTTAATTCTTCAACTTCTTTTCTCTTCAGCTGGGTCTAACCTCTTTGTTTTTTCCTTCAGCATCCTAAAAACTCAAAGATTTTATTTTAATTAGTACATTCATAACGAATCTTTGTAACTTGTGAAATTACGTGATACGAGAGAGAACCCAAAAGAAACCGGACTTTCGTTCTAAAAAAATAATTTATTACATTTTTACAAACTTCTTTCAGTCTCCTTTAAAGTACTCTTCATTAAATGCGATTCATTTCTCCCATCTTCTTTCCCACTGTTTGAAGCACCTCTGGAACTCTGGAACTTTTATACCATCTAATGCGCTCTGCGAAGTTTTTTTTTTTTTTACAGCCTCTACACCATCAAAACATTTTCCTTTTAGATTTTGTTTAATTCTCGGAACATGTCTCATGTTGGTCAAAAGTTTGAATCGCTTTCAATCTGATTTTTCAAGTCTTGACTCAAATTCGGACGAATGATTTGATCCTGTGTGAGCAGGCGAGAAACAAACTTAGCGGCAACATGTCTCATTTGCAAAACCTCACGCCGGCACCAGCTCCAACTCACTCCTACTTGTTTTGAAATATCATCGATCATGAAACGACGATCCTCGCTGATTTTGGGGCAGATTTGTTCGATGTTTTCGTCGTTTCGAAACGATGAAGAGCACCCAGAGCGAGCATGATCTTCAACACGCACCTCACCACACTTAAAGCGCCCAAACCACTCAAAAAATTGTGTGCGGTTCATAGTATTCTTCTTGAAAGTCTGTTGAAGTATTTGGTAAGTTTTCGTTTACGATTTTCCAAGTAGGAAGCAAACGCACTCCTTGTTCCTTTGAATCTGCCATAACGATTTCGCAGGCGGCAAACGAAAACAGTTGAGAAAAACAATAATACGATCAAACGTTAACCTCCTACGCAGAAGCCGCTTGGCCAATTGATCTGGAAAGGTCTCTACTATACCCACCTATCAGGAGAACTCTCTACTACGCCTAGGAACGGCAGCGCTCTTTCAATCCGATTTCTTTTGCCCCCCCCCCCTCGTATCTACACAAAAAACAACCCTTTAAACAAGCTTTATCCATTGTAATTATATAATAGAATAAATTAAAATGAATAAGCAATGTAATTAAAAGTAAAACATTAAGCCTTTCAAAATTTGCTTCAGATCGAGAAAACAAAAACTTTATATTCACTCACGGAAGAGTTCACAATACTACCGTACCTTTACCTCTACAAAATGTCCAAAAATTCGACTTAATTCCCATGTGCACTGAACGCGCTGTTTTATGTTTTAAAAGGTAGCACTGTAAAAATGGTTAAAGTTGCCATTGCTGATAAAATATAAAAGTACTTTAAAATAATATTGCAAGTTTCTAATCTTGCATCTGAAAATGAAATTGTAATTAAGGCTACACTGTTAAAAATACTTTCTTAAATCTGGGAAACCGTTTCTTATCTGTGCACCGAGAGTATCTTTTCTTAGAAACAAGAGTTTGAAACTCTCATTAATGAGAAATGAGGAAAAGTAGATGAGGTTGTATAAAGCGAAACGAGAAAATACACTGATACTTTCCTTATGAATGAGAATTGCCAAATCTCATTTCTAAGAAAATATTGTCTCGGTGCACAGATAAGAAACGGTTTCTTAAATTTAAGAAATTATTTTTAACAGTGTAAAGTCTCATCATTACATAATATCTAGGTAATCTTTTATTTGTTTTCGGTATATGTGGCTTTAAATTTTCTCATAGTAGTTCGTTACGGTATATTTCACGTTTTTCTCACCTATAAGCGTGAAACAAAACGTCACAGCACACGTTATTCTGACCACTAGAAACCGTGCTGCTGGCGCTCCCTAACACTTCGGATATCTCTCCGAAGCAATCCGTGCTCAATGCTCTCAAGGGTTATACTTTGCCTACTTTAGACCCACCTTAAAATCAGAGCACATCTGAAAATTTTGTTGAGAGAATCTCTAGGAATTATGTCTTGTAAAGAATTCCCTACAAACTGATTGCACGTTGATGAAATATATTTTTCTGGATTACATATGTATGGCTTGCTTTATGCTGATATGGACCGCCACTTTACATTTTCTCTAATTCGAAATAGCATGCATTGAAATTTAGCTTTTCCATGGTTTTGGACAACCCTATCTCGGAAATTATACATTTTATCCCGCAAGCCCATGTGACATTTTTCTCTTATTTTGATGTGCGGAATCAACTCTTAACAGCATGTCAGTATAGTTCATAACACCCTGTACATAGGTACAAGAACTGGTCCACACAGATTATTTAGGTATTACAACTCACAGTCCGAACATCTCACATGGATATGGGCTACATTATATCTCGAATGTCCAGATTATGCATAGTGGCGTTTTATCGATTTCACCCTTACTATCAGGAACGCCGTGGCCCTAGTAGCGTAGTCGCTAACTTTCTTGTCCTTGATACGAGCCGTCCCAGGTTCGATTCCCGGTGGGGAAAAGCTTTTTCAGGCCAGCCACCCTGAGTGAGGTTTTCTGAATTTTTTCTCATTCATACTAGGCAAATGCCGGGATGCTACCTAACATATAGGTAGCAGGCTGCTTCCTTCCTTTCCTCGGTAGTGTAATCCCTCATACGTGACGGGCTAACATAGCCATAGATGCTGAAAACCCAGAAATCTAATTCCTAATCCTAATCCTAGTGACAGGCTAACATGGCCATAGATTCCTAAAACCCAGAAATCTAATTTCTAATCCTAATCCTAGTGACGGGCTAACATGGCCATAGATGCCGAAAACCCAGAAATCTAATTCCTAATCCTAATCCTAGTGACGGGCTAACATGGCCATAGATGCCAAAAGCCCAGAAATCCAATTCCTAATCCTAATCCTAGTGACAGGCCAACATGGCCATAGATGCCGAATATCCAGAAATCTAATTCCTAATCCTAATCCTAGTGATAGGCTAACATGACCATAAATGCCGAAAGCCCAGAAATCTAATTCCTAATCCTAGTGACGGGCTAACATGACCATAGATGCCGAAAACCCAGAAATCTAATTCCTAATCCTAATCCTAGTGACAGGCTAACATGGCCATAGATGCCGAAAGCCCAGAAATCTAATTTCTAATTCTAATCCTAGTGACAGGCTAATATGGCCATAGATGCCAAAAGCCAAGAAATCTAATTCGTAATCTTCCTAATCCCTAGCCGGGACGCCTCATTTCTTATTCAGAATCATAATAGAGAAACGTTTTAAAACATGCATTCTAATTGTGGGTATTGCTTATTTTAACTTCTCAAATAAATAGAGAGTGGTTCAGAGGCTTGGTGAAACATGGTCCAAAGCAGAAGGAATTGTCAATAATCCTTCAGATTAATAAGTGAAAGCCCTTTCTCAAAGGACCAGGAAGCAGCACATTTCACTTGCCAACATACACAAGAGAGACCTTCTACAATACGCAGTGAAAGTAAACAACACTTTATTTAGGAACTCCTTTACTCGTTATGCAAAGTGAGTGTGCTAACATTTTCATAAACACAATTGCAAATTCAAGTGTGCAATTATAACAGTAAGATTTCAAGGATTTTCTTTTTTCCCCTTCCTTGTTATCTATCTTATGTTCTTTATGGCTTATGATGTAAATAACTTAATATGCGTTGAGTTGGAATATGTTTATTTGCCTGCTTTAACGTTGTACTATAGAGATAGGTAAGCAAGGTAGTTAAATTAGCACTTGAAAACGATTTTAATAAATAGATATGTTAAAAGCAAAAATATATAATTATGATAAGTTCTAATAGCGTCAGTATCAGGCAATAGGCTCGATCAAATATTAGCTTGACGTGAGTGCGCTGATCGGGCTTCAGTCAGGTAGTTAGTATCTCAGTAATGGACCTTAACGAATTAAATATTACATACAGACAGTAAGGAGGAAAATATGACATGTACATGTATGGGATAGATTATGATTATTATTAAGTGTTCTGTCTGTTGGCATATTCTGGGAGTAATGAGATTTTTTATTTTACTTTATTTTATATTTATTATTATTATTATTATTATTATTATTATTATTATTATTATTATTATTATTATTATTATTATTATTGTTAAGGGGCCTGGAAATGTTAATTCACATTTCTCGATCTTCAGCTTCCTCTTTTAACTCCCAATATTTTCTTCTGTTTCTCAAATCATCGATCAATTGTATTCTTCTTCCTATTCCTCGCTTTCCTTCCATCTTTCCTTCTATGGCGGTATGCAGGCAATTTCTTTGCAAAATGTGTCCAATCCAACTAGCCTTCCTACGAAGGATGCTGGCTAGAAGTGTCCTCTTCTCTCCTATCCATTTTAAAACATCTTCGTTCGTTGCTTTCTCTGTTCATTTTATTTTCTTCAATTTACTCCAACACCACATTTCGAAGCTATCCAAATATTTGTTTCATAACTTGCGTAATGATCAAGTCTCTGAACCATACAGTCCAAAATTTCATACATAGGACTTGAGCAACTTCTTTATTAGCCCAATATTAAGGCTGTTAGTTGAGAGTAATCTTTTCTTATTGAATGCTTTCTTGGCTATGGCAATTCTTGACCTGATCTCTTTGATGCAGTAAGCGTTTCTCGTCAAATACTTCCCTCTGCAAGTTCTCTTTGTTCTACTTTGACCCGTAAGAGCACTTTCCACGGGATATTCTCATGACTTTCGATTTTTCAATGGGATAAATATCTACCATTAAAATCACCGTTACTCACTGAAATATACGAACTGGTTTTGAGTTTAACGTCCTTTTCAGCAGCGAGGCTATATGAGACGAGACCTAACTGATTAATGTGGAATCTGAACCACATGAACTCCCACCAAGAATCGAACCCGTGAAATATACGAGCTAAGTAGCTCAAGTGGTAGAGCATTTGGCTTCGCATTCGCGAGGTCATAGGTTCAATTCCCGCTGCCGACTATCCTGACGGGTTTTCCAGGGTTTTCCTCAGTCCTACCAGGTAAAAATGCTGGAATGGTACCAACTAAAACAAGCCCTGGCCGATACCTTTCTAAATCCTTTCTATTCTTGTTGTTGTTGTTAGATATCCAGTACAAAATTTTCTCTGAGCTGTATCTGGTGATAGTTAAATAAATTTTTAAAAAATAAATATTAAATAGATTGACTTCCTTAACGAACTTGGTCGAAATAATCTCTCTAGCTACCTACCTCTAAAAAAAATTGAATTCAAAATTTCACCTTCATTCAAGAGTTATCTTTCGGAGTAACGGACGGGTTAAAATCACCGTTTCATATCATTCGTATAAGTCCCATATCCGTAATTAGAATGAACACTGTGAATATGTAGAGCTTTTGGATGGGAACAAACAGAAGTAAGTAGCTACGAATAAAGTGACTCATATCTCCTAAGCAAGGACGTACGCAGGGGGTGGGTCCTGGGGGTCCGGACCCCCTCCGAAATTTCTACTTTTGTGTAAATTTAGTCTAATTTTAGGGGCAATTTTAGTAATTTTAATATAAAATACCCTCATATTTAGTTTGGATCCCTCCCGAAATAAATTCCTGCGTACACTACTGATCCTAAGTGTATTATTTTAAAAATATTACCCTCAAAATACCTATATACGGGGTGGACCATATATTTTGATACAGCCTTGAAACTTTTAAGCTAGTAGACACAAATCCTCAAATTCCGTACAATGAAAATATCCAGAAGGGTGACCTTAATTGATATACTCTGCAATACAACCAAATATAAACAGTGTTGCTATCACCAGTGGTGGATCCAGGGGGCGATCGAGGCAATCGCCCCCCCCCCCTCAGAATAGAAAACTTTTTTTTAATTTTATATATGAATAAAACTTAGAGCTACTTCTAAGAGTTTGAAGCTCTTAGAAGTAGCTCTAAGTAGCAGTACACTACTCACCGCCCCCCTCCCCCCAGAAGTCCGTCCTGGATCCGCTCCTGGCTATCACTACATAAAATTGATCTTTTTGTCTTTTCAAATTTCACAACATTGGGTTATAACATATTTTAAATCTACATGTAACACGAAAGCTTACAATATCAAACTTATTTTGCAGTATTCCAAACTGGAAATGCTACAGCATCACAAATATATATTAACAAAAAAAAAAAAAAAAAAAAAAAAAAACGAATTTTGAAGGGTTCTATAATAATAATAACATAAGTGACAAGGGCGAGGTAGTGCACATCCAAATTACCTTAATCTCGAATGCCACGGTCATCATATGACGTATTTCGGATAAGTAGGAAGAAAGTTACAAAGAATTGAAAATTTGACTTCTTTTCAAAATACTTTATTTCGAAAAAGTGTTTAAATAAATACCACCCCCAATTAGATAGATGTGTTTCAATAAAAATAAAGATAATAATGGAGTTTACGGTAATTTGATATCTTACATCATTCCAGAGATATGAAAAAAAAAATGTTAAATTTGGCATATTGCTTAAAATGGTGTATAAGCGGGAACTTTTAAAAACAATTATTGTTTTAATCGGCCGAGATAATCATTTCGGCTATTTCAGAAAACAAAGCTCAAAAATTCACTTTCCATCAAGAGTTATCATGTGGATTAATGGATTGACGTAAGTGATCATTACCCATTAAAATGTTAGCGAATTGATTCCATTAACGAACTCAATCGAAACAATCAGTCTAGCTATCTATTTCAGAAAACAGGCTAAAAAAAATCACTTTCCTTCAAGAGTTATCATGTGGATTAATGGATTGATGTATGTCATTATTACCCATTAAAATGTTAGCGAATTGATTCCATTAACGAACTCAATCGAAACAATCAGTCTAGCTATCTATTTCAGAAAACAGGCTAAAAAAAATCACTTTCCTTCAAGAGTTATCATGTGTATTAACGGATATACGTAAGTCATCGTTACCCCTTAAAATATTAACGATCGACTCCATTAATGAACTAAATCGAGACAATCACTCTAGCTATCTATTTCAGAAAACAAATTTCAAAAATTTACTTTCCTTCAAGAGTTATTATGTGGATTAATGGATTGATGTACGTAATCATTACCCATTAAAATATTAACGAATAGGATTGGCTCAGAATATGATTTAATAGAGCCCTTTCTTTTCTTTTGTGAAAGACTATCAGATCCTTAAAGCAATAGAGTTGGTTACATGGAAACTTATGATAATTACACTTTAAAAGACTACCTAGATTTAATTTGAAATTTGTAATATGGAAATTTAAACAATAAACTTCAGACATTAAATATCATTAAAATAAAAGATCATTCTCGGGCTGATTGATTTAAGAACTATGTAAACGAGTTTCTTAATAACCTGATATTTCACCGCTGTCCCTTCTCTTCAGAACTGGCAACACGGTTCTATGTTTAAAGCTGCCATTGTGAAAAGCGCCTTAGGCATCAGTGAAAGTAATCCTATAGCCAAAACACGCTCCACTTCATTCTGGATCTCGGTCATGGAATATGAGATTATAACTATGTATATGTTCTATTTTTACTTTTATATACCTCAAAGTATTACAAATCGTTTCAATTGAAAACCTTTTTTTTAAAAAAAAAAATAAAGAAACAAATATAAACGAATACATAAAGTAACAACATTAATATCAATTTCATTAGAGAACTGTGTGAAAATTTTTGTAGTAAAACATGTCTCTTAATGATTATTTATTTTTTTATAATTTAGGATGAAGATTTATGAAATTTATAATAAACAGCACCAGAATCACTAGTGTATATTAGGTATTTTACCAAATCAGAATCACCAATATTAGATAATTTATCAGATTCTAAATCTGTTGAACGTATTCGTTTATTTATCGTTTTCAGAATTGCTAGAATTAGCTATTTAAAGCGTTCAGAATCACTAGTGTCTATTAGATATTTTATCAATTCACAATCAAAAATATTAGATAATTTATCAGATTCTAAATCTGTTGGATGTAATCGTTTATTTATCGTCTTCAGAATTGCTAGAATTAGCTATTTAAAGCGTTCAGAATCACTAGTGTCTATTAGATATTTTATCAATTCACAATCAAAAATATTAGATAATTTATCAGATTCTAAATCTGTTGGATGTAATCGTTTATTTATCGTCTTCAGAATTGCTAGAATTAGCTATTTAAAGCGTTCAGAATCAATAGTGTCTATTAGATATTTTATCAATTCACAATCAAAAATATTAGATAATTTATCAGATTCTAAATCTGTTGGATGTAATCGTTTATTTATCGTCTTCAGAATTGCTAGAATTAGCTATTTAAAGCGTTCAGAATCACTAGTGTCTATTAGATATTTTATCAATTCACAATCAAAAATATTAGATAATTTATCAGATTCTAAATCTGTTGGATGTATTCGTTTATTTATCGCCTTCAGAATTGCTAGAATTAGCTATTTAAAGCGTTCAGAATCAATAGTGTCTATTAGATATTTTATCAATTCACAATCAAAAATATTAGATAATTTATCAGATTCTAAATCTGTTGGATGTATTTGTTTATTTATCGTGTTCAGAATTGCTAGAATTAGCTATTTAAAGCGTTCAGAATCACAAAGATCTATTAGATAAGTTGTTACACTGAGAATCAATAATATTAGATATTTTATCATGTTTAGAATCACATGTATCCAGTATACGTAACTTATTAGGTTCAGAATTACTAGTATTAGACACTTTATCTAGTTCAGAATCACTCGGTTCTATTAGAGAGATAATCAGGTTCAGAATCACTAGCATTAGATATTTTGTCAAGTCCAGAACGAATAGGACCTATAATTTATGATAATCAGAATCACAAGTTATAGATATTTTATCAAGTTCAAAATCACTAGCATCTATAAGATATTTTATCAGATTAGAATCAGTACCATTACATATTTTTATCAGATTCAAAACACTAGAATCTAGTAGGTAAATTCAAAATCACTGATGTTTCATCATATTCAGAATGGCAAGGGACTATTTATAAATTGTCAATTCAGAATCACCAGCATTAATTAGGTTGATTTCAAAATCACTGGAACATGTTACGAGGGATGATCAGAAAGTAAGGTTACAAAGCCTACAGTGAAACATGTGTATATTATTTCACACAACCAATACAGCCAATAGATAGTACATACATTAGGTTATTTTTCAACATGGTCTCCGTATCGGTTGAGGCACTTGTCGCATCGTGGGATGAGTTTGAAGATTCCCTTCTGGTAAAAATCCTGTCCTTGCGTGTCCAGCCACGTTGCAGGTACTGCAGGTAATGCAGAATATCGTGCACAATGCGACGAACGATTCCCAACGACATTCCGAATTCAGATGCTGTATTGTATGAACTCCACCATGCGAGCTGTGTTCAAATCTGTTGATGCCGTGCTAGGTCGGCCAGTACGCTCTTCGTCGGTAACGTTTTCTCTACCAGTCGCAAACTTGCGACACCATTCTGCTACTAGTTGACGAGATATTACAGTCCTTCTGTAAACTTCTGTCATCTGCCGGTGAATATCAGCTATGATTACATATTTTGCCCACAAAAATCGAGTAACCTGAGACCAGTTTCCCAAACGAGTAACCATTTGTGTTTACCAAGGATTTATAAAATATAGGATCTGCCCATACAACAAAATCGTGATGCCATACATCACAGTAACGCCACACCTACTCTGCCCGCTCAGTGCCACTAAGATCGCAATGTTTTGAGCCAACCATCATGGTTGAAAAAAAGAGTAGCCAATCAAAGTGCCCGCTCAGACGATGCTCGATTGTTCTCTTACTTCACTGAGTTCATGGGATGAAGATACGTATGGGCAGATCCTCTATTTTATAACGTCCTTGGTGTTTACCTGCAACTAGCGCCGTAGGTGGCGGGTGGCTGAAACTCTGCACAGTTGCGAACCCCATGTATTAAAATGTTGCCAATCTCATGTAATAATTCCTAACAGACGAAACTCCAGAAAATCGGCCGCGTAACCTTAGTTTCTCATCCTCCCTCGTAGATAAATTACCATTTTAGAATCACTAGCATCAATTAGATATCTTACTAGGTTAAAGAATCACGAAGTTATTAGTTCCCAATCAGTACCATTACATATTCTATTAGATTTAGAATCAAGAATGTCTATGAGATAAATTATTAGTTTAGAATCATCACTAACATTATATATTTTGTCAGGTTCAGAATTAGTACCATTACATATTTTATAAGATTAGGACACACTAGAATCTGGCAGGTAAGTTATCAGTTCAAAATCACTAGGATCAAATGTGTTATCAGATTAGATAAATTGTCATTTTAGAATCTAATAAGATATTTTATATGAGTCTATCAAATAACTAGGATCTAATAGATGAGCTATTGGCTCAAAACCGCAACAACGACATATCATTGATTTTTAAATCACTGAGATCTATTAGATAATATATCAGCTCAAAATCATTAGCGTTAGATATACCACTTGGTTCAAAACCATTAGAGTGTATTAGATAAGACTTTCAGTATTATTAATATTAGCTAAGCTCAGAATCACTATGATCTATTAGGTAATATATTAGGTCAGATTTATTAGCATCGAATATGCCATTGGATAAGAATCGCTAGAGTCTATTAGATAATTTGTCAGTTCAAAATAACTAGCATTAATACATATCGTATGGGATTCAAAATCAATAGAATCTAGTAGATTAGTTAGTCCAGAATCAATAGGGTTAGATGTTTTATCAGATACAGAAGGACTAGGGAGTATTTATAAGTTATCAGTCCAGAGTCATTAGGAATGACTAGGGAGTATTTATAAGTTATCAGTCCAGAGTCATTAGGATTAGATGTTTTATCAGATGCAGAATGACTAGGGAGTATTTATAAGTTATCAGTCCAAAATCATTAGGGTTAGACGTTTTATCAGATGCAGAATGACCAGGGAGTATTTATAAGTTATCAGTTCAGAATCACTAGCATTAACTAAATGTTTATCGGGTTCATAATATTAGAAACTATTAGATCTATTAGATAAGTTATTTGTTCAGAATTACTAGCATTAATTAGATATTACTTGTTTCGAAATTTCAATTAATTCAGTAATATATATATAGGGAGAGAGAGAGAAATAGGATCAGGCTCAGAATTACTCGTATGACAAATAATTTATCAGGGTCAGAATCCTTAATTTTACAGTGCTTCAGATTCAGAATTTATAATGATTGGAAACACTTACATTATATTTAAAAACGCATTAGATTCAGAATCACTCAACGATGAGCCAGCAAATCCAGCAGCATTGAAGGAAGAACTCAATTTAGAAAACTTGATTCATACAGGTTTTGTTGTTCAGTATCGCCTCACATTTATGCCACATACAACTATTTATTAACATTTTTGAAAAACATCAGACGTAAATTTACACAATTATTTCAATAATAGAAGTTCACAATTAATACAATGATAAAAGCGTTTTTAATATATTAAATATAATATTATAACGAAAATCAAAAACAGTATTCAGAGTCTAAGGCTGAATGGTATTCACCAGGTAATGGCATATGCTGAATATGTAAATATAATAAGGGATGATAGGAGAACAATACAAGGAGATGCAGAGGTTTTATTAAACGCTTGCAGAGACATCTAAATACATGGAAATTTGCCGGGATCGTAATACTGCAATTATGGGTGCATCAAAGTATCAACTAATACTATCGACAAAGTATAACCTATACTTTCAAATATGTACCAAGGATCAATGTTAACGGACAACAACCATATCCACGCAGAAATTAAATGTCGACTGTAAGCAGGAAATTCGTGTTATTATTCAGTTCAAAATCTTTTGTCGTTGTCAATTATGTTGAGGAATTTGAACCTTAAAATATATAAAAACGGTAATCATGCCTGTTGTGCTGTATGATTGCGAAACATGGTCATTTACTCTGAGGGAGGAACTCAGACTGAAAGTATTTGAGAATAAAATCCTCAGACGAACATTGAAACACAAGAGGAACGGGAATGGCGAATGGGGAAACTTCATAACGAGGAACTGCATACCAGTTACAAAACATTGTTAGGGGCATCAAGTCTAGGAGACTCAGATGGGCAGGTCATGTAGCTAAATGGAAGAAAGTAGAAACACTTTCAAAGTTTTAACTTGAAATCCTGTAGGAAAAGAACATTAGGAAGATCTAGACGTGGATGGGAGAACAATATTAAGATGAATCTCACAGAAATAAGAATGCAAAGTAGAAACTGGATCCAGTTGGCTAAGGACAGAAGTCAGTGGAGAGCTTTTGTGAACGCGGCATTGAACCTCCGGGTTTCATAGGTCATAGAGTTAGGTAGTTAGTTATATAATGCTATATTAAAGGCTATAGTCACCATTAAAAAATAAAACGAGATACAAGGTTCGAAAGATACAACTGTTACTACTACTTCGGCATCCTCTGGAGGAAAGGCTTATCTCTTATCCAAAATGGGTGAATAGCAAATGTCATTGAATTCGTCGTGTACGTGGTACCCCAGCATGTAAAATAGAGGCAGACTGGGCTGGGATTATATCCCTTCCTGGTTTCATGGGAGTTCCTAGTTGTGGTCATATCGTGGTATTCAGTACGTAGAAAAAAGGAGATACGAGCTTTTATTAACGCTCCGGGGTCGATACTGGAGATATTGGCAGACTCCCACTCGCTACGAAGGTTTCCTCCACCACTAGGTACAGCTGGGGGGGTCCTTGGTCCATGAGTTAATGTGCAGTCGAATTTTTTTGGTTCCCCAAGATCAAGAAAATACTCAAAGGCTATCCAAGCGGCTGTGACAAGAGCTTTAAAGAGAGTCCCGGCGTATCCTTTCAAGGGGCGCACCAGACATAGGAGAGTCGGTGAAAAAAATGTATAGATGCTCATAGACAGTACTTCAAAGAATACAGGATAAACCTTTTGTACAGATCTTTGTAATAAATCTTTTTATATATAAAAAAAATCATGAGTTTGGGAGACACCCTGTATATTGGGATTCAAGGTAATCAGATCCTGGCAGAGTACCTTTCTTTTTCATAAACTAAGGTGAGCCAAGTATGAAAAGACACCCTGCCAAAGAGGGAGAAGTTTGTCCCATCTACGCATGGTTGGACTACACGAGACATTGGTTCTGGCACTAAAGCTAGTATCTCAACCTCAATCTCTGGTAGGCAGGCAGGGCAGGGATTGTTGCCTCTCCCTGGTTTCCTGAGGGTTTCCAGATCATGGGTTAGACTCTGCCTAGTCTGTACCATGGGATTCGATATCTTGAGATGCTAGGATGCCTCCCGGTACTAAAACACGACTAGTAATCCCTTAAAACATTTCAATGCCAAACACTGGATATATTACTTCCACTCGCTAGAAGAGTTCCCTCAACTGGTAGGTATAATTGGGAAATGAGTTTTGGTGAATCATTGCTGATTTGATAAGAAAGGAACCTGTCTTGCAATATGGGGGAGGGAAAGTGCGGTTAAACTTGAAAGTGACACATAGTTACTGAGTTCTACGAAGTTAGAGGTCAGTTTTGATACACGACATACAGAGAATATGAAGAAAAGTTAATACTTTTACTAAATATGAAATTTTGTCAAAATATTATGATATAAGAATATTCAAACACAGTGAATAATTTCAATCCTTTTTCCAATTGCCCTATGAGGTATGGTTTAAAACATGAAGTTTCATATTTTGCTTGTCTCTCGTCATGATTCGTCTTTGTGGGTATACTTCGACAGTACCTCAAAAACAAAAAAAGCTAAGGGAAAAATTGACATTAGGCTCTGTAACAGTACCCTACATTTGCTCAGAAGCCTATTTTGGGGGAGTTGAACTAGGGTTGATTCCTAGGCTAAGTAAGATCAGCTTTTCGGAATTGTACGTCATTAAGGAATTACATGTATAAATTAGCGTCTGTCTGCCCATTGCCAAAACAACGCGCACTGTTGATTTTTCTCTCTAATGGACTCAACTGTTCATACGATATGCTTACTGATGATATCAGCGTTAGAGGCGCAGAAAGAGTATATAATAACGGAAATTATGTTCTCTTATGCGTGGGTGGAAATTCTTCATACATGGTCATCCTGTTTTGATGCAGTGTTCCATGTTCAAAGGCGGAGATTTAGCTTCTGTTTAGCAAACCAACTTGTTTAACCACTATTCATACATTCTCAAATGAGAATTCCTAAACTTCCTCTTTAAGTCTCTTCAATTTGCTTTTTCTTCGCCTTTTCTTAAGTTGTTACTTTATTGTAAATGTATATTATAACCATGGTTGTTAAGCATTTATTAAAAATGTATTATTATTATTATTATTATTATTATTATTATTATTATTATTATTATTATTATTATTATTATTATTATTATTATTATTATTATTATTATTAAGTATTCTTCCTTTAGGTAGGTCCTGGGATAATAGGTTTTTTATTTAATTTTATGTTTGTTTCTGGAAATGTTTCTTTCACGTTTTTCGATCTTCAGCTTCCTCTTCTATAATAACTTCCAATATTTTCTTCTGTTTTTCGACTCATTAATCAATTGTATTCTTCTTCTTCCTATTCTTCGCTTTTTTTCCATCTTTTCTCCTATGGGGGTATTTATAGGACAATTTCTTCGCGAGATGTGTCCAATTCAATTGACTTTCCTACGAAGGATGTTGGTTAAAAGTATACTCTTCTCTCCTATCTGTTTTAAAACATCTTCTTTTGTTACTCTTCCTATCCATTTTATCTTCTCCATCTTTCTACAATACCACATTATGAAGTTCTCTAAGTATTTCTTCTGTAAATTGCGTAATGTCCAGATTTTCGAACCATATGTTCCAATACTCCATATTTAACACCTGACCAACTTCTTCTTTAGTCCAATATTACGCCTGCCAGTTATGAGTGATCTTTTCTTGTTGAATGCTTCTTTGTCTGTAACAATTCTTGACCTGATCTCTTTGGTGCAGCAAGCGTCTCTCGTCAAAGTATTTCCAAGATACTTGAAATTGTCAACCTCTTCAAGTTCTCCCTGTTCTACTCTGATCCATAAGGACGCGTTTCCACGGGATATTCTCATGATTTTCGATTTTCTGATGTTGGTTTCCAATTCCACATAGTTTCTTAGTGTTAATTCTTTGTCAATCATCTTCTGTAATCCTTGTTCGGTTCAAGCTACAGTAACTATATCATCTGCATATCTGATCTTGTTAATGATCTGCTCTCCACTCTTGAAATCTTCAATTCTCATTAATGCTTCCTTCATTAAACATTCACTTGTAAATGTTGAATAGTTGGGGCAGTAGGCTTATACTACATCCTTGACTTGCGTTTTTCATAGGAGGATATAATAAATATGTGCTACGTTTATGTATGTATGAATGTATGTTTAGACGTCATGGCACAACAACTGCTGAATCAGTTCCATTAAATTTGTTGTGTTTATACATAATATGAGGCAAAGAGTTTTATGTAGGAAATAATATATTATCTTAAAAAGAGTTACTTGGTATTAATGCTATGAGTTGTTGACACAATGATATAAATCAGTAATGATTTACTTCAGTAATGGTCAATGGCAGCCCGAGAGTATGTTTTACCTAGGCCGTGAATAACAAGGAAGAAAGTTCCTTTTTGTAACTCCACAGGTAAATGTGTATATGTGCAGCTGCCAATCTTAATATAACTGAATGAGACTTGACTTTTAACTTCGAAATATATTATTTAAGGTTCTGGTTATCAATATCAAGCCCATTTTGCAAGGTAAGGCCACTCTAACAAACCGATTTGTAAAATAAAGATTAAAAAAAAGTAGTTACTTTCAAATGTTCATAGCTGAGGCCCTAACTAGAGTAGATACATGAATCAAGAAACAGGATAATGCAGAATAGAAAAAAAGATTTAGAAATGTATGGTTTCCGTACATTCAGCGAACTGGCACCTCAAGTAAAGGGGAAAACGAAAATATCCCATCCTCTAAATATGGTATTTAAGTTGTTATCAATAGAAGTAATCATTCTATGCTACACAATAAGACATGGGAAATGATAGATCACACACACACACACACACACACACACACACACATATATATATATATATATATATATATATATATATATATATATATATATATATATATATATATATATATATATACTAAGATCAATTACACGCTTTGCTAGGTTAAATTAAGAAAAAGTAGTAATATGTTAAGTTAGTCGGTCACTTTTTACTATTACTAGTATAAAGCGCTCTCTGATATCGGTCATTTCTGATCATTTTTATATATCTTCCTCATTCTGCCCCATGTGGCGTGGCTGAATTTGGATTTAAACGGCATTGGAAGTGCCACTGTTCATTAGAGGCACACCGAAAGCTAATATCGGCACTAATATCGGTCATTTTGTATGATTTTTAAGTGTATCTCCCCCTCCCTCTCTCCTAATTCGATCCGTCAAAGTGAAATGATTAAAAAAAAAAAAAAAAAACATTCCAGGCCGGAACCTCATCTATGTTCAAAATTTGATCGAAATTGGTCGAGTGATTCAAGAGTTGTTAAGATACAAACATAGTCACTTTCATTTATATATATATTAAGTAGCAGGTTGTGTCTATTGTTTGATCCCTCCTAACATTGAAGCTCATACTACTACTTGTCATATAGACATAAGCTTTGATGTTCTGTAAACTTTGATCACTTATTTTATTATTATTATTATTATTATTATTATTATTATTATTATTATTATTATTATTATTATTATTATTATTATTATTATTATTATTATTTTGTCTCCTCTACTATCAAAGAATATGTGCATTTGTGTTACTTTATTGCAACATACCTATGTTTGCTTTTCTTTATTTGTTAAGTATGCTTCGAAGTTTCGATTTTGTTGAAGTTGTCGAATCTGAGGACCCACAAATATACCTACCAATTTTAATTTTAGTACCTGCTAAACAAAGAAATCTGTCAGCAGAGTATATAAATTCTCTACCTGTTGAACAAATAGCTTTTACAAAAGTTTTATTATGCCTAGTTCCATGTGAAGGACACAAAAAAATATATCTTCATGAGGTACAAATTTTTTTTCGCTGGACATTTTTAAACTACTGTGATAACACCATTTCCGTAATATATATATATATATATATATATATATATATATATATATATATATATATATATATATATATAAACACGGAAAAGATAATTCATAGAGATAGTACGAATATATACTTATACTCCTTTTGAATCTTCATGGAATCACAATAGATGAATTTACATTACCAGAAATCACTTCTTTCTCACAGTGACTTTTACTTTAATATCTTACACTAATTGTAAAGTAATGCCAAGATCTGAGAACGTCAGAAATTCAAAAGCACTGTTACAAACTACTTATTTACACAAATTCACTATATTTGCTGCAAATATATAATCCATATGGTCAAATTACTGGAAAACTTTCCTGACAGCGAAGTTCTTATATCAGATTTGAATTAAACGCTGTAAATTTCTTAACAATTTGTTAAAAAAAAAAATACCAAATATTAACGAACTAAAAATAATTCCTGTCTGATATGAAGAGATTACTTAAACGTTCCGGGAAAAAGAAAACCGTCCGAGTTCATATCAAAGAATGTCCGAAAAGGTAGGATACTGTCCCGTAATAATTACCGGGACAAACAAAATAAAAATAAAAATATCTGTCTTTTACTGAAAGATGTCAGCTAAGTGAGATTTCACTGTATTTATGAATTGCTTTGAAAAAATCCATAACAAACCTACATTACTCCATTTGACCTATACTGTGTAGTTAACAGTACTAAACTTTTCTTCCCGTCTTTCCTTTCCTATGTAACTGCTTTGAAAATAATTGACAATGTTCTGAAGATAAGAAAGAATTACAAAATATCTCTTTGTAGAAATATTTCTTTGCAGAAGAAATAATAATAATAAAAAAAAACTTAAAGAGAGAAAAAAAGACATGTTAAAGGAAGATGGTTGAATAGAACGCGGAAGTGCGTATGGGTAAATGAATGAATGTATATATTGTATATATAAATGTATGTTGTGTTGCTTCACGGTATAATGCGTTCTAATTTCTACTTTCCCTTAAAAAAAAGAAGTTCTTTTTAACTGATCGTTTTAATTGATTATATACATATAGATGTACATAAATTTCATAAAATTTGTTGTGAAAAGCGAGGTGAAAATTATGTGTATGTTCATTTATACGGAGAGAAAACTTCCGTTTATATATGTATGCATATTAGGATTTCCAAAAGGACAAATAATATTCATTTTTCGCGCGATGTAGTGATAGCTCCGTATTTTCCCCGTATTTTCAGACCTTCTTCCTTTCCTGCAAAACTATAGCCGTTATATAGGAATATCTATCTATATTCCTCCCCCCTCCTCTTGAAACGTGTGCATTTCGTAAAAAACACTTTAACCTCAACATAGGTTCAATTAAAATGTTTTGTTCAAAATCTTAAGTTCATATGTTTGACAATATCTGACACCTGATTAAGGTCAGGAAAATACCAGGACCCAGTTTCCTTCCGAAATTGTTCCGAAAATCTCGCTGTTACCCTCAGCCTACTGGACTGCATGGAGAATATTTTATAACTATATTTCAAAATTTTACGCCTAATATTTTCGGAAATATGGAGAACTGCACAAAATTTTTCAAGTCCTCGTTCTCCCTTTTGGAGTCACATTTTGCTCAATTGTCTCTTTTCTAAAGCCGGATACTAGGTACAAAAGTTGATGGTGACCTCCCTGCTGTCTCTCATAAGGAGAGAGTTCAGCAATAGAAAACACAGTACTTTTCTTCTGATGTTTTACATTGTTTGGTTTTCATGATATGCCCTTCCTTTGAAAATCCCCACAGAAAAAAAAAGTTGTCGATGATATCAGAAAATCTTGGAGGTAACAGTCCTTTTCAAGTTATAACGGTACTCTCCTAAAGTTAGAGGTCTGCACGAGCTCGGGTCTACAAAGTATATATCACTTCGGGCCCCCGCCGGGCTCGGGTCGTAAATTTTAAATATACAACCATATTTTTCGGGCCTTTTCGGGCCTAACTTTGTAAATATACTGTACAACGATATATATTGCACCGTTCTTTCTGGAGAACATTTAAAACACAACTGCAAAATTAAACCTCTAATTGCTATAAATAAAAATACAAATTTGCGTTAATTATTAAGTTTCTGTAATTCGGTCTTATTTCGGGATCATTTGATTATCACACGAGTTCGGTCGGGCTCGGACCTAAATGCTAAAACATATTTTGGACTCGGGTCGGACCTCACATTGTAAATTCACAGGCCGGGCCGGGCCCGGGCTAAAAATTCCGGCCCGTGCAGACCTCTACCTCAAGAAAAGTTTACCTCCATAATTGCAGCAGAAGCTGTATTATTATTATTATTATTATTATTATTATTATTATTATTATTATTATTATTATTATTATTATTATTATTATTATTATTATTATTATTATTATTATTAAGGTACGGGAATAGGGTTAACTTCATAAATCTTTATTCATCATTTTATTTTATAGGAGCAAAGAGAGCTCTACTCCCAGCCATTAGAGGGTTACGCCCTCTCTTTGACATAGATTTTTAAAAAGCAGCAGAAGCATTACAGTTAACTTCTTTCTGTTAAAATCACAGGTATCATTCCATAAGCGCGAGTGAGGCCATGAATTGTTCATACCGAGGGAAACAATATCATAAAGCAATACTACTCATTTTATATTCAGCAATTATCAGTTCACATTTTTTGTAGGAATGCAGCCTCAGTGACGAGTTTGACCATTCGTTCAACACTTTGTGTGTGACAAGGAAAGTATTTTATGTCCTCATTTGCAAAGGCAGAACTTCTAATATTCTCATGCAGAACTTTAGTACTTATATTCTTTGTCAGTGGTACGTTAATTTACAGTTTGACCAATCGATGACTTCTACGTATGATGGGCGTCAAGTCTAATTTCCAGAGGAACAGATAATTCTCGAATGGCATTGGTTTTACACAATGTTGTTCTATCTTTGAGTATTCTTCTCCAACCTAATTGCCTTTTGACAGCATCAGGATCCGAAATCATTGACATGAGTAGATTCTCTGGAATTCTAAACCAGGCATTTCTCTTGATGACGGGGTCAATAATGTTCCTTGTAACTTCGTCCAGACAGCGGGAAGACGTCATCAACTTCCATAGATGGCGTGGTCCTTCCACGATAGATGGTTCGTTCTTAATTGAAAACCAAACGAATGCGTAGACTTTCATGATGTAAACAATTATGCGCACAAGATCGTCGGATGGCTTACTGATTGATACATAAAGACGCAATGTTCTATTCGCAAGGGTCAACCACCTTGCTTGATGTAGTTTTCCTATACTTCTTTCTGCTAAACCTTGATGACAGTCTCCTGAAGATATTGCCTTGCAAATCTCAAGAAGATACTGTGAATCACTGCTTAGACTGCTGCTTTCTTCCAGCTTCAAATCAGAGATCCAGCGTACTGGAATGGGTTCAAAACGTGTGATGGCTTTAGTTTCACAACTTTGAAGCAATGTTCCAATTGAACCCGCGCAGGTATTTAGTCCTGTACTCTTTCCATCGAGGGACTGGAATAAGTATCTAAGTGGAAGTTCGTTGGTGTGGAACATGCAAACAACTCTTTGGAGAAGCCTGTTCAAAGACTTTTCACAAAGGGACATAGCACCATCCTTGAGGCCGCAGTTTATTGGGATACCATCCCCGCCAATAACACTAAAATTTGTGAGATCAATGTTCTTTTTACGGCAATAATTGAGCATTGCTTTATGAACGCAGTCTCCTGATCCTGATTCTGGAGTGACGTGCCCCAGATACTCTGATCCAGGCTCTTCAACTAACACAACATGTTCCTCTTTTTTCACAACACGTCTAACACTTTTTTCTTCTTTTCTAAGGTCAAAGTTCGGTCCTGTCTACCATCAAAATACAAAGCTCTTATTCCTTATTCTTTGAGATTTGCATCAGCGTCGGCTAAAATGTTTCTACCTAAAAACTTTTTTTTTGTCTTTGAATTTTGCTGGCATCTATTACATTACCTGTAGTTTTTGAGGTCACCATCCCGACGCCTTCTAGGAGGGAAGAGGCTACAAGGGCCGCCTGTCTTGTTGTTTTCTTAGTCCTGTATACTGTAGTACAAAAGGTGGGTAGTTGCAACTTCTTCTGCTGAACAGCAGGTTCAGGCGATGTTTTGAAATGTTTTGGTGGCTGGCACTCCTCATCTGTACTTGAGTCCTTGTGTTCCACCGCTTGTTTTTCGCATTCCACTTCTTCTGGAACAAAGCTTTGAGCTGATTGTGCTTGATCTGCCCCCTTACCTATTGATCTTTGTCGCTGAAGCTTTCGTCCTAACCTCTTGATACGTCGTTTGGATTCCTGATGATCTAAGTTTCCTATAACCATTTTTCTTGTGGTTCTTTGATCTAGAAGAAAAGGCAGCTCTAGCACTGGCACTTTTGTTCGTTTTTCGCAGTTACAGGCAAGAGGATCGGAACACTTACAAAAGGCTATATCAAATAAAGTATTTTTGGCAGACTGTTGAAAATAAGCAATTCGTTGTGCACAAGTTTGGAAACCGGACTTTGCTGACTTTTGCAAGTCACGGACAATATTATGGTACTTCAATATCATTACAACAATCCTTCTGACACTGAGAATTGCTTCGTCGCTGATTGAGGCGTAATCCCAAATTTCTACAATCTTCCTGGCGACGATAGAAGATAAATCCTTTGTTGAAGGCTCTTTCCGGGATTCCGAAAATCTCGTTTTTTCTTCTCGCTCCCATGGGTATTGTCTCAATACATCTTCAACGGTAGGTAGATGTGTTCTACCGAATCCCTTGGATGTCCCAATAATGCTATTCCTAACGTCAGACCGTAAGAAACTTGTCAATGCCATAACGTCAGGGTATCTGTCACTCTCTTCCTAATAAAAGGTACTTATCACAACTCAAACACTGTTCTCACTTCTACACACAGCACTTCACACGTAAACAAATTTATTTAGTTAAAATTCCCTGCAGCACTGATAAATAACTCAAGCAGCGACAATCACATTCGACACAGCTGGTTGACTACTGGCGACGGATAAGACCGATCCTTTCAGCTGGGCAAGTACAAGAGAAGAGGCGTTTGGGGAGGGGTGAGCGGCAGGTGACCTAGTGCGATAATAAGATGCATAAATAAGGCATTGGGAGCAAATTATTTATACTATTACTGCTCTTAGAATTTAGCACTAAAGTGTTTTCTTCGTTATTCAAGAGACTTCAATAATTTTATATTAAAATTTAAATGTACGAGACGCCAGAAAATCAGTGCCGTTTTACAAATAATTAACTAGGTTCTTATGCTTGTGGTGCACAGAAATAACCGTAATACATTTATTTTATGTATTTATTTGTCCTTTCCAATGCTATTTCAATAATTTAAACGACCGAAAAATACAAGAAATATTTTTAAAAATATTTTTTGGAAAATAAGTTGAAAAGTGAATCTTTTGTTGATTTTTTTAATATTTGGGCTCTACTCGGCAGCAGAAGGAGTTGTCTGATCGAGTTGAGATTTTTCATACGTTTTATTGATGCAATTTGGCCAAAAAATCCGCACTAGCCGTAACCGAATTTCGAAAAAAAGTTTTTTTCGATGCACCCTAATGTGCACGGATCCGGTTATTTTATATATACAGGGTGGACAATTTATCTGGAACATCCATGATAACGGAGAAAAGGGAGAAAAGCGAAATCTTGCACGAAGCAACTATAAGAAGGAGGACATCGTTTTACGTATTAAACAACATCCAGTGAACAGTGTTGCCATCCCAGCATAAAGTTATATTTTTTCAAATGGCATTACGTCAGATTATTACATATTTCAAATCATCATGTTAAACGAAAACTTAAAATACCACATTTATTATTCAGTGTGGCAAACTAAGGATTTTATAATATCACAATCATTCAAAGTTTGCAGGCCTCTATCACACATGCAGTACAACGGAAATGGACAAGAGAATGCACATCGGAAACACCTTAGCATTGGATACTATTGTCATGGTATGACTTGTTTTGAATGAATAGCAACGAAATTACAAGGGCTTGAAAATTTATTTTTTTAAAAAGGTTTTATTAAAAAATGAAATGAAATCTTTGAGTTTTACGTTCTATGGTTATGCCGGTTAGGCTAAAGGAAACGGTGATGATGAAAAATGAATGAAATGGTGGAATGAAGAAAGTGGGAGGAAACGGAAGAATCCTGAGAAAACTCACGAGCACGGTGTTTGTCCACCACAAAGTCCGCATGGCGCGAGCTGGGATCGAACCAGGGACCTCAAGCACCGGAGGTGAACGCTCTACCACCTACAGTCTTCTACAAATTGATAATTTTGATGATAAAATTGTCATAACTTGTAACTTTCAACTCTGTTCAATCGACCAATAATCATTCCGAATGTGAAACAATAAATTAAACAGCATATTTAACGTTATTGTAATATCTGCATAACTATCTCTCCCATACGTCCGGTATATTCTTGCACTGAGTAAAATTATGATATGAAATCAAATTATTACACATATAATGTACTAGAATTTTCCTACGTTCTGGCAACGCTGTAAGTATAAACTTAATCTGGAAGTAAGAACTTTTAGAGGAAAAGTGAAATTTTCTTTTTTTAAAATAAGTCTTTCCCGCACCCCGCTTGTTTCGCGAGGTGGAAATAGTATACGCCAATACTTCACCGTCACTTGCACAATAAAAACATGGAGAAAACGATTTTTTTTTACTTCCTTCTATTTTAACAACAAACTAATTTCTAATTTTCATTTCGTTTGTTGCAGAAATAGCAGAAAAAAATTATTAAATATGCAATAATAATCTGTTAATCTATATATGTGTATTATGTAATAATAATTATTATTATTTAAATACGTATATATACGCTATTATCATGGAGCGAAGTTTTCACATTAATTTCTCGTCCGTTCTAAATTTTTTCTTGTTAACATTTCCAGAGAAAGAATTTAATATTAAAACGAAAAAAAAAAAAGAACTATGCAATGATGTACACATAGTTCACTTTCGAATGATTTCTACAAATCCTTTGGTACTCGCGGTTAGATTTAAATGTTAGTGATGTTCTGATTTGTAAAAATGAGATTTTTTTTTCTCTTTCTACTTGGAGATTTCATCGTCTTTCGTTTGTCCTGCTTGAATAAAAATTGAAGATTTTTTTCACAAGCATTTAGCGATTTTAACTTCAAATATATATACAGGGTGTTATAAAAATGTCACAATTTCTTGGCAACAAATTCCTCACACCAAAATAAGGAAAAAACTTCATTTGGACCTGTGCTCAAAAGTGGATAGTTTTGGAGTTATAGGGTACCGAAAACGTAAAATAAGTGAACTTAGAAGTTCATAGCTTCTTTACTATGGGACCTATCGTAGTCCGGTCAAGTCATCACTCAGAAAATGATATGTGAACCATCCAAATATCCGTGTTTAAGGGTATTCACTACAGCGAAATTAAACAACCGCTAATTTTAGTGTTTTTTTTTCTGTAATATCTTCAAAACAAATAAAAATATTCGAAAAGCAGAAACGTAGTGAACTAGACAATATGATTTTCCATGTGATACCGTTATCACAATTCATCTATCTGCTTTCGATTTGGAACTGTAGATAGATTTAGCATTTTTTTGCGGGTTCTGTAAATAGCGGCATATCAAAAGCAGATAAGTGAATTGTGGTAAAGGTATCGCATGCAAAGTCGTATTGTCTAGTTCACTACGTTTCTGCTTTTTAAATATGTTTATTTGCTTTGAAGATATTATAGAAAAAAAAACACTAAAATTAGCGGTAGTTTAATTTCGCTGTAGAGAAGACCGTTAAGAATGGTCCAGTACTTGCACATCAATTTTCAGAGAGGTAGGTAGAGGGTGATCAAAGTACTCCCAAACAGCCTCTCTAAAAATGGTTGTGGAGGTTCCGAAAGATGTATATTTGGATAATTCACATACTAGTTCCTCAGTGATATCTTGAACCGACTACAATCGGTCCTATAGTAGTGGAACTATGGACCTTTAAAGTTCAATTTTTCACGTATTCGGCACCCTAAAATTACGAAACTATGCACTTTTGACCACAGGTCGGAACTTTTTTTTTTTCTAATTTTGATGCGAGGAATTATTTCCAAAATATTGTGATAAATTTTATAACACCTTGTATATATATATTTACGCCCTGGTATTACGCTTTTTAGACTAGAGGTGATTAATGAGAGTAAATGGTTTTTAAAGAATTGGTGCAGAGAAACATGAGAATCCCGAGAAATCCCACCGATATTATGATGTTGTCCGTCACAAACTTACGTTGCTTGGAATCGAACCAAGGACAGACACTTCGTTCTAGAAGAGAATGAGCGCTGAACCACTGAGCCACCGTGGCCCCAACTTCTATTTCAGGAAGTAGAAACAGGGTTGTGCACGTGATGAGATAAAATTTTCATAATAATATTCTAGCCGAAACAGACTTCTCTCAATAGAAATATACACTTTTCGAGACGAGATAGACTTCTTTCAATAGAAATATACATTTTTCGAGCCAAGATAGACTTCTTTCAATAGAAATATACATTTGTCGAGCCGAGGTAGACTTCTTTCAATAGAAATATACACTTTTCGAGCCGAAATAGACTTCTTTCAATAGAAATATACATTTGTCGAGCCAAGACAGACTTCTTTCAATAGAAATATATATTTGTCGAGCTGAGACACCATTTTCATGACATAATTTTGGGATGAGACAATCTCAATTGTTGTCTCGTGTACATTCCTTGTAATGGGGATGGTTGAAAAGCCTCAAAAAAAAGTTGTATGCCATATTGCACAGAAAATGATCGATTTATATTTTCACGGAAGTTATTTTGAAGTACACATTTTTTTTTTTTCATATTGGATGAGAAGCTAAATTCAGTCTCTCACGATAGATTGATTTCAACCCGAAGCAGAAGGGATTGTAAGAAAGCTTCACGCAATATATACAGCATACTGTTATTAAAGTCGATTAATATTTAGAGTTATCGTAGAACAAAATTATTTATTAAATTACAGAGGCAAGATGGGGTGGAGTGGGGATACGAAATTGAGTGCCTCATTATAAAATTGATTTTAAATCCAAGTAATTTTATGGTTGGCAAGACTCACCAATAATAAGCGCAACATTGCACCAAACTAGTTTTTTTTTCTTTCTTTATGAGAGTTATTATGAAATATAATCGGAAATAAATCATCCTTCATTCTTATCTTAATTTGATTATAAGTAGTATTGTGGCGTGTGTGTGTGGGGGGAGGAGGGCGTCGAAGTAAAGAGGGAGCAAAATTCGAGAGAAAAGAGAGTAAAAATTAATTGAAATATATGTATGAGGGCGCCGTCGTATACTCTCGCCCCGGACACTGATTTTCCACGGCACGGCACTGATTATGAGAAAGCTTCAACGAAAATGCACACCAAAATTGAATAATATTTACAAAATTTATTGTGAAATTCAATTTAAAATAACGGAATACGAGAGGGGGTAAATTCTTTCCCTGACTTATGATTGAAAAAACCTTAAAGAAAATTTGCTCTATATTGCGTCGTAGTCGAATATTATTTTCTTTACGAAAATTATTGACTTTTTTTTAGTTAACAACCTTAAGTAATGAGAATGACTGGGTAACTACATATAGTACGCACTGTATTGTATCACAATCGAATAGCTTTTATGTACGTTATAAAATCATTTAGTTATCACTAGACAGCGGATTTTTATGCACTTAAATTTCATGAAACGTGCAAGCAACTATACCGTGAAATGTATTAAAATATGCACTTAGTATGCACTAATAATACAACAAAAGAGAGCATTTTCAAAAATACAACAAAGTTGTGACAAAGTTTTGTAAGTGATAATATAACATCAAAAGTGTACTTTACCTTTCAGAGACTTCTCTTCAGAATTTATTTTTATGATGTTTACAGTTTATATACCCCTTATTTTTTTTAACACATAGATTATGAGATTAAAATGAACACAGGGATATAAGAAGACAATCTCTATTTTTCTTCACAACTGTATTTTAGAGTGCATTTACTTTCCACGAAATAATATGAGCCTTTTTTTTTTTACACTGTACCTCGTAATTAGGCCTACAGTATATCACGAGATGTTTCTCTACATTTTTGGTGTCAGTTTGTGACATTTTTAGCCAAAAAATGACCTCACAGCATCAACAGATGTTATTGGACAATATTTATAAAGATTAACAAGTTTCGTATCTATATTTTCTGGCAAATTAAAAATCTAACCCATGAAGATATTTTCCCATTGATTCAATTATCTTGTAGTCGGAGTTTCTGGCAAGAATTCACATTAATATCTCTTCCACAGAGCGCCTGAATTTACCAGGAGCTGACTGTGGCTCGTGCTAAACTTTGTCAACTAAAACTAAGCATTCACTGAGCAGCATTCCTTAAGTCTCGTGTTTCTGAATTGATAGCGACACAATATTACAGTGAGTCTTTATCAGATTTCTCCTAACGTCTTGGCAATGGTGTCTTTTCTTTGTTGATTGGCTGCTACAAGAACTAGGCAATCTTCCATCATTCCATACAAATAGCCATTCTATCGCATAGACATTTAAATGAGTTGAAAATATAAAGTACAGCTGGATTTATTGCATGCTATTAGGGGCGGATTCAGGACGGACTTCTGGGGGGGAGACGGTAGGTTTGTAATATTGCTACTTAGAGCTACTTTTAAGAGCTCCAAACTCTGGGATGGGTTTTATTTATATTTAAAATAAGAAAGTTTCCTCTTCTGGGGAGGGGGCGATCGGCCACTCTGGGTCCGTCCCTCCATGCTATAAGTATTTGTCTGAAATAAAAACTTATAGAATATGCTCTTAAGCACTAATATATGCATTAACCTTTGAAATATGCATTTTTATGCATTATAAAACTTCAAATACAAGATTTATTATTGTTATTAGGAACCCTTACCATGTTTAACAGAAATACATATAAGCAAACGAAATATTCATTTGCTTAAATATCCTATTCTAGCTATCACAATATATGTGTGTGTGTGTGTGTGTGCAGTATAGAGACCTGCATGGACAGAATTTTTCGGCCCGAGCTCAATCCAGCCCGAATGTACCTAGGCCCGGCCCAGCACGGGCCTAAAAAAATTTGAAGATTTTCGGCCCGGCCCGATAAGTTTTTTAAAATTCTTGGCCCAAGCCCGGCCCGGGCCCGATAAATTTTAAAAGTTTCATTTTGTAACATTATTCGCGGGCACACCTTCAACGTTTGCCTTTATTCTAATTATAGTTTAACGAAACGTTTAACGAATTATTAAAGAATTGCAATTAATCGGACCCAGCTCGGCCCGACCTGAAGACAAATCAGTGTCAGCCCGCCCAAGCCCGGCCCGGCCCAAAGAAATAAGAAAGTAGGCCTGCCCAAGTCCGGCCCTTGCAAGTCTCTAGTGCAGTGTCTTCTCATCTAGCCTAACGGCTTCTCAGCCACTGATTTTTACAAAATAAGATTTGGGATACCTAGATAAGAGTTTGATGTACCTAGTCAGAAGAAACACATTTCAAATCAAAGTTTAAGATTCATTACAGCTACGGTGATTAATCAAAGTTTGACATATTACTAAAGGTTTTTAACTTTATAATACCAACTACGTTATTAGAAGCTCATTGGCTGCTGTTGGAATAGGACGAGGATAAGCGGGTGTAAGATCCACCAAATTTCGAAGTTTCCTTATTTAACTAATATGATAAGAAAATAATTTGTCCACCAAAAAATATATATTTTGAGTGCATATGGCGTACTTTTTTCTCTGGGGCTTACCAATAATAATCGACACTATTTCGTTTCAAAGTTTGCCGAGAATGGAAAGGTGAATTTACGCTTCTCTTCACAATTTAACAATATCTTGCACGATAAATTTCGTAAAATATAATTTTACTTTGAAACAATATGGTGTATTTTTCTTTCTTTCAGGCCTTCCTAATAATCCCTGTTGTATGAAGTTAAAATCAATAGAGAATAAATTGGTCAATTTACTTCCTTTCTCAACTAAAAAAAAATGTTTAATGATAACTTTAGTAATGAAATATTCGATCTTTTATATGGTATATGTTTTTTCTGAGGTACATATTATATATATATATATATATATATATATATATATATATATATATATATATATATATATACGTATTAGTGTCAAATTACCGGTTTCGTTGGATTAAAATAATGTAAATTTGTAATATATTCCGTTAGTCAGTCACTTTTTAATTACTGAAGACCTCTTCAATCGATAGAAACAATGAAAATATAATGAAAAATTAAAAAAATAATAACTAATCTATATAAATAAAAATATTGTTAATATTGTGGGCTGAATTTAAACGGCATCGGAAGTGTCACTGCTCTTCTCAGCGACTCCGAAAACTATAGATTCGGCACTGATATCGGTCATTTTCGATCATTTTTATATCCCTTTTCCCCTTCCCTAAGTTACACCGTCAAAGTGAAATGATAAAAGCAATCCAAGGCTTGAACCTCATCTATGTTGAAAATTTGATGGAGATCTGTCGGCGGTTCAAGCACTATAAAGTCACAAACATTATATAGAGGCGTTAAAATTAAATAACCAATCAAGCAATCGAGAAGATCACTGGAATGATAACAGCACTATTGTCGCCATCATTTTTACAAAATTTTTGTATGCTTTTACAAAGTATTTAATGGACTGTTCCTGCGGAACTACGAAAATACAATTCGAGTATCAAATTTCTACCAAACTATAAATTTTCGATTCTATAGGACAATATTGTCAGGTATAAGTAACTATATATCCTTAGCTCGAACGAAAATTGACGTCTATGTAAATATTTACTAAATAAGCACTAATATAGGGTAATTTAGTGTAATATGGGGAGTTCGATAATATACCCCTAAGGTTTTCACAATATTGCTCAAACCAGTATTGGTCTACAACTGAATCTGTTAGTTGGTAACATAATATGCAACAATTAAAAGGTGGACGGATATTTCACGTTCAGTGCACAAATGATCAAGTCCACTTTGTGGTCATTTTGAACATATTTAAATCTTTCAAAGCTCTATCTGAAGCTTCTTTCAGAGCTTAAAAGATTCATGCCAAGATGCTGTGAATAATTCTCACTGAAAAAGAAAAATCCTATACACCTTAGTGTATCGTACAAACCTTAACTCTCTTTTTCTCTTGTCAGAACTATACACCTTAGAACTATACAGAAAAATTCTATACACCTTAGTGTATCGTAAAAACTTTAACTCTCTTTTTCTCTTGTCAGAACTATACACCTTAGAACTATACAGAAAAATCCTATACACCTTAGTGTATCGTAAAAACTTTAACTCTCTTTTTCTCTTGTCAGAACTATACACAAAAATCCTATACACCTTAGTGTATCGTACGAACTTTAACTCTCTTTTTCTCTTGTCAGAACTATACACTTTAGAACTATACACAAAAATCCTATACATCTTAGTGTATTGTACAAACTTTAACTCTCTTTTTCTCTTGTCAGAACTATACACCTTAGAACTATACAGAAAAATCCTACACCTTAGTGTATCGTACGAACTTTAACTCTCTTTTTCTCTTGTCAGAACTATACACCTTAGAACTATACACAAAAATCCTATACACCTTAGTGTATTGTACAAACTTTAACTCTCTTTTTCTCTTCGATAATTGGACTTGATTCCTATGTGCTCTGAAAAACCTATTTGTGCATGATTGTTTTTGCTAATATTTAAGAGGAAAAATATAAGTAATTATCACTATTTCTATTGCACATTTTGTTGTTTGTAAAATTCAGTATTATGCATGTAACGAATTCAAGCACTATAAACTGGGGGCCGCGGTGGCTCAGTGGTAGAGCGTTCACCTCTGGTGCTTGGGGTCCCGGGTTCGATTCCAGCCCCCGCCAAGTGAACTTTGTGGTGGACAAACACCGTGTGCGTGGGTTTTCTCGGGGTTCTCCCGTTTCCTCCCACTTTCTTCATTCCACCATTTCATTCATCACTCATCATCACCGTCTCCTTTAGCCTAACCGGCATAACCGTGGGACGTAAAACTCAAAGATTTCATTTCATTTTTCAAGCACTATAAACTAAGCGTCTATCGGAAACGAAGGAAGGAAAGAGAAGAGCGTCTTAAGGGGGCAGACTACTAAATATTTTTCAAAATCTAACAATTTTTCTTTTGCCAGATTTCCGTAAATGAAAAGAAACAATGAAATGTAACTTACCTCAGTAATAGGATAATGTTATTCTACACCCGAAAATACGAATCGGAAGAATTTTCAGTGTTGCCATGCATATAAATTACAGTGTGGCCAGAATTTGAATTATCCAAAAATCTAGGTTATGACAGCGACTAGAAAAACGAACTCAACTTCGATTGATGACCTATTATGCTTTCTGTATTCCTTGTTAACTATTTTTTAAATAATGTTTGTATTTATTTTGTAATAAAGAGTACAAAATAAATAACTTTAATAAACAGAAAGAATTAAAATACAAATATTATTTAAAAAGTAATTAACAAGGAACACAAACAGCATGGTAAGTCATCAATTGCCGTTGATTTCAGTTTTCCAGTCGCTGACATAACAGATTTTTGGGTAATTCAAATTCTGGTCGGGGGGACGGTGGCTCAGTGGTAGAGCGTTCACCTCCGGTGCTTGGGGTCCCTGGTACGATCCCAGCTCGCGCCGTGTGGACTTTGTGGTGGACAAACACCGTGCTCGTCGGTTTTCTCAGGGTTCTCCCACTTTCCTCATTCCACCATTTCACTCATCTCTCATGATTACCGTCTCCTTTAGTCTAACCGGCATAGACGTGGGATGTAAAACCTAAAGATTTCAAATTCTGGTCACACTGTAATTTCTATGGATGGCAACAGTGAAAAATCCTCCGATACGTATTTTCGGGTGTAGAATAACATTATCTATTACTGAGGTAAATTACATTTCATTATCTCTTTGTACTTAAGAAAAACTGGCAAAAGAAAAATTGTTAGCTTTTGAAAATTATTTAGTACTTAACCACCAGCAAAAAGCGGTCAGAAGGTAGAAGAGAAAAATATTGCTGGAAACAAACAAGAGAGAATGTTCTATCTGTTTCATTGATTTTTATTCTGAAACACACATGAAAAAGCGGATAGAGTGTCGAAACAGTAAACTGTGGTTCCATGAGATGCACATTGGAACAAATCATGTGCTAAGTTAGCTTATGGGTATTTCTCAAAGTAAATTGCAGTGCTGCTGAGCGATTTTGAAGAAACACAGGTAAATATATAAAGGAGTTTTGGTTGGTAAACCAGATAAACAGGGCAAATATATAAATGAGTTTTGGTTGATACACCAGACAGACATGGTAAATATGTAAAGAAGTCTTGGTTGTAAATCAAACTTCTTACAAATTAATCGAATGTTCTATTAAGAGCTTGCTAGAATACATTAGTAAATTATGTATATTTATTAATAGTGTGTCGGGTAAAACAGTAATAAGTAGGAAGAGGTAGTATTATGCAACCAATTAAGCATTCGAAGAATATATTCCGTCTCTTGTCTAATACTCTACTGGAATTAGAAGTGGCAGTAATCTATTATAATTTTATTAGTATCTAAATATACAGGGTGTCCATAAAGTCGTTTGCCACCCCTAAAACTCGGAAACGGTTAAATATATTTACCAAAATGAGAAAACATGCATTTCACCATTTCAAAAGTACCACGTATTGAGGGAAACAAAGTTGCCCCAGGGTCCCTCGGAGGGTCCCACACAGGGTCCAACTCAAAATATTCAAATGGCAAGGGGTGTCAAGTAGTATATCGTTTGAAAGCTATTTTAAAAAGAAAGACGATGGAATAAGTTTCGATGTTCATAAGAGCTACCGCCATTTTGTACATGATTACTATAGAACATCGAAACTTATTCCATTGTCTTTCTTTTGAAAATAGCTTTCAAACGATATACTACTTGACCCCCTTGCCATTTGAAAATTTTGAGTTGGACCCCGCCCGAGACCCTCCGAGAGACCTTAGGGCAACTTTGTTTCCCTCAGTACGTGGTACTTTTGAAATGGTGAAATAAGTGTTTTCTCGTTTTGACATATATTTCACCGTTTCCGAGTTTTAGGGGTGGCAAAGGACTTTATGGACACTCTGTGTTACCAATAGCTTCTGCCCTCTTTGGCCAAAAAAGAGTGTATCGCTTAATATCATCAGACTTTGCCCATACCCGTCATTTGCAGCGAATGCTAGCTGTACAGACGCTCAACGTTGGTCTAATGGCTAGCACACACCCATTTGGTTCACGAAGTCCGAAGTTCGATTCCAAGTGAGAGAATATTGAACGCATTACGGTGGTTGGAACCTCCTAAAAATTTCGCGTCTATGACTCATAATTAGGCTCCTTTTGCTGAAAATTGTAGATATATTAAATTAAACGAATAGTCAACCTTCTAAAAAATAAGAAGAAAATTAATAGCTAACTGTATGGCCTATGTAACCCGGATGTTCAATGCTGCTTTCATAAAAACTTCCCATTGACTTCTGTCCTTAACCAACTGGATCCAGTTTCTACTTTGTATTCCTATTTCTGCAGTGTTCATCTTAATATCATCCTACCATTTGCGCCTAGGTCTTCCTAATGGATGTTTTCCTATTAGATTTCCAGTTAAAACTTTGAAAACTTTTCTACTTTCTCCCATTCTGACTACGTGACCTGCCCACCCGAACATCCTAGACTTGATGACCCTAACAATGTTTGGTAAACGGTATAGAAAAAAAAAAATGCAATTCCTCATTATTGAAGTTTCCACCATTCTCTATTCCCGTTCTCCCCCTCCCCGCCCCTCCCCATAATGAACCTTCTACAGAGCAAAATTCTGAAATTGTTTTTAGAATAAAAGAGGTAAACGGTTGCTTTTAGAAGGCAAACAGGGCTGATTTCCAATCGGATATATTTGCACTTTCAACAACCTTGAATTGATATGCCACAGAAACGGTTGAATGCAACGTTAGTGCGTAACAGGAACTGAAAGAACAGTATTTTACAGAGGTACAGTTACGCAATACTACAACTTTTAAATTATATTTCTTCTATTTTCACTACCAATATTGGAAAGTGTACATTTTTGACTTTTCTTTTTTCACTGTTCACTGCATGCGGTTTTTGTAGCGGAAACACCAAACGAATGGAAAAATTACACACGTGTGTGTCAGATTTGGTATTATGTCATAGTTTCTCGAGGTAAAAAAAAATGAAGAGAAATGAGTCCTTGGTTCGAAGTAAGTAAAAGGTGCAATCAGTCTTTTGTGGTCATATTGTGGTCAATAATTTTAACCAGGCGGTTGACCGAAATATATCTAGGATTTGGATTACATATTTCTATGATTTCCTGTAGTGCTGAACATTTATTAGTGTTGTGTTAATGACAGAAAATATTATTCATGGGAAATGTTCAAGTGACTGGCTGACGGAACATATTACTAATTTTTCTTATTTTTATCCTTTGAAGCGGGTTATTTATTTATTTATTGAACAAATTCCCAGATACAGCATAACTTTGCCATTTTACACAGGGACATGCTAACAAAAGAAAGAAAGAAAAAACAAGACAATAATAACAATGACATAGAAAAAAGAGTGTAAAAGTAAAACTATTCCGTCAAAACTCGTTTATTTGCTCTTTCAAACACTGGGTAGCTCGAAGAAATGTCCACATCAGTCGTTACTTGATTATAACAGTTTGGTATTCTATAAAAAAGATACCTCTGTATAATAACCAACCTAGGACGGGCAAGATGGAATAGGTGGGTATTCCGGGTGATGCGGGAAGGGACACGTAAGGATAGTTCCTGAAGTAATATTTCCGATCTTAAGTTTCCATTAACTATTTTATGTAGGTACTTCAGGTCAGAGATAATTCTGCATACTTCAGGAGTCTGAATATTAAGATGTCGCAAGAGTTCCTTCTTAGATAATGATCGAAGTGCAAGAACACGAAAACGGACTATAGCGAGGAAGAAATTGAGAACAGAATCAAGTCTGGAGACATGTGTAGGTGCTGCCATGGCCCATATGGGAGAGCAGTATTCGATCTTGGGTGCTATTAAAGTTTTATAAAAAGTTGCTAATGAAGAAACAGTACGTAGTTCGGTGAATCGATAAAGAAGTCCCAACATGCGCATTGAATTCTTTAGTATTGAGGAGATGTGGTCAGAGAAGGTGAGTTTTGAATCAAAGATGACACCAAGATCGTTATGACTAGCAGAATGTGTGATAGGGGAATCGTTGATATGGTATGTGGAGGGAACTGGAGACTTTTTCAAGGTAATAGTAATACTGTCACATTTCTTACTGTTGAGTTTCAAGTGCCACATTTCACACCAGCTTATAAGGTAATTTATGTCTTCCTGTAGAGTAATTGTGTCATGGAGACACGATATTTCTCTGTATAACTTACAATCGTCAGCAAAAAGCAGAAGACCACTAGGTTGAGCTGATAAGTGCGTGTAGAGATCATCCATATATAGGACAAACAGCAGTGGCCCAAGTACACTCCCCTGAGGCACCCCTGAGATCACGGGTTGAGGGTTAGAAGTCGCCCCTGAAAGAACAACTCTCTGTTTACGGTCCTCCAAAGTAGCTTGTGATTAGAGAGAGAAATTTACCATGTACATACATAATAAATTTTGTGATACTAGAGTTAACCATTATATTTTCATTACAGCTATTGCTAACACTACCCATCATTTGTATTACATCACGTTTGTTGGTGAAGACTAACAGCTCTACAAACAATTACAAGTGGAGAATGCATTTTGGTTTATCTACCTAGGTATATGCAATTTTTCTCATTTATTGAATTTCCTATTTTCTTTGAATCTTTTTTTTTTTTAAAAAAAAGAATATAATAAATGTTTCATTCGTATATTCTAATATGAAAAGAGGATTGGAACAAATTGTTATTTCCACCTGTGATTCAAACCGGCAGGAGCATAAATCATCCATTTCCGGTTTTAACATTAATTGAGCGTTCCCCCATCTGTAATTAGTTTTGGTACTGACTGTATGAGCATTTACACTTAAAATTTGCCCCCTTTTTTGGCCAAAATCTTGCAATTTTCAACCAAAATTTTCACTTTAAAAAAAAAAATTGTCACCTATAATTCCTAGCTTTAGTAATGTCAAATTGCTATTACAATTACCAGTAATTCATCGTGTATGTTACATTAAACATTTCTGTCACTTTTTTTTTTTTGCCAAGGTATGGAAGCTCTCAAAATACTTTTCATAACGGAGACACCTACTTGAGATAGACCTGTGCGTAGGCCAAAACTATGTATGCCATGCGAACAAGGCAGTTTTTTATGCGACAAGGTTATCTACATTCGTTAACTTGTTAATAAAAAGTCATAATTATATTTTGGTTACAGCACTTAACGCCTACTTTATGTTAACATTTTCTACTCATGTTAATGATTTCAAGAAGTCAATAAGCAAAAGTGCCGCCTGCTGTTCGTATCCACCCTTGTCTCAAATACAAATATTTAATTAAAAAGAATAATTGTGTAATTGCAAATGTAGGGCGATTACATGTAGTACCAAAACATTTTTTAAAAATATCAAAATATACGGTAACATGGCTTCTCGTAAAAATTTTGTCGGGGACACGAACAAAACATCTTTCTAAAAGATAAGAGAAAAAGTGGTTTGATTTGAATTTAGCATCTTTTTTCAGCAGCGAGACTATATGAGACGTGAACCTACCTACAGATTAAAGTGAGATTCGAACCATATGAGCTTCTGCCGAGAATCGAACTCCGGTTTCCCACGCGAAAGACGCGTACGTTACCGCATAGCCATTCTTTTAATAAAGATAAGATCAACTAATCATTCCTCAGTTTCCTGAGCACCCGAGTTTTCTTCGTATAGTTTTTTTTCTTTAACCCTTACCAAAGTGGACACGGACACGAACGAAAACATATTCAGGACAGTTAAAATTCCAAAGTCTCTCCAACCGGGACTTAAACCAGAACCACGTACACTAAAGATGCACGTGCTACCAACTAGACCACCAAGTAGAGCAGATCACTCGGATGTTCTAAAAACAAAGCACTTAAATTACATGTCTATTCTCTCTTTCTTTTTTCTTTCTTCTTTCTTTCCTTTTATTTTTATTTATTTATTTATTTATTTTTTAATGAGTGAAAGTTTAAACTGCAATCAAAGTTGCGTGGTGTGATAATACGAAAATCAAGCGGTCTCGAAAGCAATTTCAATTGTCGGGAAAATACTTGTTATTAAACTTCCCTGAAATCTAAATAACCGTTACTGCAGTATCACAAACATCCAAATGTTGGTCTCTTCTACAGGCCCGCAACCAGAGGGGGACTAGGTGGCCTGCCCCTCCCCCTAAACTTTTCATGGCCCATCCAGCCCTCAATACAAAATGCACAATTTAGATATTTGTAAGATAATTTTTAATGACTTGGCCTCCTCTAACATATTCATGGCCCACCCTAACTTTCGTGGTTCGTTTCGGGCCTGCTCCTCTATATCACAACTATCATATGAGATGAACGGAGTAATCTTCATTGAAAGTATTTTAGTGTTGAATACTACCTTGGTATAATCATGATGTGTTGGATTTCGAATGAAGACCAACAAGGATACAAGAGAATTTGACTTTTTTTCAAGAGCCTTTATTTCAAAAACTGTTTAGATAACTAACTCATCCAATTGCATAAATGGCTTTTAATAGATATGAAGACCATAATACTGTTTATAGCAACTGAGTATCCCATAGAAATTTCCGCATATTCTTTACAGCTTTTTCTCAAGTTATCTAACGCTTTGTTAAGTTAATTTGCAGACTTCAGAACAAGTACCACATTATCTTCGAAACGAATTCATGTAATTCTTCTTCCTATAGAAATACCATCTTTATTATGCAGAATCTTCTTTGCTACAGCATGTTTCGAAGTTTGAGGTATATTAGAATAAGGATTACGTAACTAAACAGCGTGACAAACATCTTGGCATTTGAAAAAAATGAAATGAAATCTTTGAGTTTTACGTCCCACGGTTATGCCGGTTAGGCTAAACGAGACGGTGATGATGAGTAATGAATGAAATGGTGGAATGAAGAAAGTGGGAGGAAACGGGAGAACCCCGAGAAAACCCACGCACACGGTGTTTGTCCACCACAAAGTTCACTTGGCTGGGGCTGGGCTCGAACATCTTGGCATTTGAAGGCGGCGATCCAAGTTCCCTTTAAATGCTGCTAACAAATGAGAGGCCAGCGGTATTGCCACATTTATTTTGTACACATCCACATCTATCCCCTGTCACCTGATCGCGCTGTAGTTTGTCTGCTTAGCCATAGCCACACCCCTTTACCACTTGGCAACGTCGCGCCAGAGCTTGCGTTTTATTCGCTTAGCTTAAATGCCAAGATGTTTATCACAGGCTTTAATTTTTCTCGTAACTTTAGAATAAGAGAATAAAGAGGGATAAAATTAGAGAAATGTTAAAAAGAATGAGTTTGATTAAGTTCATTTCAGTTTCGGCGTATAATGCTGAAAGTAACAGACCCTATGTATCGGTTCGTTTAAGATCTTGATCGCAAAAGGCAAACGAGTTGGTTAATGCGTCACGCTATCCTAAAATGTTATATAACCTTGTTTAAGAGATGTGTGATATTGGTTGTATAAATACAAGAGAACACAACAAGAATTACTTATTATAAACAGCAAACGTCTCAATAGGTTATGCTATCCTAGAATGTTACACAAATTTGCTTAAGAGATGTGTAATGTTGGTTGTATAAATACAAGGGGCACAACAATAATTCCTTACGTCTCAGGGTGTCATGCTAATTCCTCATAGTAAACAGTCACGTTAATAGATGTCGTCGCTATGTGTGCTATCACTTGCCTGCCTGACGTTAATAGATGTCGCTATCTGTTGAGATTATTGTGTATGAAGAAATTCTTCAATAATTGTATAGAACCTGTTATATGGAATTTATGGTAGTTGGTGAGGAAACCAAAAGAAATAAATGTAAAGGTATAATAGTTTATATTAAGAATCTTCATCCCGGCGAAATTAAAATACCGTTAATTTTACAGTAATTATGTGATATCTTCAAATAGATAAAAGATAATCGAAATGTGGAACAAGAGCGCCCTAGACAATATTATTTTGCATGAGGTACCGTTACCACAAGTCACCTAGTGGCTTTCCGTTTTCAGCCGTTTAGAAACGCGAAAATAAATGCCGATTTTCAAAATGGTTCGAAATCGAAAGCAGATAAGTGAGTCATGATAAAGGTTTTCCATGTAAAATAATATTGTCTAGGGCGCTCTTGTTCCACATTTCGATTATCTTTTATATATTTGAAGATATCACATAATTACTGTAAAATTAGCGGTATTTTAATTTCGCCGTGATGAAGACTCTTAAGGATGGCCGCAGTGGCTCAGTGGTAGAGCGTTCTCCTCTGGTGCATGGGGTCCTTGGTTCGAACCCAGCTCGCTCCAGTGAGATTTGTGGTGGACAAACATCGTGTGCATGGGTGGATTTTTTCGGAGTTCTCCCGTTTCCTCCTACTTTCTTCATTCTACCATTTTATTCATTTCTCATCATGGCATCTCCTTTAGTCTAGAGGACATAAGTGTGGAACGTAAAACTTAAAAGGTTTGTATTAAGGACGACTATATAGCGAGCCGAGGGCTTAAGCGCAACAACTACGTAGTTTATGTACGTCGTCGGTCTTATTTATAAATAAAAACAATATAACAACTACCATGTAATTTTTTAAAGTAATAATTATGGTTTAAAGTGGTAAATTTAAAGATAAAATAGAGTATTTATTCTAATGTCTTACTTTAGTGTACAACATTGGTGAATTCTCTTTAGAAAGAGTTCTTAACCAAGCGGGAAGTGCTCGTCAAGTGTTAAATAATAATTAAATAATAATATGGTAACGTCTTAACGAATTATATGCTGAGTATGTCACGATAACTAACAACAAAATACAGAAGCGTCATGTAATAATAAGAATTATGTATTATTTTGTTGTTTGTTATTATTATTATTATTATTCTAATGATTTCTTCCTTTTACCGGACGAATTTCACGTTGCATTGTACATTAATTGTAATGAATAAATAATAAAAGGTAAAAAAAAAAAAAAAAAGCTATTAAGCAAAGTCGTGTATCAAGTTCTCTGAGCTAACATTTTACTGAAAGACTTACAAACTCTTTCACTTTACCTTCAAGGGCTTCCAGTAACCTTGAAACTAAAATGAAGAAACATGATGAACCTTTCTTCATGTACCGCGACGTTTTGCTTTTTAAACTAGTGTTTGCATTGATTTTTCGCCATGCTGATGATGTAAATTTAATAGGGAATGATAGGAGAACGATAGAAAGAAATGCAGAGGTCTTATTAAACGCTTTCAGCGACATGGTTTTTAGAAGTAAATGCAGACAAAACTAAATAAATGGAAGTTCGTGCGGATCGTAATACTGCAAATTTACGGATGTATTAAAATATTAAATAATACTTTCGGCAAAGTGAATACTATCAAATATCTAGGAAGAATATTAGCAGCAGACCAAAATTATATTCAGGAAGAAATTAAATGTCGACTAAAAGCAGCAAATTCATGTTATTATTCAGTTCAAAATCTTTTGTCGTCACGAATTCCGTCGAGGAATTTCAAGCTTAAAATATATAAAACAATAATCATATTTGTTGTTCTGTATGGTTGCGAAACATGGTTGCTTACTCTAAGAGAAGAACGTAGACTGAAAGTATAATATTTGAGAACAAGATCCTGTGACTAATTTTCGGACCCAAGAGGAACGAGAATTGGGAATGGCGGAAGCTTCGTAAAGAGGAACTACATAATTTTTACGGTTGATCAAACATTGTTAGGGTCATCAAATCTAGGAGACTCAGGTGGGCAGGAACCAGGATGGAAAAAGGTAGGAACGCTGTCAAAGTCTTGACTGGAACACCTATCGGAAAACGACCATTAGAAAGATCTAGACACAGATGGGAATACAAAATTAAGATGGATCTCGCAGAAATAGGAATACAAATTACAAACTGGATCCACTTGGCTAAGGATAAAAGTCAGTGGAGAGCTTTTGTGAACGCGGCATTGAACCTCTGGGTTCCATAGGCTATAGTTAGTTGCATTGATTTTTATTAACGAGCATGGTTTATGAAAATTCTTTTGTATATTTAGCATGTTTGTCAGTGTGTCCGTTTGTCCATCCGGGAGACAAAAATAATTTCAAAAACTACTTTTTTGGATCACCATCAATTTGGGCCAAGATGTAGAGGATTGAGGAATCGAGTACATTGATGAAGATTGAAACCGGAAGAGGTACAAATCAATCATTAACATTTATCAATATAGAAGTTTCTCAACGACTGGAAGGTTTTGAAATGGAGGTATGGAAAAGAATGGAGAGAATTAACTTGTTCGAGCGCAAAATGAACGATATGATCTTAGAAATGGTGGAGGAGAAAAGAACAATTTTGATAATCTTAAGAAGAGGAGGAGAAACTGTTTGGGATATTGGCTAAGAAGGAACTGTATCATGAGTGACGTGCTAGAGAGTATGGTAACAGGAAAGAGAGGGTGGGGGCGAAAGAGACTACTGATAATCAACGATATCGAAACAAAAAAATCATACTTGAAGACTAAGAGGTTAGCGGGAGACAGTGGAGCATGGAAGCTTCTGAGTATTGTCAAGTGATCTGCCAATAAGAAAGCTTGGTTTTTAGCTTTTTTCACTTGCCCTTTCAAGACGCGCTTACATACAATCTGTCTTTTGTTGTACTTGCAAGCGATACTTTAGATCTTTCGCAGAGCGTCATAGCCTCACTGGCCATTCATTGGCTATTGACTTCAGTTGACTTGTATAACGATTGCGTCAAGCTTAAATGGAACACTGAATGCAAGGTTGCCCCCATGTAACTTCGTTATTGGAATCAAGACTGCAGCATGCTTGCACATTTTCCAATCAAGCCGGATGCAAGCTTGTCGACTTCCAATGCAAGCTTAGAGCAAGCGGTTTTCAAATTTTCTCTGCTACTAGAGATTTGATGATGATGACTATAGAGCGAGCATACATGGAAATATATAGCGAGAAGCAGTTTTCCGTAATTGATGTAAGCACCTCCAAGAATACATTTCATATTCATTCTTAAGGTTTACCGAAACCGGAAGTGATAGCATCTACTACAACTTTCTGTTCCAATATTGATCTACGTGGAACAAAAACAATAAGGGACAACGAGGAGCCATTTTTCTTGGAATTGATTTAGCGTTGTAAGAATAAGTACAATTTTTTATCTTAATCCTCTATTCAAACCAGAAGTGGTAAAAATCAAACACTTCCAGTTGGAACGTTGAACGCTATAGATTGACAACGGCAATAGATAGCAAGAACCGATTCTCTGCAATCGATTAAGTGTTCTAAGAAGATATTCCATCTCAATACTATGTACTTGTTAAATCAGATCCATAGACCAAAACCGAATTTCTAACTATTCCGGTTTTGGTATACGAATAATGATAACAGTAAAACCTATTTCTGGAACTGAATCCAATTCAAGGAAGCGGTCTTGCTATCTAAGACTGTTTCTATTGTGATTAGTGTCGTTAATTTCTATCAGTTTGGGATATTGAAACCAATATCGGAAAATAGCTTTATGGTTGTCTCCTAACATTTTTGCTCTCATCTCTATTGATAGCTGGCATACCTGTTCTGAAAAAGGCATACCTGTTCTGGCATACCTGTTCCCTATACTTAAGCATATAGCATAGTTTGAATTCGGTGGACATAACGTGCCATATACAGAAATAATTATTAGCGTCGTACTAAACATTTGACGCGTAATTATAAATTCCATATTCACAAGCACGTTTGTGATTTACCATCATTTTTTATCGAAAGATATAAGCCACGATTTCTCCGCAGTGTTGTTCAAATACATTATAAGAAACAAGGTAAGCCAAAGAATGAAAGAAATGAAAAAAAAAAAAAAAAAGTGTTTATTAAGAATCACTCTTAACTCGTTTCTGCTAATGGGTTTGGACATTCCTGCGGAAAGTTCATGTCTTGCCTCTATCGATATAAACATCTGGTACGGATAACATGTAATCAAAATCTTCCTCAATAAGGAAATTATAGTCACACGTCAGTCAAATCCTTAGTGCAACGTTAATCACTCGTAAAATTGTTTCCGAATATGACCCGATGAGTCCTGGAGTCCCAACGAATTGTTTGTAGAGTTGTTAGAGTACTATTGAACTACAAATAAATAAATAAAGATAAATAAATCTATGTATATATATAAAAAATGAAAGTGACTATGCTTGTGACTTCGCACCACCGTTTGAACTACCCGACCAATCTCGACCAATTTTCAACATAGATAAGGTCCGGGCCTGGGAGTGTTTTTACCATTTCACTTTGGCGGTACAACGAAGGGGAGGGGAAGGAGGGAATATATAAAAATAAATAAAACATAATAACTCTTGAACCACGAGACTGACCTCAATCAAATTTGCCACATATGTGAGGTTCTGGCCTGGGATGTTTTTTATCATTTCACTTTGACGGTGCAATTTAGGGAAAAGGAAGGATGAGATTTATATAAAATTAACCGAAAACGACCGATATTAGTGTCGAATCCATAGTTTTCGGGGTGGTTGAAATGAATAATGACACTTCCAATGTCTTTTAAATCCAAATTCAGCTCACAATCGTAATATTTAATTTTTACTGTCATTTTTACCAAACACATGACTTAAGGAGTTGTGCATTTCAAGTTTATATTTCAACCCAGCAAAGTGGGTAATCAACGCTTGTAAATAATAAATAAAAACAGGTCCGAAACCAGCCACAGACGTTTGGGAGCGTATGAATATGTTAGGGGGGACCAAGTCATTAAACATTCTCTTACAAATATCTAAATTGTATTTTTTGTATTAACAATAGTATTTTGTATTGAGGTCTGGAGGGACCGCGAAAAATTTAGGGGAGCCAGGCCCCCTAGCCCCCCTCTGGTTGCGAGGCTGAATAAAAATATTAATAATGTTACTAATAACACTACTGAAAATGTAATGATTACTTAACTGTCCACGGAATTATTATTTATTTATAATTTACACTTTAACCAAAACTTCAGATACTAACATGACTTAGAAGTTAAAGGCTCATGTTATGAGAAAGTATAGGCCGAAATCGTAATTTTAGAGATCGTTAAAAATTCAAGGAGGAAATAAGGAAGTTTTAAAAAATGCTATCTCCAAGATTTTCTTCTTCAAGTGTAAAGTAGAGAATGAAGAAATTATGTGAGTAAGTAAACTTTAACTACCGATTAGACTAATGTCATACCCAAAATAATCGTCCATGAATTTAATATTACAAACAAAAATCGTGTTGGGTTATTCTAGTCTCATATCATGGTACCCAAATTGGGACACATATCACAAACGGACAATTTGATTTTTTTTTATGGGAGATACTCGACAATTTAGGTACGTTAAACAATTTATAAAATTAAAGGAAAAACAGAAATTTATTCTTAAAAATTACAGAAAAATAAACAAATAATTTTTATTTTTATTTATTTATTTATTTATTTAGTTATTTATTTATTTATTTGTAAAAGCATTTATGTACATGGTGTATCAAAAGTCCCCTGACATAGAGTAACTTATTATCAGAGTTACAACAAAATATAAGAGGGAAAACTGTCTGCATGTTTTTTAATCTAAAGTGAAGGCATGTAAGAGGGGTAAAATGTAAGAGGGGAAACCGTCTCCAAATACGATATTTTCAATCTAAAGTGAAGGAATTTTAAAAATCGGATGAGCCGTTTGGGCTGTACACTCTTTATGCGCCCAATGTTAAATGAAAATGCAACATTGCCATTTACCTAGATCCGCATTATAAAGTAAATGGGAGCTTGTTTGAAATGGGGGCTGGCCATCAACACGTTAGTGTAAAATACGGTCACTCCATTCACTTACGTTGTGGGTTCAAGTAAACGGCAACGTTGCATTTTCATTTAACATTGGGTGCATAAAGAATGTACAGCCCAAACAACTCGTCCGATTTTAAAAATTCCTTCACTTTAGATTGAAAATATCATATTTGGAGACGGTTTCCCCTCTTACATTTTATTGTAACTCTGATAATAACAGAGTTACCCTATGGCAGGGGACTTTTGGGAAACCCTGTATATTTAGGTAAACATAGAAGGAATGCGAAGGAGATATTTAATTGATAATTTTACAGCCGGATTGGGTTTTTCTACTTAAAAATCATTTCTACCATTATAATAAAATAATTACAAAATTTGGCAATGTAACAAAACTATTACGTATATATATGATTTAGAATTAGAAAAACTCAATTCGTTTATGAAATCATAAATTAATGATGATTAATGATCTTTCCATAGATACCTACTGTCCAATGTACGCTGTAATATTTAAAGTTGTTTTGAAAATATACCTTGTTTCAGAAAAAAAAACGATTTTAAAAATTACAGTATTTATTTTTCCTGTTTCAAGTATTTCTGTACCTTTATTGTATTTTTTTTCTATTTCATCATTTTCTTTCTAGTTTTTAAAGTTATAAATATTACGTCTTCTTTTATGTGTTTTCAAAACTGTATTTGCAAATTATTCCATATTCTACTACTTTCTGAATAATTTCTTTGTGATTTCTTTGACAGTACTAGTCTTTTCGCCCTCTTAGTTTCCAAGTTATTTGGAAACTTGTTTAGATCAAATAATTGCATTATGGACTTCTTCCACGTGACTAGGATTTCACTTTTTGATAAATAATAATAATAAGATACGTGTTACTGTAGAAGGACATCACGATTTTAGAAAGATCTAATTGAGATTTGATCAGAAAACGTTGGGAGCAACTGTTCTAATAGAATATTTGAAGCTCTTGGAAAAATTCTCCTCGAACTAAAACCTGAAGTAAGCGTAATTTTTTAACACCAAAATATAAAGCGTTTTGTTTCTGTTTCTTTGTTCATGATAGTAGTCTATTGCCTGCCAGTTTGAATTTAGGCAACACATATGATAAAATGCAACTTTTAGGCACTAATAAGATGGATAGGCAATCAAAATGACAATAGCGATAAGTTGGGCTGCTTGAATTAATCTTGAATGGAAAGAAAAAAGTATAGTGCCAGTCTGATATGTATAATAAAAATATGTGATGAAGACCTATTGCAAAGCTACAGATAGGGGTCATGAGACGTCAGTTTGAGACCTGTATTGAGATCGAGGTTCATGGTTTAAACACCTTCTGTTAGGGTTTTCTGGAAATCTAAGTGGTATTGAAATGCGGAAACTTGAGTTGTAACATACTTTTTCTTGTCCACATATAAGGAAACACATCAATGTAACCAAGGGCTTCGATTAAAGGGGGAGCAAGAGGGGGCAGTTGCCCCCAGTTTTTTGAAGTGAGACCTCAATGTATATAGTTTCATTTGAAAATGGGACTTATAAAAGTTTTTTTTTATATACATTATTCATAGAAAAAAATGGTGCCATATAATATTTGCCGTTGCGTGAATACGTATTGGTTATTTGTTTTCTCGCGGAGTTTAGAAAACTACAAGAATTGCGTCAGTTTCAATATAACTTCTATAATACAAGCCTCATTATTCATTACTATGATTAATATTATCCTTTCTATTTATTTGTTTCGCAAATTTGTTATTAAATAATTTGATCACACAATTTTACAGACAGAATTTTAAGATGTTCATGAGCAAGGAACCAAATCCCTTCATATACTTTTGTTGTTTATGAGCACAAAGGGCTAGTACCTACTTGTGTTGCTCTTGTCAATTTACTTAATAAAATATGAGGTACGATATACGGTATTTTAACTGAAAAAATATGGTATTCTATTAGTTATATGACCAAACTAACATTGATACACAAACATTCAGATCATGTCTCGCCCCCCACGTTTAACGTTCGATCGCCGCCACTGAATGTAATTTTGCCATATATTTGTAAGACAACCTTTATTAATTTGGGTATTAGAAGCATTATATACCGGGATTAGTAAACTGATATGTTATGAAATTTTATGTTACATGGGCATGTATACCTCTCAACTTCTGAGGGAAGAAGAATTGTATCATTGAAGTATTATATAACCACACGAACTCTGAAGGAGTTAAGAAGAAACTTCAACATAAGTCTTTCACAATCCAAAAGCGGAAATGTTACTTTATGGGTAATGTTTTATGCACGACTAATTAACATTTCTTAGTAATTATCTGAGGAAACATTCATTCACAGCCATATAATTATACACTCTTTACTTTCTTCTGGATTAAAATGCATGTTCACCATTCTTTACTTTGCCATGTACTGGGATGGAGATTATCTGATATAGAGGGTGTCCCAAAAATACACAACATAACTAATACCATTAACACATTTTGTCACACATAAACAAGTGAAAGAGCAACATAGGTCTGGAAATGCTTAGTTTTTGTTTCACAGACAAATGTCCAGTGACATGTGTAGCCTTCTTATGACAGAAAATTTTGTTCATTTTCGTCGTCTTCGTAGTTTCATATGCACCTCCGTTTTAGAAAAATACATTGTTCACAGCAACGGCGCTTTAGGCTTTTGTTTTCTCCTGATCTATTCAGTGGCGGATCCAGGGGGCGATCGAGGCGATCGCCCCCTCCCAGAAGACTTAACTTTCTTATTTTATACATATAAATAAAATCCATCCCCGAGTTTGAAGCTGTTAAAAGTATCTCTAAGTAGCAGTATGACTACCCACCGCCCCCCCAGAAGTCGGTTCTGGATCCGCCCCTGGATCTATTTACTAAAATCTTTCTAAAACAGCTGCGGTAATTCAAAATGTATAAAATTAGCTTTCTTTTCCGCATTTTGCTTATACAGTTCTAGAACACATTTTACACATTGTTATCAAAGTAATACAAATTGTTATATCAGAGTATTAAAAATGGTTATCGAAGTAATAAAGATGGTTATCAAAATAATGCAATGCTATAAATGTAATGGAAACACTTGTAGAGTACAACATAAGAAGTATGAGTCTCTAGTACCTCAGGCGGGGTAGAACAGAGAGTGCTATGTTGCGGGTAAATTATAATTACAAGTTTCTTTTGAACTATTGCACATGAAGCGACTAACCTTAATAGATATGGGGCTTTTTAAAATATAAATTTCAACGTAAAACAGGTGGGAAAGTTGGACGAATTTAAGGAGACAAGCACATAAGGACGTGGCTTAAAAAAAAAAAATTAAAAAAAAACTGGATTGATAGGTGATCTCGGAGTTGAACACATGTTCTGAAACTCCAGTGAATTTGATCTAACTTAAGAATCCTCATCCAGGCGAAATTAAAATACCGCTAATTTTACAGTAATTATGTGGTATCTTCAAATAGATAAAAGATAATTGATATGTGGAACAAGAGCGCCCTAGACAATTTTATTTTACATGAAATATCGTTATCACGACTCGCTTATCTGCTTTCGATTTCCAGCCATTTTGAAAATCAGCATTTATTTTCGCGTTTCTAAACGTCTGAAAACGGAAAGCCACTTGGTGACTTGTGATAACGGTACCTCACGCAAAATAATATTGTCTAGGGTGCTCTTGTTCCACATTTCAATTATCTTTTATCTATTTGAAGATATCACATAATTAGTGTAAAATTAGCGGTATTTTAATTTCGCCGGGATGAGGCCTCTTAAGCAAGTTTGTTCAGTCAGAAGTAAGTTTTTGAATCCATCAAATGCATTCCGTTTATCTTATCTTATCTTACAAAGAGAAGAAGTGCACTTTACAAAATTACGTGCAATTTGTTATCAGTCTGGAAAGTGGAAAGAAAAATATTTATTTGCGCTTTTGTATTTCCGGCACTTGCAAATTCTTTACTTGCAGTTTAATGCGCTTATTCACAATTTAAACTATACTAGACGTAAATCTACGTTAAACATGAAATATAAATCATATATACAGCCATTAGGCACTAAATATAAGTCTTCTATAACAAAAGCAGACATGTTGAATGTTTAACCACGATGAAACTTATTCTGATGATATAAAATAGTATATACTAATGTTAGAACTAGCAATATAATGCAAAAAGGGATTGAGGAACCATAAATTCGAGTAAATTCTTGTTCATAAAGATAAAATTCTCAGGATTTCTTTTGTAATATAATAAAAATAATACGGTATCATATGTCAATCAAAGAATGACACCTAGAGAAATGACAAAACGGTACGGAAAAGTCAGAAGAAAAACAGAGCTATATCATCCTTAAGGTGGATCACAACCTGGAAGTCAGTACATCTTGTAACTCATTCCCTTAACTACTGTGCAATGAAACGTTATATATTATAAATATTGTACTATAAGATAAAGTTATGTCTCAGCTACAACACAAGACACTGATTCATTTGGTTGTGTCTTCTGATATTGAAAAAGGTAACTAATAAAAGAAAATATTTGATTCGTTTTACAATGAGCACACAAGATGGCACTTGCTGTTAGATCTTACTAGATGTGCTTAATTTTATGAAATGTTTATTTGAATGTGTAAAGTACTATAAAGTAAAGATCTCATTACGAAATAGATATATTGTTTGACCGCTTTTCGTGTTATGTTTAACATTTTATTTAAGTATTAATTTACATTTCAGGAAATAGATTTTGAGAAGAAACTTGCGCAGAACGCCATAATGCGTTGTTGTCAAATTTGTACGTTTAATTCCTGGATTCTAGCGTTGCAATTTGAGAAGCGGAAATTAGCTGTGAATTGCAGTAAGGGTCGAAAACTAATTTCTCCAGTAAGTATCCAAGCAGAATTCCATGATTACTTCCTTTATTATCTGGCACCAGTAAACACTACCTGGCAACGTCTCACTATTCAAGCAGAGTTTAGCATAGCACTGAGAACACCTAGTGATCCACCTTAATTATAACACCGTGCGTTTGGTTAACTTTTAAGCACAATTCACGGGGAAAGGACAGGAAAATTTAAAGGAGTTTGCGTCCATCACTTCTTTTACCATATATCTTCGATGGGAATAGGATAATTTCTTTGATGGCTGTGTTGATAAGTGTAATGTTGCGGAGGAACTTCGAGGGTGTTTTTTATTTATTTATTTATTTATTTATTTGATTTCATTTTATTTACGGAAAGAATATTGGCGGTATAGTCGATGAGTAATCTACCTCCCAACAGAAGAAAAATTAGCAGATTATTTCTTTGGATACAAATAAAATAAAATTAAATTTTAAAAAAATCCTTCTCGAAAGTTATAGCAAATGGCACTAAACGCAAAATAATTCTGTTTTCAAGAAAATTACTTAAAGAGAAACATCTAAGCATGACTGAAAATAAAAGCATGGGGAGCGATTTCATATATAATCAATGCATAAGTAGCTCTATATGAGAACGCTCCCCATATTTTCAATCATGCTTAAATCCTTTTTTGAAGTAATTTTCTTGAAAAAAGAATTATTTTGTACTTTTTACAGTTTATTTGATATTTTTTTGTTTTACTTTTTAGTATGACTTCCTTTATTTTTAAAGAGAGTTAATTTTTAAAAATATTTATTTCGTGTGATACTTTTTACTCATAAGTAAATAGTTACATTTATTCTATTTTATACTTTATTGTTTACATTGTGTTTCTCATATGGTCCATCTCTATACGTTCTGCGTTCTTGTATCATTTTTGTTATTCAGTTAATAAATACTGAATGAGGGCAGGCTTCAACAACAATCGGATTTATTGAATTATCGCAAATTTTTGAATTAAAATTCATTTTATCAATTATATGCAAATTCTCATTGCTTATTAATTAAACTAAAATACACCTGTTGCAGTAATTTTACGACAACAGTGTTGCCAGGAGCCGCGTTTCTGTAAAAAAAAAAACACCCATTTACGGACTTGCATTAAAGTCTTTTTATATAAATATGGCAACACTGCATCAACTTTGTCACATTTTCGCACCAATGGATAAATGTTGATGCATACTGTACTATACACAGGAATTCACCCGCAGGAAAACAGTTTTCTGCAACTGAATATTGATTTTTTTCATTTTGCACATTTTTTATTTTACACTTACGGTAATTTCTTTCGTTACTATACAAAAATGTTACAAGTTCCAGCATTGGTCATAATCTGGAAAATATCTACATAGAACATGCTTACATTTGCTTCAAGTCTCAAGTCTCTATCATTTTTAGATCAAAAGATATACGCAATCAAACTTTGGGTTGCGCGACTTTACGGACACACTGTACATTTCTATTATAATATTTAATATGAATATATTTAATATATTATATTAATTATTGTAAGAGTGAGAAAATCTAATATGCTTTGTTCTTACACTGGTCTAGTGGGTAGCGTGTGCACCTTTGGTGCACGTTGTCCAAGATTTGATTCCCGGTGAGGAAGCCTTTGGAATTTTAACTGTCCTGGATATGTTCGTGTCCCTGTTCACTTTGATAACGGATTTTAAAAAAAGGCCTGTACGAGGAAAACTCGGGTGCTCAGGAAACTGAGGAATTACTGGTTAATGTATTTTTTTAAGTGGCTAGTGCGCGCGCCTTGGTTCCAAGTTCAATTCACGCTGGGGGAACTTTGAAAAATTTGATCACATTGAAGTTTGTATTCCATCTTAAGCTGTGGATCTACTTCTCGTATAGCCTCGGGACTAATCCAACCAAGTTAATATGTTTTGATAGGTTTTTTTCGAAGATGCTTATTGCATCAAAGAGATCAGGTCAAGATTGCCGTAGCCAAAGAAGCATTCAACAAGAAAATATCTTTTTTAACTAGCAGGCTTAATATTGAGCTAAGCACTGCTCGGACTGTATGAAGTGTTGGACTGTATGGTTCAGAGACTTGGACATTATGGAAGTTAAAGAAGAAATATTTAGAGAGCTTTGAAGTGTGGTGTTGGAGGAAGATAGAGAGGATAAAATGTACAGAGAATAACAAACGAAGATGCTCTAAAAGGAATAGGATCGAAAAGGACACTTCTGGCAAGCATCCTTAGTAGGAACGCCAATAGTATTGGTCATAACTTGCGAAGAAATTGTCTTCTTCATACCTCCATAGTAGGAAAGATGGAAGGAAAGTGATGAATAGGAAGGAGAAGAACACAACTGATCGATCATTTGAAGAATAGGACAGAATATTGGGAGTCAATAAAGGAAGCTGAAGATTGAGAAAGTGGAAGAAACGTTTCCAGGCCCCTTAAGAAAAATAAACTCATTAGTGCCAGAACCTGCCCAAAGGTAGAATACTTATAATAATAGGTGTATCGAAGAATTGAATCCTTTTTTGAAAACCCATAAAGTGGGCAATTTCCCTTCCTTGCCCCACTCTGCAGGCGTACATGAGTTGAGGTGATTTTGAGTTTGACGTCCCTTTCAGCAGCGAGGATATATGAGACGGGACCTACTGATTAACGTGTAATCCGAACCATATGAGCTCCCGTTGGGAACCGAACCCGAGTCTCCCACGCCAAGGGGAGGCGCTCCAGGTGTACATGAGTACGAATATACTTTTGCATGTGAGTGTACAGTACCGTAGTTGTAAAGTTTCTCTCACTAAGAGTCCTTCATCTCTCGTATTATTATATTACCCAGCATTGGCGTCTCTGGCATGTAAAATTTGGGGGGGACATCAAAGGAAATGATCTAACTGCTAGTATCTCAGCGGAATTTTAGATCATGTCACTTCAAAATATTGGGGGGGACGCGTCCCCCCCGTCCCCCCCGCCAGAGACGCCCATGTTACCCAGCATCGCATTTCTAACAGAAACAAAGACCGGAGACATGGAGAAGAGCCTAATTCCAACAATTTCCTTTCTTTATCATCTGTTTATTATTACTTAATCACGCCAAAGAAACAAAACATGCAAACAAAAGCGGGATGTTCAAAACTTTGTAAAAAAAAAAAAAGTTAAGAGTAAAAAAACGGGGAAGGGAAGTAGGTATTGCTGTGTCGTATGAGAAGCGAGAGATTCGAAACACAGCACAACACAACTGAGAGGGAAAGTTGAATTGTTTCGTAACAATGTTTTTCTCAATCCCTATGTGTTGGATCCATTGTGACAGACTCGCGGGTAACACCAGCGAAAGTTGTTGTTGTTGTAGTAATTGGTCTGTTTTCAAAGCCTTCTCTGTAACACTACAGCTCGTCCGTCCCTCACTCAATGGATTGCGCTGTGTAGTAGTAGTATATGATGCCTTGCTATCGGAAAACGAGCGCACAGCCTCTATATACTTTACTTCACTTCACTATGTGGTCGACAAAAGTGAAAGTAAAAATTCACTTCCCCTCCGCCCTCTTATCCCCTTGCTTCCTAACCAACTCTACACGTCACCTTCGTTAGTTTTTTTTTTCTTTTTTTGATCTAGCTATTTCCTCCCCTTTCCGAAAAGAATGAACCTGTCTCGGACTCAAGGTCTTAGCTAAACAGTGAAAGTGTGCGGGCGTTTTTAAGAATACATTTTTAGAGGAGGGAGGGGCAGCGCTTTGTGACTGGGAGAGAGAGGTGCGAGGGAAAATCTCTGACGTAGTGAGTGAGAGAGGAAATGGGGGCTGCCTCACACATGCAGAGTAGGAAATTGTACTTTAATTTTCGTGCAATATTTTTCTGTGTTGTTTGTTCTGAAATTTTAAATAAAATGAAATCTTTCAGCCTGACGCCCCATGATTATGTCCTTTAGGCTAATTGGTGGGAGGAAACGGGAGAACCCCGAGAAAACCCACGGACACAATATCGTCCACCCCGAACTTACTTGCCGGGAATCGAGCGAGGGACCTCATGCACCACAGGTAAGCGCTCTATCACCGAGCCTCCGTGCCGCTTTTCTGAATTTATATTATCTATTTTAAGCAGACTATACAATAAAAGGATTCAACGGTTTATGAAAGAAGGGCGGTTGGTTTGACGCCCCCCAGCGCCTTAATACTTGAAAAATATTAAGGATTGTGATAATTTAGGGGAGAGGGCAGGAAGCAATTCCCCCAGAAGCCATGTTTGCATTCATGGTCTGCGTAGAGACCAGTAAATTCAAAGTACGGTACTGATTTTACCTCCTGTGTATTGAAAGTCCCTCCGGAGAAAACTTGAGATAACCACTGTCGGGTGCTTTAGCGTCGAACAATTTTAACTTGCAATTAGAGTCAAGAGGGGGCTATTGACCGGGGACGCCAACTCCAGGGATACTTCGTTGGTCGAGCATCCCCAAAATTTTTGTGTGGGAGTCCTCAGCACCCACACAAGAGAAAAAAAAGAAGAAAAATAAGACAAGAGAAAAGTGAAGAAAAATAGAAAAAAAGGAGAAATTATAGTTTGTTGTATTTCTTAAATACCAGGAACGATTGATTATAGAGCGGAAACGTGGGATATAAGATTTTACATTTTGAAGTAAAAATTAAACATTTTTTAAAAATTTATTGCATTGTATATATTTATCATTATTCAAAAATATGACCTTAAATTTTGCTCTCTTTAACTAATTTCATTTGCATTCTTTCCTTGTAAATCCAAAGGTTAGCGTTCAGAATTGCGTGATCAGTTCTAAGATAAGGGGTTAGTATCCTATAAGTATCATGGTTTTGCCGTCGTTATCTCATTCAAGAGTGTGTTCCACTATGAAAAAATAAAAGCTTCATTTTCATTCACAAATATCTAAAATTGTATTTTCAAGAGACTCAATTTTGAAAAAGTTCCTGGGGGAGGACTCTGAGACCACCGCTAATCCTGGGGAGTACTCCCAGCACCCTGGTTGTACACTGTGAATTAGAGTACCCCCCACTGATTTTAAAATCCCAGTGCTCCTGCTATTGATCCCTCTCCCCTTAGCATTCCGTGACTTTTTCTTTTAAAAAATCTGAAAGAAAAAATAAATGATAATAAACTTCAAGTTATTCACTTTATTACTCCTAGTTATGTATGCAAAATCTGCCTTAGGTTGGACAGTTTCTATCCCAGAATATGAAAGGCAAGAAGAAGGGTCTGAATCAAATTAGGTTGTACGTCTTTATTGTGGCCTCACGTGTCAGGAAATCAGTGCATATTACCCCGTCTTTATCCTAGAATACCGTCAGCATCACTTTGCTAGCAGATGCTTGTGCCTTGAATTTTTTCGGCGACGGCGAGTCTGGATGCCTCCACTCCATGATGGAGCACTGACTATGGAGCGTAATAATGAACCCAGCTCTCATCGCAGGTAATTTATCTTTGCAAGGAAACTCTCGCCTTCTCTCTGAAACCGCTGCAGATGCTGAGATGGCACGTTTTTCCGACGCAGCTTCTGGTCGAACATTTGTGTTTTTGGGATCTATCTGGCTGTGATTTTCCTAAAGTGCAGGTGTTCGTGGATGATCGTTTCCACACTTCCCACGTGGATGTTTGTTTTCGGACTCAAATCTATCACACTGATGCGTCCATTACTCAGAATGAGCTACTCCAGTCGACGAATGTTGAATTTCACTAATTGCAGTAGCTCGGCGTGGAGCACAGGCCAAGTTGAAAAGGTATTCTCTTCCTTTCTTGAATTCTAAACACCACTGGCGCATTGCGGCTGAGAGAGGGTTTCTTCGCCATATTGGGCACTTAGTCTTCTGGAGTTTTCAGCAGGTTTCACGCCTTCCTTCAGGAAGAACTTGAAGATAAGCGCTGCTCCACTGGAGAAGCCAACTCTATACTGTCCGCTATCATCCAACGCCGCCCCTGGGAGTCTATCACCTCAATTGCCCGTTGTCGCAGAAAAGTGTCAGGACTGGAAGCTAGGGTGGGAGACAGGGTGGGACACGGATGCCAAGCTGTGCACAGCAACACCTGAAAAAAAAAAAATGAAATTCCGGTTATAAATTGAACGTCCCTCGTATATGACAGTGATAAGAAAACATATTAAACTTATATTTTTGAAAATAAAGAGTGGAAAACTGGAAATACAAGAATCAATGAACGAGACCAACCTAGAAAGAATTTTACGTGAAAGACCACAAAAAGGAGAGAGAAAGAGAGAACTAAAGAATTTGAAGAGATGGCCATGAGGGTGGGGGAAGAGGGGCTTAGAAGGAAATATAAAAAGACAAAATTATTATAATAATATATTCTGGAAGGTTCTGCAATTTTCAGAAGTAACGGACCATCCTCCCCTTCCTCGATAAAAATCTTCTAACTACACCAATCTGGGAAGCCTGGGAGTAAATGGATCACCCGTCGTAAACCTGGGAGTAAATGGAGACCTTCACATCATCCGTAGACCGTATTATCCTAAAACAAATGGAGAGCATAATTGTATGCAAATACTGAAATTAGGATGAATATTGAGTATATCGCAGGGTAAACATCAGGAATTATTTTCCAGTCTATTCAACAGTGGAGCAACATTAATTTAACATTTATTAAAACTTAATTTCGCAAAAGTTACCATCATCTTTAAAATTCTAAAACCACTAAAGTAAATTTGTAATATTATCCGCAGCGAACGACATAATTTTTTAACACCACAAAAGTTCGTCTTTTTTATAGTTCTTCGAAAACAACACAGATAATTTACCCAAATACTTCTCAGCTCTATGTGACTTCTCGTTTGATATAAAGGTAACCAAGAATGTTCTGTCGCTTTTCCACCCACCAATTTCGAAAATCGATATGCCACCTAAGACGTATCTGGAAGATCAAAAATAGTCCCCATCAACATCGACGACCTTCTACCAACGTTCTGCGAGACCATGGATTCCATCGCGGTAGAAATTGATGGGCCGTTAAAGAAAAGAACTTATCAAGTGCATTTTGCACCTTTACTAGAAATTTGAACTGACGTTCTCTAACAAGGAAATGGTCCGAACCTCCCACATCCAAATTGGACGAAATTTCCAATAGATGCTAATTTGAGGTCGTTGAATAATGTGGGAATAGTCATTCGATTCGCTTTTGCGTACTTTACGAGATATACAGGGTGATGCAAAACAGAATGCAACATAAGACAACTATGTAATCCGAGTCCGAATTGGACGAAATTTCGTATGGATACTAATTTGAGGTCGGTGAATAATGTGGGAATAGACATTCGATTCCCTTTTGAATTCTTTGCTAGATATACAGGGTGATGCGAAAGTAAAATAACATAGAAACATTCTGTAATTCACCGGTATAGAACGATGAAAACCCACACATGGATACCAAAATGAATATGCGGAATCTCATGGCGATAAAGAGGAACGCAGTGGCGTCGCAGGAAAATCTCCCATTGAGTAAAGGGGGTTCTACATGAAAATGAAAGGACAAACACTGTTCGATGTTGAGATCCTGGAAAGAAGTACGAGTCCTTGAGGACACATATCATTGAAATCGTACCGTTTACCAATTGCTGTAGCACATTGGAAGGTCAACATTAGAACGGAAACTGGGTTCCAGCGACTGTAAAGTAAACAGTAATAGACAAAGTTTGGCAAGAGAAACAGCCCAACTCACATGTTCGCGCACATGTGTATTATTCTGCGTACACGGTTCAAATATAGCAAGTTTCTCTCTTACCCACGAACAGCAGATTCATACGACAGGCTAATCCAAGTATATTTGAAATCACCGTTGGTGATGCGCACGCCGATCACATGATGCACAAATGAAAACTTAATCTCCGCCGACAGTCATAAGTCATAACGGATGATATATGGAGGATCAACATTCCTGGTTACAATTTCTTGCTGGACTCGGATTACGTAGTTGTCTTATCTTGCATTCTGTTTAGCATCACCCTATATATCTCGTAAAGTACGCAAAAGCGAATCGAATGACTATTCCCACTTTATTCACCGACCTCAAATTAATATCTATACGAAATTTCGTCCAATTCGGACTCGGATTACATAATTGTCTTATGTTGCATTCTGTTTTGCATCACTCTGTATAACTCGTAAAGTACCGGTACGCAAAAGCGAATCGAATGACTATTCCCACGTTTTTCAACGACCACAAGTTAGTATCTATACTAAATTTCGTCCAATTAGGACGTGTGAGGTTGGGGACATTTCCTTGTAAGTTGATTGTCCAAGGAATTTAACAAGCGATAATCGGACGGTGCAATGTCCGGAGAATATGGTGGATGCAATAGTATTTCAAATTCAAGGCTTAGGATGGGGCCTCTTGTCATCTTACCCACGTGGGGCTTAGCGTTGTCCTCTAACAGGAGAACCCCTTTGTGATTCAGAAGTGCTGACTCCAGAGTTTTGAGTTTTTCTTGAACGCGGCTCAACTGCTGATAGTACACATTTGCATTGATGCTCTGACCAGCTGGTAGAAGTTCCCGATGTACGATGGCACGAATAACACCCAGAAGGACCTTCTTCTGGTGCACTGCTGGTTTCGGCTGTTTCGGAATCGGTTCATGTTGTGCTAACCAATGATGAGGGCGCCGTGGGGCTTATCAGGACTCACTTTTCATCATGTCAAAACACTGTCCAGAAATGGCTCCTTCCTCAGACAACAAAGAAGCACAGGTTGCCTTCTGGCCCGGAGTCAAATCATGTGGGATCCATCGACACAATTTGTAGTGCTTCCCAAGTTGATGGAGGTGTTGAAAAATGGTTTCCCCACTCACACTGAATTGTAGTCCCAATTCCTCATATGTCTGGCCACTGTTCGCCTCAATTACGAGGATGGTTCAATAATTATTGTCCCTGACCTATAAGCAGTATTATTTTTTCCAAAAAGTCTCCTTTCATAGTAATGCACTTCTTCCATCTATGCTGCAAAGCCACTATGCCAACTTCAACGGAAGACTCTGGCTGAGCCATGAGCCATTCCTCCACAGCTTCAATAACAGCTGCATTTGAGTGAAACTTCTTCCCCTTGAGGTGCTCCTTCAACATTGGGAACAAAATGAAAGTCACTAGGGGCGAGGTCTGGTAAGTAGGGAGGATGTTCCAACACATCAAAACCAGTAGAATGGATTGCGGCAGTAGTAAGATGGCTTTTGTGGGCCGGAGCTTATCTTGGTGGAACAGCACTGTTCGCTGCAACATTCCGAGCCGTTTTTCCTTGATTGCTTCGCGTAACTTCGGGATTAGGGCTGCATAATAGGTCCCCGTGATAGTGTGTCCAACCTCCAGGTAGTCAATAAGGAGCACACCCTTCGCATCCCAAAAAATTGTGGACATAACCTTGCTTGCTGATGCTTGCACCTTGAACTTGCGTGGGGGAGGCGAACTGCTGTGCCGCCACTCCATTCTCTGTCGTTTGGACTCGGAATCATAGTGGTGCAGCCACGTCTCACCCACTGTCACAAATCTATCACAGAACTGTTTCAGGTCTGCCCCCATAACCTCTAAACCAGCCCTTGAACATCGAACTCCGTCTTTCTGATGTTCACAAGATAACATTTTAGGTACCCATCGCGCTGATACCTTTCTGAATCCCAAGTGTTCATGCACAATGGTTTCCACTGAGCCTACACAGAGATGTGCATGATGTCTGCTAACTGTTGCACCGTGATTCGTCTGTCTGCTATAATCGTATCATGCACAGCATGAATGTTTTCTGGTGTGCATGCTTTTGTTGGAGGACCAGTACCAGAGGCCTGTTGACAGCTTTCCCTGCCTCAACGGAAGTCGCGGTACTAGTTCTTTACCACCTGGTAGGAAGGAGCCCCATCACCCAACACACTGATCATGTCCCCATAAATCTCCTTTGGGCTTAACCCCTTTTTCTGGAGGTACTTGATGACAACTCATTGTTCGGTTTTCTCCATTTTTCAAGCTAGGTGCTACCTCTCACATCTGAAACGACAAAAAAGAATATTAATATAGCAGCTATGGTTCTGAAATTTAGCATATAGGCATCTAAGACACTAGGCTACACTATCTCCCATCAGCCATCTCAGCTCAAGCATTTTAAATATGCCCGGGAAAATAATTATTGAACCTCCCTCGTATTGCCTGTAGATCTTCATTTTGTACATGTGTATATCCTCCGACTCGTGGTGCGTCTTCAAGTATTTCGTCACCTTCCTTAAACTTGTTAAACCACCGTTGGACTGTCCGTGTATCACGACACCCTCATCAAAGTCCTGGCATATCCTTTGGCCAGCTGCAACAGCGTTTGACTTCAATTTAAACTCGTACAGCATACACGCCCTTATGACGCTCTGTGGAGGGCCTATGTTCTCTCTGTCCTTACGCAAGTTCACGGTGTAACTAAACTACTACAACCAGATAGTATGTTGGATATACCCTCACCAACAACTGACCATATCTCCATTCGCATTCAACTCACGGTGTGTGGGCCAATTGAACACAGACCTCAGCAAAAAGCGATAGAACTTTCTTGGTTACCTTCATATATGTCTTGTCTTTGAGCAATCTTTTAGTCAAACACAAATTAAAATTTAGGATATAACGATATTTTTTTCGCTGTATATTATTAATCATATTATGTATTGTCATGTTACTAGTATCATAGTGAACTTAATAAGAGTATATTGCAGTTCCTGTTTCACATCAATAAGTGACATGGTTTTACGCACAACATCAAGTTTTATATTTAAAGAGAACATTTTTTTTTAATTTTCTCGAAAACTAAGCATGAGGATATATACTCACGCATATCATTCTATTCAGCTCAATAACCTCTATCGATTAATAAATGTCTTATCTTTTAAAAAAAATACGTTAAATGATAATAATATTGTATAATGAGAGACGTTAAGCTTTTTATGCGTTGACTGTGCGCTTAAATCATTGATTACAATAAATGGGAATCATAATACTGACAAGATTCAAACTGTAGTACAGAGATAGTAGATATTGATGGTTTAGGAAATAAAGGCACCCCTGATTATCCTTGTAATGGAGGAGTAAGGGACCAAGATTTTCTTAATTTGTTTTAGAATATTGTAAATAGTGTTTGCCTCACTAAATTATACCAGGTAATCATGCCATATATTAATGTACTGTTGGGTTGCATAACCTTCAAAATCGTATGTTTACTATTCTATTATTTCAAGTAGGGGGCTGGTTGACGAACTACATATAACTCCTTCATTAATTAACACAATGAGCTGTTGCTGCTGTCATAAAAGAGCGACCTATGGATGCAGCTGCAACCTTCATATGGAAATTGTAACTCGCGGATTATGGCGTCTATTAGATAAAGAGTGTTTTTCCCAGTCTGAAGTATTTTTTTTTTTTTTTCAGTTCTCAGGTACAACATCACAGAATCGTCAAATACATGGAGTACAGAGGTAAGTAATATAGCATTAGTTAGATCTGAACTTTGTTTTTATGGTTATTCAAACAATAAAACGTAAATGCCAAACAATTGCTGAGTAATTACGGGTTTGCATGCACAACATGGGCTTGGGGTTAGTTGGCGTATAGCATTTAGGGTTGGTTGGCAAGTGGGCCAAACAACCCCGTGTGGAATTTTATTTCATTTTACTTTTATTGTTACACTGTTTTATTGTTATATTGTTTACAGTTCTACCAATCTTTTACTTCAATGTTAGAGAATAGCATGCACATATTGAATTACCGTCAACATTTAGAAATCGAGATAAGACTGTATGCCGGACTAAATTTTCTGAATAGGCCTAATTCTCAGGATCAAGAATATTTTGTATGTGCTCTTTTGTTACAAAAATAGAGAGCTAGCTATTGCTTTTTCTTTCTTTGTGAAAAGTAGGAAATAAACTGTATTTCTCAATAATTCAGCTAAAACATATCTTAGTTTCTCTTAGCTACTTTGTGAACAGCGGTAAATAAACAACGTCTCTTGATAGTTCAGTTATTTTAATTACATTTTGAAATAATATGAAGAATTAACCTATACCAAATCATATTAAAACTGATGTAGTTTGATAATCTTGTAGCTTTCAATGTCATGACAACCAAGCTAGAATGAAAGAAAGAAGTTTTCATATTTCATAATGCTGATTCTTTGAAATGTTGTGAATAAAAGTCATTTCAAAGTTCAAATAAGCTACTTCATTGCAATATTTATAGTAGAATTTAGAAAAATAACGTTTATTTCTGATAAATCCAATTTTCGTTTGTGTTTTGCTATATTTAAAAAGTATGCCGACTAGCCCCACAATATCAGCCAACCAGCCCCTTACTAGGGGTCGGTTGGCATACTCCATTTTAAAAGAAAGAAAAAATATTTCTCGAAAACTGTAAGCAACAAAACAAAAACAAAAATTGAATTTGTTAGAGGAAACATTGGTCTGTCCGTACACATCCATTACATTGCAATACAGTGCAATATCTGCTCATAAAAAAATAAAGAATGAAAAGTTCGCCAACCAGCCCCGGTCTCTCCTACTTCTTAATTGTCTCACGATGTTTAAACTTGTGCCCTTAGCGAAAATTAAACGAAAAGAATTACGTGGACCAATGGCAGTTATTAGTAACTATATATTTGTAAATGTAGGTAACTGAAACAGTTTGTTTTTTATTTTTATTCTCATTCTCTCTCTTTCTCTCTCTGTGTGTGTGTGTGTGTTTTAATCAATTTCACGTTCTACGTTCTTTAGACTAAAGGGGCAGTGGAAAGTGAATCACATAGTGAAATCATTTGTGAAAGTCATGTTCTGAGCGGGATTCAAATCCGTGACCAACAGATCTTAGGAAGCCAACCAGTTTGTTTATTATTAACATATTGTTCCAGAAGCAACTGTACATTTTTCAACTGGAAAATGTGGAATGTTTTATTGATCTATCATTTATTTATTTAACAAGTTTTCAAACAACTGAGACCCTAATATAACGTTCCATGATTATGTCCTCTAGGCCAGTAGCGTTATTTCAAGTTTTGCCTACAGGGGTGGAGGAGACAAGACTCCCCAATATACATAGAGTTTCAGGTTTTTCATTAGTATATTATTATACTAGGGACGTTCGGAAAGTAACCTTCGATTGGTTAAAAACGAAACACCGAAGTATCATAAATAAGAATAATTTATTGTATACATCCGAAAACTACTTCTTTGCTCTATTTTTCAAATAGTTTCCATAAACATTCAAACATCATGATTTAACACTGTAAAAAATGAGGTGTTGAAACAACACAAAATGACTACCACTTTAGCGTATTACGTGTGTGTTAATTCAGCACCATTTTTTTAAGGGTTAAGCCGGTCAAAGGGTTACGCCCTTTCTTCGGGACGAGGATTATAGGTATGGGGAAATTTCTTTATTTATAGGGGGCATTGAGGGTTTGGAGCATTATTTTATTTTATTTTATTTTATTTCATTCTTATTTGTGGGCATCTTTTTTACTTTTATTTTTTATTTTTTTAAATTTTTATTTTTATTTTTTTAATTTTTTATTTTATTTTTTTATTTATTTATTTTTTTTTAGAGATGAGGTGAAGTTTAGGTGGACGTCACAAACACGAGGGTAATGTTCGTATGGACGAGTGAATGGTTATCTTCTGCCCTGGGGCGTCACAGGGCTGATGAAGACAGATGAAGCCCGCTGCTAGCAACATTGATGGAACACTAGTGCAGAGATGGATAAATGCATCGACTAAGATGAGGTGGATGATAGATGGCAAAGTCGGCCTTTTGAGGGTCATCGTCGTCTAGAGTGTTATGGTATAAAGTGAGAAGATGTTGGAGAGGAGTGGCTTGGTGACGTGGGGGCGTATCATGTATGATATCCTGTTGAAAGGTGTCAAGGAATATCGGATTTCCTTCTGCAATGACTTTTATAATATATTTAGTGCGAAGTGCTTCTAAGTGTGGAAGTATTGTTGGAAAGTTGATTCGGCGATAGAGGTCGGCAGTCGGTGCTGGTAGTTTGATACGATAAGCAAGTCGGAGAGCATGTCTTTCGGAGATGGCGAGTCTATTATATAGTTCATCAGGGGCAGAGATCCAGCAGATATGGCCATGTGTGAGAGCAGGTCGGAGGAATACTTTATAGGTCGTAATGACGGTGTCGGTATGTAAGCCCCAGGTTGTGCCCACTAGCCGTCGGAGGAGGTTTAAGCGGTTCGTTGCCTGTGATCGAATCTTTTGTAGGTGGGGTTTCCAACTGAGTTTAGAATCAAAGATGATCCCAAGGTAGGTAACTTGCAATGATGGGTGGATGAAAGTGCCGTTTACATTAATGTGAAGAAGTGAAGGATTGCGATGGATTCGTGAGCAGCAACGAGGTGGAAGAAAAATAAGAGTTTGTGTTTTGAGAGAATTGATGGTGAGGCGCTATTTGAAACACCAGGAGGTAAAGACGTCAATTGCCTGCTGAAGTGTTTTATTTATGTTTTGAACAGTATTAGATGTGGCAAGAAAAGCGGTATCATCTGCATATTGGTATACTGAGACATTTGGTGGGAGAGGGGGCATGTCGGCGACATATAAAATATATAGAAGAGGTGGAAGAACAGATCCCTGAGGGACGCCACAGTGAAGAAAGATAGGATAGGAAAGGGATTGGTTGATATTAATATAAGTCATACGATTGGAAAGAAAAGAAAGTATACATAGGATGTATGAGATAGGAAGATTGAAAGAGTGAAGTTTTGCGATGAGGCCGGCATGCCAAACTTTGTCAAAAGCCTTCTCCAGATCGAACAGTAACAGACAAGATGGTTTTGAGGTATTATAATGATTTGTTATAGCAGTGGTGAGGCGCAGAATCTGGTCAGAGATACTAATATGTGGGCGAAAGCCGGCTTGATGTAGAGGGATGAGATTATGGTCGGAAAGATGAGTATGCAGACGGCTGACTAGAAATCGTTCAAAGATTTTGCTAAGGACTGATGTTAGTTGGATTGGTCGGTATGATGAGAGTGCAGTAGGAGATTTGTTTGGTTTGATGAAAAGGAGAGTTTTGGAGATTTTCCATTGGGGAGGGTAAAATCCGGTGCGAAGAATGAAGTTGTAGATGTCTGCGAGAAGTGAAAAGAGGATGGGAGGAGATGATTTGATGAGTTTATAGGTAATGTGATCAAAGCCGGGGGCCTTGTTTCGTTTTGATCGGATGGCGGAAGAGATATCTTCAGGAGTTATGAGATCGTTAAGAGGAGAAGCGGTAAGTTGGAGGTGAAGATTGGGTTGGAATTGAGGAGCGTGTGGGTTTGCGAGATGTTCCACACGGCTGGTGAGAGTTGGATGAAGTGGTTGTACGGTTGGGGTAAAAATGTCTTGAAAGAAAGAGGCGAAAGCATTTGCTTTGTCAGTATCGGTTTGAAGAGGGTTGTTATGTGAGATGATAGGGTATGAAGTATGACGGTTTTTGCCAGTTAACTGATGAAATTTTTGCCAGAATTTGGTAGGGTGGGAGGTAGTGGATAGAGTGTTGCAGGCTGAGATCCAACGTTTTCGTTTGTAGGCATCTAAGTAATTGTGGAGCATGCGATTCTAGCGACGATGATGTGCTAATGATATAGGATTACATGTACGTTGGAAGTCACGGAAAGAGCGTCTAGAAGCAGCAACGATAGACTGATGTTGTGGAGGTATTGGAGGTTTGTGCGGATGACGTGTACGAAGAGGGATGTTGTTTTGGGTGGCTGTGTCAAGGGATGTTGTGATTTGGTCCACAAGGTTATAGAGTTCTTCTTCACTAGTGGGCTCCTGTAGATTTTGCAATGAAGTTGTGAGGTCGGTTTGAAAATTAGCCCAGTTCGCTTGAGTGTAATCAAAGAAGTGAATTGGCGGGGGTTGTGTTTTGGGGTGTGTGGTGATAATAAGATCAAGGAGTATCGGAGCATGACCACTGCCGAAAGGTGGTAGAACTCTGAGATTGTGAATAGTAAGAGAAGGAGTACTGATCACTATGTCGGGTGAGGTATTGCTTATTGGGCGTGATGGCGATGGGAGATGATGGTAGTCGACGGCTAGAATATTAGAAATGTAGTTTTGAAAATGTTGTTTCTCTGTCTGAGGACGACTATGAATATTGATGTCTGCCATGATTATATAATGTCTGAACGTATTGTCGATGTATTGAAAAAATTCTTAGGGAATAGGGTGGCCTGGTCTGACATATATGGTGCAAAGAGTAATGATTTTTGTGCGAAGATACAGTGTGACTATGGAATATTCTGGGAGATCATGTGGTTTTGGGAAAGTATGAGGACGCACAGGAATAATATGATAGGTTCCAATTGCTGTGCCACCATTAGCTCGTTGATAAGGTCTAGGACAGTCATGACGTAATTGAAACTGAGGAATGCGGATATAATCAGTAGGTTTGAGATAAGTTTCATTTAGGGTAAAAGCCTGTACATTTTCCTCTCGGAGAAGTTGTTCAAAAACTGTTTTATGAGTGACAAGAGATCGAATGTTAAGGAAGAGGAAGGTGACTGACATGGTGATTGATAACATGAGAAAGGTTGTTTAGATGGGTTTTGTATTTACAGAGATGGCCATTATGGATCTGTTTTGGTAGATGGTATGGAAAAGTGAGCATGTGGACCTGTGTGGGTGGCAGAAAGTTGTAGGCCAAATAATTGTTGAGCGATTTGGTCGACCTGCATAGGAATATGAGGTCGTAAGAAGGGATGGATATTTTGTAGAATGAGCGTCGTGAAGCGAAGCAAGTCTTCTATTGTGACAGGTTCTCGTAAGGAGTTTGTAGGAGTTGTAGCGGAATTGGTAGTGCTGATTGTGACTGAGAGTTCAGGTTTGTCAGTTGGTGGAGCAGGGTTTTGGTGGCATTTGTAACTGTAGGTTGGATGCTGTTGATGGCAGGTATTACATAGAGGTGTTTTTTTTAAGGTTGGGGCAGTTATTGGTTGTATGGTCTTCATTGCAATGTCCACAGCGGGGTGAGTTAGGACAGTTTTTTGTTAGGTGTGAGGCATATGTTTGGCACCGTTCGCAGCGGATAGGAAGTGGTGGTGAAGTACGGGATGGTTCTACTCTCTGTCGTCTGCGATATATATAGGCACCATTTTGAAGCAGATCGTCTACTGTTTCTTTGGATGCTGTGAAGACTCTAACAAGATAGGTGGGGCCTGACTGACACTTATGTATTTCGTAACATTCGAGTCGTAACTCGTCAAGGATTTCTTCGTCAGAATAGGCCGGTGGAACGCCTTTTCTTACTACTGAGAACATGGGCTGACGTCTAGGTGGTGGTGGTTGCTTTTTTCTGGTTGATGAGAAAGCTTGAATGTTGACTTTGTCGCCAAAGATGTGAAAGCCTGCTTTATTTCGAATTGTAGTAGCGAAGTTTTGGTCTGGAAATTTGATGATGATTCCGTTTCGAGTGAAGACTATTTCAGATACATTGGCTCTTGGATAGTATTTCATCAGTTGGATTAGGATATGTTTTCGATTTGAGTATTTGGTATCAGCATTGGTGAGAAGAAAATTGAAAATCGGTGGAGGTTGGTTTGAAGCAATGTCCATATTTTGATCATCTATGTCACTATCGGATGCTTGACTGCAAGGAGATCGTGGTCGAGTTTCTTTCTTCTTACTTTGTGACTGTAGAGTATCACCTGATCGCTTTTGAGGATTAGGACCCGTTTTGGGTTTGGTTCCCTTGCACTCCATCGAGTTCAGAGGGGACACACCCACGGATCTTGAAGACTGTGGTATGGCCGAAGCCAGTACAACGTGTTAGATGTAAGCAGAATGACAAGAGAATAACAACGATCAAATACAGATGTCCAAATGAGATGAGGTGAGATGATCAGTGATGATGGGATCCACCCTCCAGCACTGAAAAGTAATGTCAATCCCAGTGAGAGCGTATGCGTGCTAGTCTCAATTGTGCGTATGCTACACAATGGGTGATATCAATAAAAATAAGTAACTACTCCTGAGAAGTCCTGCTCGAGAATCGGAGTAACTACGCCTGGAGTAATCTCCTCCCTCAATTTCGTATCAATAAAACAAGCCACTACTCAGGTCTAGTCTGCTCCAGATTTATGAACGTTTACTCGCGCTTCCTCTGCACGTAGCATTGAGTCGTATCAATAAAAGAAGTGATTATTCATTTCTCCCATTCATCGCGCAGTCATTTCGTTGTTTTTAACCTATGGCGTAGTATCTTAAAAGCCATGAAACGGGCAAGTAGCAACGATAGCTTCAACCAAAGTGCATTTGTGGATATTTTAAAAGAGTTTCCAATGGTACATTCAAAGTCACAGCTACCAGAAAGTAAACGAAGGAAAGCCGAAACTTTGAAGGTAATTACAGTGAAATGCAACGAAATATCAAATACATCTACGACTGAGACACAAATTCAAAAGAGAATCTTTAATATTCGAGCGAGAATAAAACAAATATAAAAAAGAAGAAAAAATAAAAAAAGGAAAGAAGAAAGTAATACTGAAACCATGGGAATGAACCTATTTGAGCTGATGGATGTTGATTGGAATCCAGCAATATCAAGATTAACACGACAAGCACATATCACGTGTTGTCCAAGGTCTTTGTAGATTGTTTGGCTTTAAGAACGAAATCAGACACTTGGCTCCTTTGTTTTCTTTTTAAAAAAAGTCCAGCCACCCACGTCATAAATCACGTCCATCTGATTGCATTTTCCACACCATACGTGTCCCCTTTCGCCTTGACATAAACAAAATACATTCTTATGTATACACCCTTTCTATCAACGTTGAGTTGAGTTGATTATTAGTTTAACGTCCTTTTCAGTAGCGTGCCTATATGAGACAGAACCCACTGATTAACGTGGAATCCAAACCACATGAGCTCCTGCCGGGAATCGAACGCGGGTCTCCTATGCCAAAGGCATGTACGCTAACCGCTTAGCCACGAAATAGCTCTTCCTATTAACGTATTACTCTCCAAAATACTAGGTTTCTTTAATGCCACTTGTATATAGTCAAGTGCTCCGATAGCACCCGGAAATGTATATTGTTCTTGCCACTCTGCCTTTGCTGTTTGTATATTACGCACACTTCCGAAAACAATCCATTTTCAGGTAGCCATAGATAGTACTTTGAGCCACACCAGAATCCCCTGACATTCCGACCTGGAATCCCGGATCGCTCACGTAACACAAGAAAACCAAGGGCACCGATTTCTCTGTAAATTTGGGGGGAGAGGGCATTCAGATGCAGAAGGTATATATATCGGGATTTTAAGACAAATTGTACTCTAATTATGCCAAATATTGTATATTCATAAATACAATAGGGGCCCACATGAGCTTTGGGGGGCCCGGGCCCTCACAGGATCGGCGCCCTTGAAGAAAACCCTTTTCATCATTACGTAGTCCACCACCCCGAATTTCGGTTGATTCTCCTTAAAAAATGTTGTGCTAATCACTACATTTTCTTTCATAAACTTATAATGCTTTTTGTAATCTCCATTTCCAACATTTCTATGCAGTTTATAAATTTTTCTACGTAGTAAAACAATCATATACTCTGCCATATTTCGCACGGAGTCACCTATTTAGCTTGTTCCACAAATTTGGAGAAGTTACTAGCATCACAGAGGAGTCTTTGATTTTTATTGATATCAAACGCGTAGTAGTTACTCGGCTCGAGAATAGAGGTGTGGTTACTTCAAAAGGGCGGGGCTTCTCCGAGGTCAGCCGAGACGACTAATGCTCAGTTCTCTTTTTATTGATACCAATGCGAGTAACTACTTCAAAATTGGGCGTAATGAGTAACTTCTCCGTTTTATTGATATCACCCAATATCCTCGATGGCACGTTAACACTTCCCAGCTAGGCTAGGCTTGGTACAAAATGCAGCTTGTGACGTCAAGCTGATGAAAGTATTGAACAGCACCAATTTTTTTTGTCGTCTACCCGGTTAAAGGGTTGCGCCCTTTGTTCGGGGAAGTGTTGTATTAGGAATGTTGAGGCTACAGAAATTGTGGTTGGTCTAAGGGGTTTTCCTTTATTCATTCATTATTTTAAGTAATTAACATATATACAATAGAGATTAGTTGAAACAGGTGACACAAAAACCTAATAATAATAACAATGGTAATATGTGCATGGAGGCTATTAGAAATATGAAACAAGAAAACAACAAACTGTCAGTGCATGAAGGCTAAGTGCGTGAATATAATAACAAATAAGAAAAATAGTAACAGAAATTACAACTCAACGAAATAATATTTAGAAATGATGATGAAAATGAGGATGAATTGTACTGGACGCCACAACACTAGGTTCTGTTAGTGAACGGATGCTGTTATCTTCTGTTCCTGGGGCTATTCAGGAACTGATGGAGACAGAGGAGGCCCATGTTAGTTGGTTATTACTGTGCATATGATGGATAGATGGAAGATGACAAATGGCGTGGATGATATATAGCAAAGACTTCTGGGTCTCGATTGACAGGATCCATTTGCAAGTGATATAGTGTAAGATAGTGTTGGAGCGGAGTGTCGACGTATCGTGGCGGTGCATCATTGTCTCGGTCATATCGTAGTATATCCTGAAGCATGGGGTGTCGTAAATCAAAGCGTTTCGTGATGTAACGAATGCGAAGCTGTTCTAGATGGGTGAGCAGTGGTGGAAAGTCTATGAGATCGTAGAGAAGTGTGGTTGGGCTTGGTAAGTGAATTCGATAGGCCAATCTAAAAGCATGCCGTTCCATTATAGACAATTGTTTATAAAATTTGTCGGGAGCTGCGGCCCAAGCTGTATGGCCATAGGTTAAAGTGGTCCTCATAAAAGCTTTGTAAGTGTGGAGGACAGTAGGTGGTCGTATACCCCAGCTGGTGCCAACTAAACGTTTAAGTAGATTTAGTCTGTTCTTAGCTTGAGTAACAATTTTCTTAAGATGCGGAGTCCACGTAAGCTTTGAGTCAAATATCACCCCAAGGTAAGTAAGAGATGATGTGAAAGGAACTGGCGTGTCGTCCACGTGAATATTTAATAAATTCGGATTGCGAAACACTCTGGATCGTCTACGTGGTGGTAAAAAGACTACAGATTGTGTTTTCGCTGAGTTAATACTCAGTCTCCAGACCTGACACCAACGGACAAATGTGTCGATAGCTGGTTGCATGAGTCTATTAATACGCTGGATAGTGCGAGCTGTTGTGAGAAATGCACATCGGCGAATTGGTAGACTTGGACGTGAGGAGTCAGTCTGAGATCAGCAACGTACAGTAGATATAACAAAGGAGACAGAGAAGAACCTTGAGGTACGCCAGAATGTAAGAATATGGGGTGTGATAAAGCGTTGTTAATAGAAATATATGCAAGACGTCCTGTTAAGAAAGTATTGATTAATCGTATGTAAGATATGGGCAGCATGTAGTTGTGTAATTTGTATATCAAGTCAGGATGCCAGACCTTATCAAATGCCTTTTCCAAATCAAACGTAACTAAACAAGAAGGAAATCCCTTGTTGTATTGGTTATAAATAGCAGTGGCGAGTCTTAAGAGCTGATCGAGTGTACTGAAGTGCGGTCGGAACCCGGCTTGATGGATCGGCAGAAGATTGTACATGAGGAGGTGGTCGTGGAGCCGACGAACGAGTATACGTTCTAATAATTTGCAAAGACAACTTGTTAAATGGATCGGGCGATACAACTGTACGTCGGATGGTGGTTTCTTAGGCTTAGGAAATAAAAGAACTTTAGAATACTTCCAATCGAGCGGAAAGAAGCCAGTGCGCAGAATAAAAGTATAAATATGACTTAGAATCAGAATGAAAGAAGGAGGTGCTTGTTTGATGAGAGCATATGTGATGGAGTCGAATCCAGGTGCCGTACTGCGTTTGGTTGCTAAAATAGCCCTGATGTCATCTGGGTCTATAGCCTGAGTAAGTGGATTATTAGGTTCTAGAGTATGGTGGTCAGAAGGCTGTAGATGAGGAGCGGTCGGATCGGCGTGACGATTGATCGAAGTTTGAAGGTGGTGCGGTGTATGCCCTCCAGAAAGAGGAGTGAAGACTTCTTGAAAAAATGAAGCAAAAATATTAGCCTTGTCGATGTCATTATTAAGAGCTTGTTGGTTGTGAATAAGAGGATAGGGTGTACGAGACGTTTTGCCAGTAAGTTGGTTGAATTTACGCCAATATTTGCTGGGATGAGTTTCTGCAGTAAGAGTATTACACGTTAAAATCCACTGTCTTTTCTTGTATGCTACAATGTAGTTGTGTGTTATTCGGAGATATTGGCGGTGTAAGCGCAGTGCCTCCAAGTTGCCACTGGTTCTATATTCACGATAAGCTCGACGTGAAGCAGAAATTAGTGCAAGATATCTTGGTGGCAAAATAGGTTTATGCGGTTGTACATGAGTAGACGGAATAGAATGTTCCGCTGCTCCTTGAATTGCTGCAGTAAGGTCAGTGATAACATGATCAAGACTATTCTGCGAGGTAGGTATAGTGAGTGTGCTAATGGCGTCGTCTATTGTGGATCTGTATTGATCCCAATTAGCCTTATGATATAGATAAATTTTTCTAGCTGGTAAGTGATTTGACGACTTAACTGTACATTGCAGTTCTAGTTTAACAGGAACATGATCGCTGCCGATGGAATCTAGTACAGTAATGTTAATAAGATTAGAAAGAGAAGACGAGGTTATTACTACGTCAGACGTTGTGTTGCTAGCTGGCCTCGTAGGTTGTGGCAAGATGTGAAATTCTCCTGTAGTGGAAGTTTGTATAAAATCAAGAAATTGCTGTTTGTCGCGCTGTGTTCTACTATGGAAATTCAAGTCTGCCATGATAATATAATGCCGGGATTGCGTATCAATGAAACGAAAGAAATCATAGTTGAGAATCTTTCCTGGCCGAACATAGATTGTGGCAAATGTGACTGTGCGACCCCGAAGGTAGAGAGTAGTTACATTGTATTCAGGCAGATTGAAAGTTTGAGGCATGGTAACAGTGCGGTATGGTAGACGAGTGCTAATGCCGATAGCTGTACCGCCGTATAGACGGGGTCCGGACGGAGCATCATGACGTAGTAAGTTATATTTTGGTATGTAACACTGTAGATAAGGAGCCAGATAAGTTTCGTTGAGTGCGAAGGCTGAGATGTGTTCTTCCTGTAATAACTGCGTGAATAGTACTTGATGTGTCAATAGTGAGCGTATGTTCATAAATAAGAAGCTATACGCCATTATGAAAATACAAAAAATATTGCATATGGAACCTGCCATATTAAACGTAAACTTCGATAGGTTGGATTTGAAAATGAACTGTTGGTCCAGAATAGGTTGCATGGAGCTGAAGGTTAAACAGAAGATTAGCTGCATGGATGATTTGGTTGAGAATGTGAGTGCGAAGAAACGGATGAATGTTCTGTAGACTAATCGTGAGGAATCGGAGCAGATCTTCAACAGTAACAGGATGAAGTAAAGAGTTTGCAGGTGGAGTGGGACGGTCAGCAGACCTTATGGGTGCAACAAGTTCTGGTTTAGAAGGTTCCGGTTGTGGCTTAGCTTTACATCTGTAACTATATGTTGGATGCTTTTCAGGACACGCACTACACTGTGGTGGCGCCTTTTGATTGGGGCAATCCTTCGTAGCATGTTGTAATGAACAATAGCCACACTTATTATCATTAGTACACTCGGATGTGGGATGTGCATTATACAGTTGACATCTCTCGCATCTTAACGGAAGAGGAGGAGGTGTGCGAGAAGGTTCTACTTTGTAACGTCTTCGGTAAATGTAAGCTCCAGTGGACAAAAGCTGGTCTATCAACTGTGGCTGATCGGTGAGAACCCGTACAAGATATGTTGCACCGTTAGCGTTCTTTATCCGGATACACCGCTTTACAGGAAATCCTTCCTGATGTAATTCCTCATAGATTTCCTCATCGGTGAGATCTGGTTCAACTCCTCGTATAACAACGGATAGCATTGGCAATCGCCTAGGAGGAGGAGGAGTTTTACGTGCACTTGGAGTTAGTGCGGAGATTTTAGCCTTTGGTCCAAAGATCTCAAATGTGGCTTTGTTTCGCACATGCGATACAAAATTTGAATTGGTAGATTTTAGTATAATGCCTCTGCGAGTTTTAACGATTTCGCGTATCTCAGGACGAGGCACATATTTAATCAACTGCTGAAAAACTGCTCTAACGGTGTTATACTTTTGGTCGTAATCTGTCAGCAGGAAGTTATATATTGGTTCTGGTTGGTGATGTGAGTTTGAGTTATCGACAGAATTAGATGATGCCCAATCCATGTTATTGCTCATACTTGGATCAATAAGAGATGTAACTCGCTGTTTCTTCGGATCTATGGATTGCTCACCATCCGAGAGAGATCGAGAGCGAATGCGCTGCCCTTTAGTAATGCAGTCAGCGTAAGTAGCAGAAACAGTGGTAGTAAGTCCTGACCGTACCGTTCCGGTAACAATCCGGGGTTGAGTTTTCTGTCGACCGTTTGGCCCTATATTAGCTGGAGTTTGTTGACCGAGATGCGATGAGTCGGAAGCATTGCTAAGATCCGTCATGTTACGTAGGGAACCTGGGGCCGAAGCCCAAATGAGGATGCAAACGATAAGAAGGATGATAGATGAGATTCAAAAAGCAAGCGCCCTCCGAAAGTGAAAACTTTCGTCAATCCTCTAAGTGCTCTAATTGTGTTATGCTCGCAAGTACGTGTTGCAATACTTGGTCCTCGCTGACACCGTAAGAAACACAAGAGAGGCTAGGCTTCTTGGTTTAGTATGAACAGCACCAATACATCGCCTTCCGAGCATATCAAAAATAACTCGTTACCACCTGAGAGAATTTACATTGGTATTTACGATTTAATATGAGCAAAGCTTTGCGAAATATCTTTGGCACTTATGCCAAGTAACGAATAATGTTCTATATTTTCTGTAATCGGTCACAATAATATTGTTGTAATCCTGTGAATCGTCTGACAACAGTTACACAGGCAACAGTTCTGCCATCTTGTGTTCATATATGCTAAAACACAAGAATAACAGATATAGAAAACAGATAGAAGCACAGCTAACTGTATAACTGTTGTCAGATGATTCACAGGTTTACAACATTATTATTGTGACCGATTATAGAAAACACAGAACACTATTCGTTACTTGGCATAAGTGCCAAAGATATTTCGCAAAGCTCTGCTCATATTAAACGATAAATACCAATGCAAATTCTCTCAGGTAGTAACTAGTTATTTCTGATATGCTCGGAAGGCGATGTCTTGCTGCGTACCTCAGTAGCACGTTTCGATCGTGCAAATTGGCCACAATATAGAGAATTTCTTTCCAATAGGCTTGAATCTGTACCAGCTCCTACCTCAGAAACAGAACTTTATCATACTTTGCATACCATCACCGACAATATACAACAGGCATCCTCTAAATTTATTCCTCAGACCCCAATTACTTCCTACAGACCTAAGCTGCCTCCACAATATCTCCCTTTAATACGCCGCTCCCGCCAGTTCTACCGAGATTTCACTCATACAGGAAACCTGGAATCGCTTCGGCAACATCGCCAATACCAACGGGCAGTCCATAATTACATCGTTGCATACAAGACCAGAAACTGGATAAAAGCTTGCAATAATCTATCTGATACAACACACCCCACACAATACTGGAAAAGATTTCATCAGCTCACCGGCAAAACCACCCGCACATCTTACCCACTAATTGTTAACGATACGCCCTTACTCACTGACGAAGACAAAGCCAATGCTTTTGCTAACCAACTCCAAGACGTCTTCACGCCCCTTGGACCTACTCTCTCACTCCGTCCTCATCCTACAGCTCGACTAAATCTTGACTCGCCCTCACTTCAACCAAATGTTCAACATGTTCTGCCAGACGATTCGCCGTTGACAGTTCCTATCACCGTCACAGAAATGACCACTATCGTTGCCCGTAAACGTAATACAGCTCCCGGACTGGACTCAATCACATATCGCCATGTCAAAGAGGGACCTTACATTCTCCACTATCTTTTCTCTCTCATTTTCACATTCATTCTTCGCACTGGGTTTATCCCTGACGATTGGAAAACATCCAAAACTTTAATGTTCCTGAAACCGAACAAACCAGCACCATCTGTGTCCTCCTATCGACCTATTCAACTCACCCTTGTTTTCAGTAAGATACTTGAACGAATTCTAGTCTCACGCCTCCACACACATCTCGCCGATCACAACCTCATTCCCATACATCAAGCAGGATTCCGACCGAATTATAGCATTAATGATCAACTCCTACGTATTACCACATTCATCACTGCTCAGTTTAACCAATCCAAGCCTTCCTGTCTCGTCCTTTTCGATTTAGAAAAGGCTTTTGATAAAGTCTGGCATCTAGGCCTTCTATACAAACTATTTTCCTTCAGACTTCCATTCTGCTATATTCGCTTCGTGTACCATTTTCTCTCTAGCCGTCTCACTTATGTTTCCATTAATGATACTCTCTCTCACCCTGTGTTTATCCACTCTGGTGTTCCTCAAGGCTCTGCCCTCTCGCCACTGCTTCACTTACTGTATGTTGCAGACTTTCCTGCCCTTCCTCCACATGTCAGCATATTTCAGTATGCAGACGATACGGCTTTCTTGGCGATAGGTAATACTATTCAACATATTAACCGCATCCTTCAAGCGGCCATAAATGATTTCCTTCAGTGGTGTGAAACGTGGCGTCTCAAACTTAATGCAAGCAAGACCCTAGCAATAGTCTTTCTGCCACCAGGCAAACGGAGTCGTGTACATCGAAATCCATCCAACCTCCACGTCACGATTGACGGTACACCCCTTGCCGCTAGCCCCACGGTGACGTATCTTGGTATTACCTTTGACTCTCATCTAAAATGGTCTGCTCATCTCAAAGGTATCATTCTCAAAGCTACTAACCGCCTGAACCTACTCCGTCACCTCACTGGGACAACCTGGGGTTTGAAATCTCACATCCTTTTAAACACATACAAAACTTTTCTACGACCTGTTTTAACTTATGGTTTTACAGCTTGGCTCTCCGCACCATAGTCATATTACCGCCGCCTCCAGATTCTTGAGCGTCACGCCCTACGTCTTGCGTTTCGCATTAAATTACCAAGCCCTACCAGAGACTTATACGAGCGAACGCCTTTTCGGCACATACTCTATCATCTTGAAGATCTCCGGCTCAGGTACGTTGCGAAGCGATTCCAGAACCACCATTCACTACTCTTTGATTCAATGCACCACGAAGCCACTCTTCGTAAGCCCTCTGTTACTCTCCGACATTCTCCACTCTCCCTGCTCTTTACTTTGTATCATCATGTTCTTCCGCCAAATAGTCCCGATTTACTACTTTTAGAAGACTTTCTCGTTCCTACTCCACCCCCATACATCACTCCATCATATGTTGCACTGTGACCTTCCAATACTAATAGGGCTCCCCTCGTCTTCATTGCGTCCAGAGTAGCCCCTGGACAGAAGATAACCTACATTCGTCTCTCTAATCCTGTTTATGTTGTGTTGTGTTGTCAAGTGCACCTCATGGATTCATCCTGCATCACAGCTTTGCTATCACTAATGTCACAATGAATTGACAGACAGTATTCGTAACCTTTCCTGATGATTATGGTTAACGGCCATAATGACCTGTAATTAAATGCATTTAATAATAATAAAGATTATGTAGAACCTCCTTGCCCCTCAAAAATACCCCCAAATCAAAAGTGAACAGTAACTTCACATCCCAAATAAAGGGCGTAACCCTTTGGGTGGGTGCTAGCCATGGCTAGCAAAAAAAAAAAAAAAAAAAAAATTGGTGCGTAATTAACACACAAGTAACACGCTAAAGTGGTAGTCATTTTGTGTTATTTCAACACCTCATTTTTTGCTGTGAAACAACTTATCATATCTCTGCATTTTAGATTAGAAAATTCCACCAGCATAAAGATCTCCCACCTGTGTCTTGAGCCAGCCTGTGACCGCATCTTTGAGCTCCTCATCATTGCCAAAGCGTTGAGATCCTGAAAATTCGTGGAAATTCATCGGAAAGTTCCGAGATTGTGAAACGCGTATTTTCACGAACTTTTTCATCAATTTTCTGAACGAGTTCATTACTGACCACTGATGGCCTGCCACTCCTCTTTTCGTCATGAATGTTTATTCGTCAACTTTAAAAAAAAATGTACCCACTCACAAACAACTCCTTCACTCATCACACTTTGTCCATAGAGGGTACGAAGTTTCCGATGCTACCGAATATTATTCCCGATGCTAGTTGCTACCGAATATTGTTTTACCTTAAGAAAACGTATACGAGGGGCCTGGAAAATTCATGAAATCACCAAGAAGAAATAAAAATTGAAACATATCATTGTAGTTATTAGAAAGGTCATATATTGTAAACCTATCATCCCGTATATGATCATTTTGTCATTGTTATGTCCTTTGTTACAGGTTCTGTAAGAAGATATGGCGGAGGATCTAAGGAAATTCGAGAAGAATGAGCTTCGCAGTGTTACCAACTTTTTTGTGCTGCAAGACAAATTCATAAAACTTTGCAGGATATTTTGGAGGAACACGTTCTTGGATGTATATACAACAGTAGCGAAGTAGGTGAGGCGTTTTATCGTGAGACTGAAGGTAAACCTTACTCAGACAGGCTTTCAAGTGCAGTGACCACGCAAAACATTGACAAAGTGCATGATATGATTATAGAGGATAGGCGGATATCGATCAAAAACAATGCTGCGTGTATGGGGATATCGCGTGAGCGCGTGGGTGTCATAATAGCAGAATATTTGGATATGCGGAAGGACAGTGCCAAATGGATCCCAAAATGTTTTAATGTTGACCAGAAGAGAATATGGGTGCAAATGTCACTGGAGAGTTTGCAAAAGATTCAAAACAATGGTGAGTTCTTGCGCAGTCTGGTGACAGAAGATGAAACATGGCTGCACAACTATGATCCAGAGACTAAACAGCAATCCATGGAGTGATGCCACAGTGGATCTCCTCGACCGAAGAAGTTCCGAAGCCAAAGATCAGCTGGGAAGGTTCTTGTATCGGTGTTTTGGGATAAGGACGGTATCATCCTTATCAAATATCTTAAAAAGGATAACACCGATACAAGCACCTTCCGTCAATGCTGGGGTTTATTCCAACTATTTGATTGAGCTGAAGGAGGCTCTGAAGAAAAAAACGTCGGAGAAAAGTGAGCAGTGGAGTTCAGTTTCTCCAGGACAATACACCCTCCCACAAGGCTCATCATACCATGCAATTGCTGGTGGATCTGGGCTTCACCTGTGTAGCTACCTCACCCATCCTCCTTACCTGATCTGGCCCCCTCCGACTATAACCTCTTCCCACATCTAAAAAAAAAACAAACTCAAAGGCAAACATTTCCATCCGATGAGGCATTCATTGCGGAGGAGGAGGGTTGGTTTGCACAGCAGGATAAGACCTTCTATTTGAGGCGTTAGAAATGTTACAACAGCATTGTGAAAAGTTGAGCTTCGGGGGGGGGGGGGGTAATACGTTGAGTAGTGTATTAAAATGGTTCTTCCAGGTAAATTTCTTCTTGGCGATTTCATGAACTTTCCAGCTTCCACTCGTAACAGCTTGCACCTCGCATTTGACGGTTTCGTCTATTGCAGCACACATTTTCAGACGCTACAAAAGAAAAATACTGATCAGACAACCTTCATTCTACCACGGCTGGACGCAGACGGATCTACCGCGCACATCTATGCAAAGATGGTAGCACTGTCCTTACTACTTCACGCCCAATGACCAATCGGAGATTACTTTCCGAACGCGCCACGTGCTATCGATAAAATCTACGTATATCTCAAACACATAGGAGACCAACCGCCCTCTACCCTCCCCAATTGTGACTCCTGCTTTAAGCTAAACGAAAGGGATGGTTAGTGGAAATATATGATTATACAATCATTAGTCAAATGATAATGTGGATAACACTACAGAATCCCGAGAAATCCCATGTATAGATACAAGATGTGTGCAACCAATCCCATATTTTCTAGGATTCAATCAGGGACCCATCGCACCAAACGTCGGTGCTTTACATCTTTTGACATATATTTCTTTAACTTACAATGGTTCAACCATATCCTCTAATCTTGCAAATTTCATTTAACTTGCTTCTCGACGTAATACAATGATGACATTTTAGACAGCAACATGGGCTTAATCGGGCGACAATTCAATATTCTATATTGTTTCTTTTATACATGGGTGTTCGAAAAATGGCACCCACTGACTATAGAGTACCATTCTACAAGTCAAAATAAAGCGAATATATATATATATATATATATATATATATATATATATATATATATATATATATATATATATATATATATATATATATATATATATATATAATTAATTCTATACCTCGGGTCCTCGTGTGGAGACGCGAATTGCACAATGTGGCAACGTCGCATATAAAGAAACACACAGAACAAAATCATCAAATAGTTACATCGATTCTTTCCAGATGGAAGTTAAAGTTGATATGCGTTGACATTAGCATAACTTATTAGCGTAAGAATCGATGTAACTGTTTGATGGATTTGTAGAGCAATGCTAATGGTTACAAGTTAATCTGCGACGTTGCTATATAGTGAAATTTTGATTCCTTATAGCGGCTAAAGGACGCTCTGGAGGGTATAGAATAGAATAGAATATTTTATTGTCATTGAGCTTTACAAGCAATAGACAACGTCCGAATGAGATATACATATATATACAGATATATAAAAATAAATAATCATTGCATACAGACAATCAGTTATTGGTTAATTTTATAATGAACAACCTAATAATATTTGAAATGAAGTGCCACTTCAAATTAGGACACAATGTCTTGACATTCACTAAACTCTCGAATTGATTAAAATGGATTCTTTACTAACCAATCATACAACTTTTTCTTATAGACCTTAAATGCTAGCTGTTGTATGGAGGATGTTAGTTTATTAAACAGCTTTGGGCCTATAACTAAATAACTATTTTTGATCTTCGATAATCTAGTGAAGGGTATATCAATTTTCTTACACAATCTAGTATTATATGTATGTACTTCATCCCTGAGTGTCATATTTTCGAGGTTTTGCTTAGTGTAAAGTAGCATTTGATAAATATATACATTAACTACTGTCATTATCTTAAGCCTGATAAATAGTGTTTTACAGTGTTCTTTATCATGTGTTCCAACAATAATCCTGATAGCCATTATATGCCATTATATAGGAGTTTCGCTTTATTTTAACCTGAAGAATAGCTCAACGTTGTACGTAGGCACCATTTTCAGCAAAATACACCGCTTCTCGGTAAGCATTTAGGAAAATAAATTAACAAAATTCTACAACCCTAGAGAAGGCATTTAATTATGACTAAAAAGATATAACATAAAATAATATTTAAAAAAACATGCTTTGTTTAAAATAAAATACCATAGAAAGATATTTTTAAAATATGCTTTCTTTCTTTCTTTCTTTCTTTCTTCCTTTTTTTTTTAAAAAAAGAGATACAAATCGTACTAAAAAGAAGAAAAGTTTTCAAGAAAATTACATATATATTTTTATACAAAAAATATTTGCATAAGTAAAAAAGAAAAGCGTGGGAACGCTCTCATATCGAACTTATTTATAAATTCTTCAATTCTCATGTAATATTATATACTGTATAGGGGTCTAAGTATTTTTTTAAAAATATATCAGTAACAAAGAACACTTATTATATTACAATAATGTTATGTTATATATACCTTATATTTGCAGAATTTAACAAGTGATTATATTGTTTAGTGCTTCCGATGTATTTTCCTTTTAGTCATACATAAATAGATATTTAGTCATACATAGGGACTACATACATAAATAATTTAGGCATACATAAATTTTTAATCATACATAAATTTATGTTAGTCATACATAAATAGATTTTTAGCCATTAATAGACTTTTTTTAGTCATACATAAATAAATGTAGTCATACGTAAATAGATTTTAGTCATACAAATTTGTTAGTCATACATAAATAGATTTTTAGTCATTCATAAATACAGGGTGGCCCAAAAGTAGGTATACAGTCGCATACGAATGCTCGTAGAATTTTATATCATTTACTTACTAAAGTTCTAACTTAGTTTCTTTACTATTTCTTTTCTTAATTTCTTTTCACGTGTAACTTAAGTTCGGAACACACCGAAACAAAGAAACTCATTATTTTAATAAACTGAAATGTCATACTTCATCATTGCAGGACTGTATACCTACTTTTGAGCCACTCTGTAGATTTTAGTCATACATAAATATATTTTAGTGATACATAAGTAGATTTTAGTTATACATAAACAAATTTTTAATTATATATAAATAGATTTTTCGCCGTACATAAATATATTTTTCATACATCAATAGATTTTGTCATACATAATTTTTTAGTCATACATAAATAAATTTTTAGTCATACATAAATAGATTTTAATTAATACATAAATAGATTTTTAGTCATACACAAATAGATTTTTAGTCATACATAAAATTTTTTAGTCATACATAAATAAATTTTAGTCATACATAAATAGATTTTAGTTAATACATAAATAGATTTTTTTAAAAAGTAACGTTCTTGAAAAGTAAATTATTTAGCTCGTTTTTGATACAATTTTGTAAATTGCTTAAAGAGTTTGAGTCACGAAAAGTCCTTTCATACATTTACTTACTCTATCATCTGGGAGAAAAAAAAATCACAAATATCTACTTTTAATGAATGACCATCAATTTTCATCACAATGTAGAGAGTCAAAAGTTATTGATCAAGTTCGTTAATATCGATATTTATTGATGCCCTAGTAGCAAGAAAGCTTTCGGCCAGTTGGCGCTTGATTGGCTTTTGGCTTTCTACGCTTGCACTTGAAACGCATGCTTTCATACAATCTGCCTTTTCTTGTACTTGCAAGCGATGCTTTAAAAACCCTTCGCAGAGCGTCATAACATCACTGGCCGGTCAGTGGTTATTGACTTGACTTGACTTGTAAAACGCTTGCGTCAAGCTAGAATGAAACACTGAAAGGTTGTCCCCATGTAACTTCGTTACTGGACGCGGTGGCTCAGTGGTAGAGCGTTCACCTCTGGTGCTTGGGGTCCCGGGTTCGATCCCAGCCCCCGCCAAGTGAACTTTGTGGTGGACAAACACCGTGCTCGTGGGTTTTCTCGGGGTTCTCCCGTTTCCTCCCACATTCTTCATTCCACCATTTCACTCATCTCTCATAATCACCGTCTCCTTTAGCCTAACCGGCATAACCGTGGGACGTAAAACTCAAAGATTTCATTTAATTTCGTTACTGGAATTCAGCTTGCGGTATGCTTGCACGTTTTCCAATCAAGCTGGAAGCAAGCTTGGCCAACTTTCAATTCAAGCTTATAGCAAGCGGTTTGCAAGTTGTCTCTGCTACTAGGGTAGTTACTAAGTTCGGAGATATTCAAAGCGGGCACCTCCAGTTTTAAGATTGATTGCTATAGAATAAAAAAACGGTACAAGAAAATGAAATGAAATCTTTCAGTTTAACGTCACACGTTTATGCCCATTGGACTAAGAGAAATGGATGATTAAGAGAAGTAAATGAATGATGGAAGAATTGGTGGAATGAGAGTGTTAGAGGAAGCAGGAATGCCCCGAGGAAACCCAAGGACATCATGTTGTCCAACACAAACTTACTTGGCCAGGGATCGAACCAAGGATTAGGGATGCGCACGAGACGAGATTGTGCCTGTCTCGTCTCGAAAATGTGCTGTAAAAGTGATGTCTCGACTCGAAAAATGTATATTTTACTATTGGAAGAGCCGTGTCTCGACTCGAATTTTGTCAGAAATATTCTGTCTCGACTCGTCTCGTGCGCATCCCTACCAAGGATCCCTCGCATCACTGAGCCACCGTGCCAAATCAGTATAAAACAATGAGAAGCACTTGTCTCATATCAATCTTTTCTCTATTATCTCTACTATTGTGATGCCAAAATGTCTTGAGCCGTGGCAAAAATGCGAACTAAAGCTCACACTCTCACACACAGTCGTGTTGAGCCAATAAGAATTCAGCTGTTGCTAAGCGGGAGAAAGTGAGTGGAGTTCCTTCAGCCGATAGCAGCGCTTGCAACGGAAGACTAGGGATCAAGTCAATGTGGTGTATGTATAAAACAGAAGTGGTAGACATATACTACCTTTTCCGGTTTCAATATTAGTTGACAATATCACGCCTTATAAACCAAACTACTTCATCTGGTGTACACGTGGCAATGTTACTTAATTTTTTTTAAGAAAAAGAAAATGTGCTTGAAAAATATTTATGTTACTTTTTAAAGTTCACTCTAAGCCAAGGGTAGATCCAGGACAGACTTCTGGAGTGGGGGTGGGGGTTGTAATACTTCTACTTAGAGCTACTTTTAAGAGCTCCAAACTCTTTGATGGGTTTTTATTTATATATAAAATAAGAAAATTTCCTCTTTTGGGGGAGGGCGATCTCCCTGATCGAAAGCGCAACACTTGCGGTATCGACATTTGCGCTACTGCGACATTTGCGGTACTTCGAGTATTGACATTTGTGGTACTGGAACATTTGCGGTACTGCGACATTTGCGGTACTTCGAGTATTGACATTTGTGGTACTGAAACATTTGCGGTACTGCGACATTTGCGGTACTTCGAGTATTGACATTTGTGGTACTGGAACATTTGCGGTATTGCGACATTTGCGGTACTTCAAATATTGACATTTGTGGTACTGCAACATTTGCGGTACTATTCGAAACTACTTCTTATTCTCCTTGCTACGAGAATATTTTCGGGTGTTCAGTTATTAGAGGATAAGCACACAGTATCAACTGCTACACAAACACCAAATTTTATAACATTGGTGAAGCCAGCACGTTATTCTAGGGGAAAATAACATGACATTTTTTTTATTTAGGGAACTCAGACTGTTTTGCATACTAAAAGCAGACAAAAAAATCTTCTTTCACAATATAAAACCATTATTAACTCACCCATGCATACATACGAACTTTTTTCGAGAACACTAAGAACATGTAAATCCAAATATAAGTATCAATTATACAGAAAAGTGAAAAAAATATACTAGGATACATGGTAGACCCATTCCAAAGATGTAAACAAATGTTTGTGATTGGCCAAAACTGGAAAATGTAAACAAATTCTTATCTCTCATTGGTCAAACGCCTGTCCATAATATTTAAAGGGAACTTCTAGAAATATTTATATTTTTTTTTCTTTCATAGCTTTCATTAACAATTTTCCAACAACTACAGATAATTATGATGGATAGATTGAGACAGCTTACAATAATAAAAACAATAAATAATGTAGCTTTTCTTCTGGAACAAACAAAAATTACTCCAACTTTTGAATGTGTGCCACTGTCCTCCAGAATTTCTTGACATCTTTTGAGGCTGCATAATCAGTTAATGTTTTTTTTCTATTCTTCCGTCGAATTTTATGTACTGACGTTGTCTACGTTTCCCTTCAATGTTTAAAGGTCTTCTCTGATATATGTAGTCGCTGTACACAGTCTCATTTTTCAGATACTTCACCAAACAGTACACGTTAGGAGTTGACTTAACTAGTAATGATTTGAGTCTGTAGTTCCATCTTCAACAGCATTATTCGTCCTGTGCTCTTGATTCGAGCAGTTCCACATGAAAATGTCAATACCGGTATTATTTAACCAGTATTATTACTTAACCACTGTTCTACAAGGTAATCTAAAAACCTGTCAAGTCTTTCGTGATGTGATGCATCTTCGATAATGGAAAGCCATCCAATATCGATATCATCTATAGAGAGAAATGCTACGGCAAAACACATTCTGAGGCAGAGAAGCAACCTCTCGAACTGATTTATAGTCATTTATGAGTCCTAATTCCTGAACCTTCCTCCACAAGCACTGATTAAAATGCAAGTTACACCATTTCCTGGAACGGTGTTCTTAGAGATGTTATTGTGCTTTGCTCGAAATGTATTTTGCTTAATTTCGGATTCCAATGATAATATTAGCCCTCACCAAACTGGAAAACTCTGATATATCTTACTGTTTCTTGCTAGTAAGAGGTAGAAGATCAAAGGGACAATATTTGTTTCCTCCAAGTTATGTTCCCGTTTTTGAAATTTCGATACTGCCTGTACTGAAAATCCTGACCAAAAGTGCATGGATTCTTCTCAGAGGTTTTGATTACTGTGATACTTTTCATTAGGCGGTCCGTGTGATCTCCTCTTATATATCCATAACCAGCTAAAATCAGCCAATCAGAATGAATCACATATATTAGGCTGTTCCATCTGCCTATCCACCCCCTTTATTAATATATTCATTCTAAATTAGATTAACGGTGCTGAAATGGATGATTTTGGCGCACGTTCCAGTGTGTGTACCGCAAATGTCCCACTTTCTAAGGGAAAGTTTTGAACAGTACCGCAAATGTCCCAGAAAAACTGGTTTTCTGGTTGTACCGCAAATGTCCAGAACTGCAAACGTCTTGATACCGCCCCGATCGCCCCCTTCTGGACCCGCCCCTCCTCTAATCGGGAGTGTTTTCACTTAATGGTTTTTTCAGTTATCTTGATTCTAAATTGTACGTAACCCAAGGCGACAGATGTACCAAATACAAACATTGAAACCACGAGAATAGTTAAGGAAACACCCATGTTGTTCAATGGGGAATCGAACCCAGAGATGGTTTTCACGTCACAATTGTAAGGTAAAACCAAACTACTTGACTAGTTATCACATGGACAACTACTGAGCAACCCTGCTTACTAAATACATTTTCAGATAGAACTTGCTTTAGCCAATGTCGTGTGAATTATTAACCATTAGTTACATTGACAAAAGGAAGTTAGTAGTATCACGTGTACAGCACATAAAGAAGTTTGGTCTGTATGTCTTGTTATTTCCTCACTTACTATTGAAGCAGGAAGTGGGAGTGGTTTTCGTGCAGAGATTAGAGTGGAAATGGAATATTTTCTTGGGATACTTAATATTACATCTATCTATTACCGTTTTTCTCTTTGATTTATTCCACTTCCGGTTGTAATAAGGAGTTAAGAGGGATTATTGTACATATTCTTAGAAAGCTAAATCGAGTCCCAGAAAACTGCTTTTCGCTATCTTTTATCAATTTTTACTTCATATAGATCAATATTGAAACCGAGTCTATCACTGTATTCTTGGTACAAGTAACCACTTATTGCTATCCATTAGCATTTTTACCCTATTGTTATACACATTAAAACCGGAAATAGTTGATTTCTACACTTCTGGTTTGAATATAACGCCAATCAATGGACTCAATTCCTGGCTTTTTACTTTCTATATACTAGCCAAATTTGGTGGTGATTTGTCAAGTAGTTCTTAAGACTTTTTTTGTCTCCCAGACTGATGGACACACTTTTTTTTTTTTTTTTTTTGTCATCTGGACAAACGAAACGGACAGACAAACAGAAACAGATAGGATAAAGATAACTAAAAAGGAGTTTTAGCGAGCCAAACACCTTAACAACAATAGTAGGAAGCAGAGATGGCATAGGTTAATGAACATTTGACCCATGGCCAGGGGTGTAGCCAAGGGGGGAAGGGGCATCGGGGCCAGGCCCCCCAAATGACCAGCTTTTAAAACATCATAGTAAAATTATCTCGCTTCATTCATTTAAAAGTAACAAAGTTTATTGACAATAATTTACGGTAAAATAGTATGGAGAAATATTGTTTTTCCATACCGATCGAAAAACAGTATGGTATCTCTTCCTTATACCGATCGAAAAATAGGATACTTTTTTATGACACTGATTAGATAATTTACTGCGATTTATATTTGACAGTTTGAAGACAAACGTTTTAACAAGGTACTACAAACACAGCCATAAAACAAAGGTACTAAACTGATTTGTAAGTACAGTATATTTTTACATGCTTTGACAAGTGTTTTAGAAGACATAGAGGATGGAAAATTTGGTGAGAAACAATGCTTTTATTCAATTTGGATTTCATTCGCTCTCTCTTTTATTTCTACTCAGTGTAATAAAATAATTATGCTTTTTAGTCACGAAAATAAATAAATATTTTTGTCAGGAAATCGTAAAGAAATTAAGTGAAATTTCAAAGAAAATCAATCTTATGTAGATAGGTTCTGTATACAATGTCTTAAATTTAAATATAAAGGTAACCAAGAAAAGTTTAGTTGCTTTCTCACCCACCACCTTCGAACATCGATATGTCACCTAAGATATACCTGGAAGATCAAAAATAGTCCCCATCAGCATCGACGACCTTCTGCCAACGTTCTGAAAGGCCATGGAATCCATCGTGGTAGAACTTGGTGAGACGTGAAACGAAGAAGGTATCAGGTGCATTTTGCACTTTTACTAGGGATTTGAACTGGCGTCCTCTAAGGTGGAACAGGTGATAATCGGACGGTGCAATACCCGGGGAATATAGAGGTTGCAATAATATTTCCCATCCAAGGCGGAAAATGGTGTCTTGAGTCATCCTAACCACGTGGGACTTAGCGTTGTCCCGTAAACGAGGGCCTGTTTGCGATTCAGAAGTGATGCCTCCAGAGTTTTGAGTGTTTCTTGAACACAACTCAACTGCTGATAGTATACAGTTGCATTGATACTCTGACCAGCTGCTAGCAATTCCCGATGCATGATGCACCAAACACACAGAAGGACCTTCTTCTGGTGCAGTGCTGGTTTCGGCTGTTTTGAAATCGGTTCATGGGAGGCTAACCAATGATGACAGTATCGTGGAGCTTCGTATAGGACCAACTTTTTATCACATGTCAACACCCTGTCCAGAAATGGCTCCAAAATAATAAATAAACACAGGCGACTGCCGCGTTGCCTTCTGGCCCGGAGTCAAAACATGTGGGACCCATCGACCCAACTTGTAGTGCTTTCCAAATTGATGGAGTTGCTGCCGAATGGTTTCTTCACTCACACTGAATTGGAATCCCAGTTCCTCACATGTCTGGCCACTGTTCGACTCAATTGCTGCCTGAAGATCTTTATTTTGTACATGGTGTTTTCGGCACGTGGTGTTTTCGAATTTCGTCATCGTCCTTAAACTTGTTAAACCATTGCTGCACTGTCCGCGTCGTCACGATACCCTCACCAAAAGCCTGGCATATCTTCTGTCCCGCTGCAGCGGCGTTTGGCCTGTATTTGAACTCGTTCAGCATACATGACCTTATGACACTCTGTGGATGTCCCATGTTTCCTCTGTCCTTACGCAAGTTCATGGTGTATCTGAATTGCCACAACCAGGTAGTATGTTGGATATACCCACACTAACAACTGAACTTCGCCTTATTTCCACTCGCATTTAACTCACGGTGTGAGGTCCAATTGAACACAGACCTCCACGAAAAGCGTTTGGTCCCGGGCAGTAGTTCTTGGTTAAGCATAATAAAAATACCTTGAATATAATTTATGGAGAAATAATAATAATAATAATAATAATAATAATAATAATAATAATAATAATAATAATAATAATAATAATAATAATAATAATAATAATAATAATAATACGAAGAAGAAGAAGAAGAAGAAGAAGAAGAAGAAATTAAAATAATGTTTTTAGTTTTCCAGAAGAAAACCCAAATTTTCCTTTTTTCAGGCCTCAAAAACTCTAGCAGCAACACATTTTTTTGGGCTTTGTACGTTGTAGCTGCCCCCCCTCAAAAACGACGGGCCTCTCCTACATAAACTTGCTGGCTACACCCCTGCCCATATTCATGACCCACTGACCCACCCCCTACTCACTCTGACCCACCATCCACCAAAACCCATTGTCATTAACTCTGATCCATGATCCACGCCCTCCTCTCCACTGATTAAAGAGTTTCTACTTGTAATAAATCAAGGTGTGAAGCTATCACTAACCGCAGTTTGAATTTCTACTGTAAATCGCTCAAAGACCGCTTAGTTACAATACTGATGGACTTGATCTTTACCAATGGTAATTTTGTCACGGGCTATATCACGATGATTTTAATATTTCTTGTTGAATTATAGATATTTTTCAATGAAAAATAGAATGAAATTTGAAAGTATCAATTTAAGGTAAAGTGACCCAACGTAAAGAAGAAGAAGAAGAAAAACAATGTAAAATTCGACTGTCTAGAAAGCCAAGCAGAAAGTCCTATTGCATATTACAATTACAAATATCAATATCCAAAAGTGCCTGAAATTATTTTTTCGCTTAGATATACTCCCCTCAGGTAAGTAAATAGAAACCAATGGAAAAGGAAGAAAGATGGAGGCCTTGAGAGTAAAACGTAGACAAATTCACCAGTGTTCAGAAGATGCTGTCTACAATGTACTGAGCAGAGTGGGTCAGAGTATGTCGGTGCGTCAGAGTGGGTCACGGTGGGTGGTGGGTCGTAGTGGATCACGTTCTGCTGACCCATGATTCACTGACCCACTCATAAATCTTGAACTACTTGACCCAAGACCCATTCCATCTCTGGTGGGAAGCAAAATGGAAGGAAGCCCACCGAAGCTTAAAGGTACAGTATCATATTCACCTGGTAAAATCAAAAGAAAGCTATGGAAAAGCATCATACAAGATGAGCGGGTCGTGGTATTCGAACGCACGACCTTTCTTTCTATTGCGAAACGAGGATGCTAACCTTTCAACTCATTGTGTTTGATTTACAAGTACATATTTTGTTGCTCTGTCCTTCACAAAACAGAGAAAATCTCTCTCTCGTAGAGAAATGTCTAATACTTACTTATGCTCTGCATGGAAGAAATGTTTAATCAACTTTCTGAGAACGAATATATTTCGAGTGAAAAAATACCCCATCCTGTCTCGTACTTCGCTTTTACACACATAGCATATAGCCTGTTGCTTGCTTCGTTGAGTTGAGAGAGTTCTGTTCGAATACAACAGGGAAGCAGAGGGTGAAGGGAAGTAATTGCGCAAGAGAGAGAGAGAGAGAGAGAGAGAGAGAGAAACCTCTCTCGCCTGTTAAAGCAAGCGTATGACTTTGTTACACCGTGTTGCCACGTTCATGAATATTTTCTAATCGCAGTTTTCATTGATAACTAATAAATAACGCACTGCAGCGATAAAACAAATATCCGGGGAATGAAATAGCACGAATACTTGAGGAAATTGAAGAAAGAATAATAGTAACAATAATAATAAAAAATGCGCTCATTGAGGTTTGTAATTTTCGTGAGAACATAATAACACTGATTCCTAATAACACGTTTAGAAATAACTAAGAATTTCGCGGCGTGAAAACAAACCACATAACTCAATTAATGTCTATTTAATTTCATGTATATATAGAACCGTATCTACTTGGACTTGCCACCTCATTCTTCATATTTGAGACCTGAGTATCACTACCAGGAATCAACGCCGGGACTATGCGCAAAAAATATCTACGAACATGCCGGCATAACTTCGAGAGTGACCGATTTTATGGTCGTGTGCCAATAGTGACTCGATCCTTCAGCATAAAATGTATTAAAATTATGTTGGTATTATCATTGTTTGGTTTATTGATTGGAGAACTTAATGTTTCAGTTCAGCGCAGAGGCTATATAAGAAGGAACCTATTGTTTAAGTAAAACAGAATCCGAACCAGTACTCGAAATTATATCAAATTCCAGGTACCTCAGAAGGTAACCGAACCTGGACCATGGCCAGAAAAGTATCCTCTTGGGGGTGCGAATGGGTATTGCTACAAATATTCGAATATATAAATTTCTCTTGTTATTATGATTTTCACTACCAAATAATCATTCACGAACATGGTCGCTCGCAGAATGAAGAAAAGAGAAACAATTGCTCTCGTCTGTATTTTTGAAATAGGATACCTCGTTGTTTTAATAGAAGTTTGGTTCTAAAATCAATATGTGAATATATTATTAAATTTTCATGCAAGTTTTGACAATTACCAATGATTTACCTGCAGCCACGAATCCAAGTTTTAATTTCAGAAGGGGGTTCTTCAGTACTTCGAAATGCTTAACGAAATATATTACATTTGGTTACTGAAAACGTACTATAGTATATATCAGGGGCGGGTCCAGGGGGGGCGATCTCCCCCCCCCAGAAGAGGAAACTTTTTATTTTATTTTATATATATAAATAAAACCCATCCCAAAGTTTGGAGCCCTTAAAAGTAGCAGTATGACAACCCACTGCCCCCCCCCCAGAAGTCGGTCCTGGATCTGCCCCTGGTATATATGTTTATGTTAAATATTATAGTATATTTACTGCAGTGGACACAGTGGTTCAGTACTAGAGCGCTCGCCTCTGGTGCGTGGGGATTGGGGCGCGGTGGCTCAGTGGTAGAGCGCGTTCACCTCCGGTGCTTGGGGCCCCTGATTCGATCCCAGCTCGCGCCGTGTGGACTTTGTAGTGGACAAACACTATGCTCGTGGGTTTTCTCGGGGCTCTCCCACTTTCTTCATTTCATTCATTTCTCATAATCACCGCCTCCTTTAGCCTAACCGGCATAACTCAAAGATTTCATTTCATTTTCCTCTGGTGGGTGGGGTGCTTGGTTCTATACCAAGCTAAGTAAGTTTTTTGTGGACAACATCGTGTCGGTGGGTTTCCTCAGGTTACTTCCGTTTCCTCCCACATTTCAATTTCACTAATTCTTCCATCATTATTCACTTGCTTTAATCATTGTCTCCCATAGCCTGAAGGGGATAATAGTAGGACGTTAAACTCAAAGATTTCATCTCATATTTACTGTAAATAAGTTGATTGATTCAGAATTTAGCGCCTCATTCACAACCTAGGCCAGCGTTTCCCAACCTTTTTCAACTTGCGGCACACTACGGGTGTAACTTGAATTTTTTCATTCTAATTTAAGAAATAATAAAAAAAAAACAATTGCAATGAAATATTGGACTTAGTTTTTTAAAAATACACTTTCTTTTTCGAAAACTGTATCCAACCTTCACTAAGAAGGAAAATCATAAACAACGAACGAACAAACAAATCTCTTTTACTTTTAAAATGCAAATGTAGCTAATTCGTATGCATGTTTGTTTTGTCAAAAGGATTGAATATTTTAAAATTTCAAGTTACGAAATAGTCTGCAACGAGAAAGAAGGAATAATGGTCATAACAATGATAACAAATACTTTTTTCAATATTAAAAATGTACAGAAAAGTAACGCGGTATGAAACTTAAAATTGTATATTCATATTAGAGGTTCATAGTAATGTGAAATACAAATATACATTTTCCCCCTATGTCTTGCAATTTAATGGCTATAGAGTTAATAATTTTGTTTCGATTTACTCGCGGCACACCATTGGCCGATTCACGGCACACCAGTGTGCCGCGGAACACCGGTTGGGAAACGCTGACCTAGGCTATATGAGAAGCGGACCTATAAATTTAACATGCAATCCGAACCACATAAGCTTCCGCCAGGAATCGAACCCTATTCTTCCACGCGAAAGACGGATAGGCTAACCATATAGACAAGGGACGTCATACTGTAGAGTCATGCGTAAATAGTTGTTTCGCACAAAATAATACTTGTATGCCTGCATCAAGGTGTGTGTGTGTGTGCATATGAGAATCCGCATGTGTTTGTCTTTGGCTCTCTCCCCTCTTCCCCTTTGGAAAAGTTTTTTCGGACGCCCATGTTTAAAAAAAATTCTTTAACCGAACAGTTATTAAATAATTACACGAGTGATTGTTCGAATTAATTACTTTTGTTCAGATGTAGTATATATAAAGAATATTGAATTTGAATATGAGATTACTGGAGTGTGCTAATACTTTTCTGCAATCTGTGAAATTCACTCTTCTGAGCGCAACAGATCATTGTATCAAGATAATACGTGTATATTTTCACCAAACCAAACTTAATATCAACATCATCCAATCACCTGATAGCCTGATAGCTCAGTGTTAAGCAAATCCCACCTTAAAGGAGTTCATACTAGTAATAGTAAAAAGTGACTGACTAACTTAACATATTACTACTGTTTCTTAATTTAACCTAGCAAAGCGTGTAATTGATGTTAATATATATATATATATATATATATATATATATATATATATATATATATATATATATATATATATATATATATATATTAATATATATGTTGTTAATGATATGTTTCATACATAGATTCCAGTTTTTTTTTCCAGTACCGAGGCTGTGTAGTTTGGGGCCTAACTGCTTAAAGCGAGATTCGAACAACTACTCTAGTATTCAGATATGACTCGGTATCTTTACCGGGCAGATAGAACACTTCATAACGTTAACTTCGACCAGATAATGCCGACAGCAAACCTATAAGTTCGAAGGCCAATTGTTCACGGGGAAAGCATTGCTCTAATTATCATCCTTTGCTATTGAGGAACATTCAAAGCCCTCCCCACTAGTCTAGTGGTTTTGGTGCACTAGTTCTGGTTTCGATTCCCGATAGGAGAAAATTAAACTCATTACGGTGGTTCGTATTCCCAGTGATGAAAATTTTCCCGGAAAATTTTCCGATTCATAAAAACATACTCCACTTATTCCTACATCGTTGTATAGCCGTGATGTGAGGTGGAAAATTTTCTTCTATATTTTTCCGGAAAATTTTCCGTTCTTAACAAATATCAGTGATCAAATAACAATTCGCCAGTATTCATAAATTGATTAAATTCATGTATAGAAATGTTAAAAATTGAAAGATTGTTTAAAGAATCTGAAAATTTCCATGGCTCAGACAATTTTTAGTACTATGTAGGAACAAGTGAAACAATTTTTCATGAATCGAAGAATTGTCTGTCTTGTACAGCAATGAAAATTTTCCAAAAAAATTTGAAACGGAAAATTTTCCGATGCATAAAAACATACTCCACGTATTCCTATATCGTTGTTTAGCCGTGATGTGAGGTGGAAAATTTTCTTCTATATTTTTCCGGAAAACTTTCCGTTCTTAACTAATATCAATGATCAAGTAACAGTTCCTCAGTATTCATAAAATTGATTGAAATCATGTATAAAAATGTTAAAAAGTGAAAGATCGTTTAAAGAATCTGAAAATTTTCATGCCTCACACAATTTTCAGTACTATGTAGGAACAAGTGAAACAAGTTTCATAAATCGAAAGATTTTGTGTCTTGTATGGAAAAATTGAAGAACTTTTTATGAGTCGGAAAATTTTCATCATTTTGAAGCAACAAGTAAAACAACTTTTTGTGAATCGGAAAGTTTTATTGCTCTATAGAAACAAATGTAAGGAATTTTCATGCATCGGAAAATTTTCGTCACGATTTAGAAACAAGTGAAAACACTTTTCATAATCCGAACAGTTTTGGATATTATGTACAGTGATGTTAGGTGGAAAATTTTCCACTATATTTAACTGCACAATGAGATATACAATTCCTGTACAGGAAAATTAGACAGCTACAAATCATAATTTTCCAATTAGATTTCGGGAACTAGAAAATTTTCTAATATTTCAAGTTGGGAAGTAAAAATTTACATAGTGTTTCTCTCTCTCTCTCTCTCTCTCTCTTTTTCTCTATTATATCTACTTATTTATAAATGGTGCAGAATGTAAATCTATAAAATCTATGAAAAAAACATCTTATGCGTATTAAACTGACGAAATCTAATATTGTAAGATGAAAGGTGGATTCTGAGGGAAGAACGCATTGAAGTTTTTGAAACATTCTTGAAATGAAAAATCGTTAGATTTTCACTTCATGAAACTTTTTAAGACAATATTTACTACCAATAAATTTTATAGCTAAACAACGATATAGGAGTAAGTGGAGTATGTTTTTATGAATCGGAAAACATTCATGACTTTTAATAAATTAAAATGTTAAATAATAGAATGGGATATTTGCACGATACGAACTCATGTTCTCTGCATTTGGCATACACACACAAACTCTCACACACACACACACACAGAGAGAGAGAGAGGAGTTGAATTGAGTTGATTTTGAGTTTAACGTCCCTTTCAGCAGCGATACTATATAAGACGGGACCAACTGATTAACGTGAAATCCGAACTACATGAGCTCCCGCTGGGAATCGAAGCCAGGTCTTCCATGCCAAAGGCGCGTATCCTAACCGCTTAGCAACGAAGGAGCTCGCAGATGGAAAGAGAGAGAGAAACGCTGTGTTAAATTTTACTCCCCAACTTGAAATATTAGAAAATTTTCCGGTTCCCGAAAGCTAATTGGAAAATTATAATTTGTTGCTGACTAACTTGCCTCTACAAAAATTCAATATTGTAGCTGAATGTGCAGTTAAATATAGTGGAAAATTTTCCACCTAACATCACTATACATAATATCCAAAATTGTCCAGCTTATGAAAAGTTTTTTCAACTTGTTTCTACATCGTGATGAAAATTTTTCGATCTATGAAAATTCCTTTCACTTGTTTCTACAGAGCAATAAAACTTTCTGATTCACAAAAAGTTGTTTTACTCTTTGCTTCAAAATGATGAAAATTTTCCGACTCATAAAAAGTTCAAATTTTCCATATAAGACAGAAAATATTTCGATTCATTAAAAATTGTTTAACTTGTTCTTACATAGTATTGAAAATTGTGTGAGCCATGAAAATTTTCAATCTTTAAACGATCTTTCCCTTTTTTACATTTATGTACATGAATTCAACTAATTTTATGATTACTGATGAATTGTTACTTGATTACTGATATTATTTTAGAACGGAAAATTTTCCGGAAAATTTTCCACCTCACATCACTACCTATTCCACTTTAAACTGAAGGTGCATGTCTCATATAGCCTCAGTGCTGAAGAGACGCTTAACATCAACAAACAAGCAAATAATACCTTGTGAATTGCCTTATTAGACAGTATTGCGACTACGTCCATGTGTCCGTTACTCCGCAATCGTCACTCCATTTTCTGCCACCTCATTTCTTCCCTTTTGAGCCAAATATTTAAAATAAATGTTGAAACATATCTTTAATTATCTTAAGTGAAGACTAAATGCCAAATTTTATGTTTCTAAACTTATGGAAATCCGATTTAAGGACATCTGACTATAATAATTACAACACCGCCCCTTTTTCTTCCCACATCTTTTCTTTCCATTTTGAGTCTAATAACAAACATGCTTAAGCACTTGCTTACTCATGTTAAATATTTTCTTTTTGAGTCAAATATCAAAAACGCTTAGCCACGTGTTTAATAATTTTAATTCTTTCCTTTTTGAGTCAAATATCAAAGCTGCTTAAACACGTGTTTAATCATTTTGATTCTTTCCTTTTTGAATCAAATGTAAAAATAAAAAAAATGCTTAGACACGTGTTCAATCATTTTAATTCTTTTCTTTTAGAGTCAAATACCAAAGGCGCTAAAACACGCTTTTATCATTTTAATTCTTTCCTTTTTGAATCAAATATCAAAAACGCTTAGACACGTGTTTAATAATTTTAATTCTTTCCTTTTTGAGTCAAATACCAAAGACGCTAAAACACGTTTTAATCATTTTAATTCTTTTCTTTTTGAGTCAAATATCAAAGACGCTTAAACACTGTTCAATCATTTTCATTCTTTCCTATTTGAGTCAAATACCAAAAACGTTTAACACGTGTTTAATCATTTAAATTCTTTCCCTTTTGAGTCAAATATCAAAGATGCTTAAACAAGTGTTTAAACATTTTAAATGAAAAATCTAAATGCCAAATTTTATGTCTCTTAACCTTAAGGAATTTCTAGATATAATATATATTTTTGTAATAACCCTCATTTACTTTCCTTCCACGTCAAATTTTAAAGAAATTTTTTCCTTCGTGATACTTTACGTCACAGACCCTATACACTGTGCAATTCCAAGTGCCTGGGTGTTGATCAATTTGTATGTCCAAACTTGTTACTATAGAAAAATTAAATATTAAATATGTTTTTTTTTTTTTTTTTTTAAGTAATTGGCTCAAATTTTCCTTTTTTTCTTTTGACTCTGAAAGCTATAATGGTATATTTTTCGTTTCAATTCTCAATTATGGGCACCCCTGAAATAACAGATCTTCAAGCTTAGTTATGGGGCTTAATCTTCCTCTAAGAAAGGCCCTGGCAACGCCATTGACTCGAGGTAAATATACAGGGACATTAAATGTATAAGAATACCCTAGATTTACTTTCGTACAGTTAGCGTGACGATAAAAGCGTGATGGGTGACTTGCGACCTGAACACGCTTTTCCTCGCATGTGAAAAAAATAAAATAAATCAAGGCAGCAGGAGGGGCGGGGAGGGAGACGGAGGGGAATTTTAAAAGCGACAGAAAATAGAATAGCTAATCAGCAGGGGAAAGCGAGGATTACATAACAATGGGTGACGTTTTCACAGCTGATGATAGCATTCACAACCTGTTACAGTTTTTTTTCTTTCTTTCACTTTTTTGAATTTCCCTTGCATTCCTCTCTCCCTTAAACAATGTTTATATCTCTCTACCTGTCGATGGTCAAAAATATACGTATTACAATAAATTTAAATTTCACGTAATTTGATTTATTCCTCTATTGTTCAAGGTTCATCATAGAGGAAAGAGATTTTATTATTCAAAAAATAAAATAAGGGAGCACGGTGGAGCAGTGATATAATATTAAGCAGCAGAGAAGGACATTTTGCAATTAAGATAAATCAGGCTCATATATACTTAATAAGACCATAAACATGAATAGTGTTGCCTGCTAGAAGAGAAGTTTTTCTTCTCGTCTTGTTTCCTAAATTTTGTAGGTCTCGTCTCAAATTTGAAAATATTTCTCGTCTGAATTTGAATAGCCTATATATTTCTTGTCTCGTCTCGAATTTGAAAATATTATTTCTCGTCTCGTCTCGTCTCGTCTCGAATTCAAATAGCCTATATATTTCTTGTCTCGTCTCGAAATTGAATAGCCTATATATTCCTTGTCTCGTCACGAATTTGAAAATATTTCTTGTTTCGTCTAGTCTGGAATTTGAATAGCCTATATATTTCGCATCGTCTCGAATTTGAAAATGTTATTTATCGTCTTGTCTCGAACTTGAAATATTATTTCTTGTCTCGTCTCGAATTCGAATAGCCTGTATATTTTGTTTCGTCTCGAATTTGAAAATGTTATTTCTCGTCTCGTCTGGAATTTGAAAATATTTCTTGTCTCGTCTCGAATTTGAAAATGTTATTTATCGTCTCGTCTCGAATTTGAAAATGTTATTTCTCGTCTCGTCTCGAATTTGAAAATGTTATTTCTCGTCTTGTCTGGAATTTGAAAATATTTCTTTCTCGTCTCTAATTTGAAAATATTACTTCTTGTCTCGTCTCGAATTTGAAAATGTGATTTCTTGTCTCGTCTCGAATTTGAAAATAAATTTCTCGTCTCGTCTGGAATTTGAAAATATATCTTTCGTCTAGTCTCGAATTTGAAAATACTACTTCTTGTCTCGTCTCGAATTTGAAAATGTGATTTCTTGTCTCGTCCGCAACACTAACCATCAGTCGCAAAGCTACAGATTTTTGTTTTCATTTCATTGGATAAATCTTGTATGCGTTCAAATCCTAACAGGACTGAATTTGTCCATATTTTTACGATGTGTCTTCATATTATTCTTCGTTACCTTCCATTGGCCTGCCAATTATTTATTTATTCAATAACAAATCTCTAAATACAAGCGAGTGAATGCCTTCGCTACGCATTGGAAACATTAATAATGAGAAGTAGAAACAAATATGTGAGATGAAGGAGATCAGCGCGTAAACATTTACACACTCCCCCCGACGTAAACCCATTGCTATAATGAAAAAAGGTTAAGATGATCACGATCTTGATTGGACCCGAGACCTTTCGATAGCTTAAGAGTCTTCATCCCGGCGAAATTAAAATACCGCTAATTTTACAGTAATTATGTGATATCTTCAAATAGATAAAAGATAATTGAAATATGGAACAAGAGCGCCCTAGACAATATTATTTTGCGTGAGGTAACGTTATCACAAGTCACCTAGTGGCTTTCCGTTTTCAGCTGTTTAGAAACGCGAAAATAAATGCCGATTTTCAAAATGGCTTGAAATCGAAAGCAGATAAGTGAGTCGTGATAACGGTATCTCATGTAAAATGATATTGTCTAGGGCGCTCTTGTTCCACATTTCGATTATCTTTTATCTATTTGAAGATATCACATAATTACTGTAAAATTAGCGGTATTTTAATTTCGCCGGGATGAAGACTCTTAACAAAAATGCTATCTTTAATCTACATCCACACCCACTAAGTATTATTATTATTATTATTATTATTATTATTATTATTATTATTATTATTATTATTAGTGGCAGCTGCAATAATGCTAGATTTTCTCTTACTTGTCATATCATATTTTTTAATGGGATAATAGTGGAAAGAAACTGCTAAGTTCTGGCAACGCTGCATGTACAGTGTGGTTATCCGCTGAGGCCTTGTAGCAGAGCAACTTTCACCGCAGCCCAAAAGTCAAGAGATGTTACATAAAAATGTGTCAGATCTTTTGGTAAAGCACGAGGCCTGGTTTGGAAAGTTGGAAAACGAGCCAGATTAATAATTGTAGCTTTTGCAACGCCTGTTTTTGCCTGCACTTTTCTTTCTCTCTCTTTTTTTGTTCTTTTTTTTCCTAAAAGAAATTTCAAACGGCTACTGCTAGTTAAGACATAAAAATATGGAGATATTTTTTCATTATATTTTCCTGCCTTTCATAATTTAATTTCTAAACCTCAAATTCATTCATTTACCTGGGAGGTATTTCCCATAGGTAAATCAAGGGACGCGGTGACTCAGTAGGGTTTATATATGGTATAAAAGTTCTCTAGTTCGAAAGTTTATTTTAGGTCCTAATAGGAACATGTGAAGGTCACAATAAAGTGTTTCCAGAACGGAGAAACAGATGTAAGCGAAATTCTATAACAAATCAAACATGAATCTATCTCCTAATTCATACTAATACTTTTTTTTTTTGGGGGGGGGGGGCTGCCAGTTGAATTTTGACGATCCGTACAACACACATGAAAAGAAAGAAAGGAATTCTTTTTTGAAAAATTGATAAGCTGTTCAGGCAACCAACATAACCCTTGTGATAAGTTGGTTGCATAAATTACACTTGGTGCCCCCTCTAATGAAATACCAATTCGAAATGAAAACAAATAACTATAGTCAGTCCCTGACTGGATATAGATAGAGCTCATGGCAAGTGGTCTAACTTAAAAAATAAATGAAATAAACTCTAATTCGACAACAAAAAGCATAACCAGCCTCGGACTAAACGTAGGTTGCACAAATGGAACACTTGGATGCCAAAGTGGCCTAACTGAAAAAAAAAAAACTGAATAAAATAAAAAAATCAGATAAAATTCAAAAACAAATAAACATAACCAGCCTCGAACAGTACATATAACTCATAAATGAACAGCTTGGGTGCCAAGTGGCCTAACTTTAAAAAATAAATAAAATAAAATTTAATACGAAAACAAAAATAATTTATCATAGCCAGCCTCAAGATTAAACATGGGCTCATAAATGGAACGCTTGGGTGCCAAGTAACCTAACTTAAAAAATAAATAAAATAAAATTCAATACGAAAACAAACAAACATAGCCACCCCCGGTTGAACATAGAGCTCATAAATGGAGCGCTTGGATGCCAAGTGGCCTAATTTAGAAAATAAATAAAATAAAATAAAGTCTAATTCGACAACAAGAAAACATTAACCAGTCTCGGATTAAACATAGGTTTTACAAATGGAACGCTTGGATGTCGTCTAATTAAAAAAATAAACAATAAAATAAAATAAGATAAAATTCGAAAACAAATAAACATAAGCAGCCTAGAACTGAACTGGACCGCTTGGATGCCAAGTGGCCTAACTTAAAAAAAAAAAAAAAAAAAAAAAAAAACTGAATAAAATAAAATGGGATAAAATTTGAAAACAATAAACATAAGGGTTACATAACTAGCCTCGAACTGAACATGGAGCTCATAAATGGACAGCTTGGATGCCAAATGGAAGAACTCAAATAAATAAATAAATAAATAAAATAAAGGAAGAAAAGGAAAAAAGGATTAATGGTTTCATTCACTTCTGTAGATTTAAAAGATTTTTTAACCTTTATTAAAATATTTTTGTAGACAATAAATTATGAAACCAAAAACTACACAGATATGGTTTTGGTTGGCAACATAACAGAAATATGAATTGTGCACGAGATGCTGAACTTCAGCTTCTATTCCTGGAAAATTTCAATTTTGAAGTTAGGTCAATTGGCATCCAAATGGCCGAAATACTGAATATTGTGAAGGTACTTTTTTAAAAAAAATATATATATATATATATATGTAGAGTTAGCTACAGGAAAGAAAAGTGATACTTAAATATGGCAATTATAACAAGTAAAAGAAAAAGGTAAAGAAGTCATTTTGCCTCTCCAAAAAAGAGTTTTTACGAAAAACGAAACCTCCATTTCAAAAAAAAAAAAAAAAAAAAAAGCTTTCTTTTTCGCATCTATGTCGGAAAATAACTCTGTATTTAGTGTAAGAGCGTTGTCTTGTTTCCTATTTAGTCATAAGAATCCTGTGTTGTCTTGTATTTAGTCGTAAGAATCCTGTGTTGTCTTGTATTTAGTCATAAAAATCATGTTTCGTCTCGTATTTAGTCATAAGAATCTGTCTCGTCTTGTATTTAGTCATAAAAATCATGTCTCACCTTGCATTTAGTCATAAGAATTATGTCTAGACTTGTATTTAGTCATAAGGATCCTGTCTTGTCTTGTATTTAGTCATAAGAATTTTGCCTCGTCTTGTATTTAGTCATAAGAATCTTGTCTCTTCTTGTATTTAGTCATAAGAATCCTGTCTTGTCTTGTATGTAGTCATAAGAATCCTGTCTTGTCTTGTATTTAGTCATAAGAATCCTGACTTGTCTTGTATTTAGTCATAAGAATCTTGCCTCGTCTTTTCTCGTGGACAACACAATCTCTGTTCTACAGAAATTCGTAGGAAGTTTATCTTTTACAATGAGTCTAACCAGTTTTATGAAATTCGGCTACAATTTTCGCTACAATATACCAGAGAAGCTGAAGATTTTCAGGACATGAGATGAACATGAGATGAAGTGTATCAATCTTGAAACGATGTGTGAATGCAAATAGAACTATTTGCATAACAAAATCGATATAGTAAAAATGTTGTACCACACTATGCATCTAATGAGAATAGCTGAATTATATCCAAACAGACTAAGCGTCGAATTTCTTAAGCAAAGGAAAACTTAGAATGAAAACTTCAATTTCTACAGTAGAACTTAAGTTCTTTCTGCTTGAATGGAACATGGAAAAGATGACTGCACACATCTTCGGTCTTTACTCTTTCGTTGTCGCCCTCGATCTCCCTCCATCAACAACTAACTGCTTTTACTTACCGGTTGTATTGCAATCAGGTACTTTTTTTTTATACTATCAGAGAAGTAAAAAAGACATACTTCTTTTTTCGTACTAGCTTTTGAGTCATACTGAAGAGGGGGAGGGGAACAGTAATCTCTTTCGGTTTTCCCGCAAAATTTCCCACTATTTCGATCATTGCACTTTGCACTTAGTTAAAGAAAAGAAAAAAATAAAGAAAAGAAAAAAATAAAGAAAAAGAAAAGAGGTGTTACTTTCGTCAACAATTTTTTTTTTCTGAAAGACGAAGCTTTATATAATATAAAATGTACGTTTTACCACAATTACCAGACATAAAGAAATTCTAGGACACTCATGCATTTTCTCCTCTAGGAATTAAGTCTACCTTTTTCTCCCTCAGTTTGCCTCTGGCGTGGGAGACCTAGGTTCAATTCCCGATGGGAGTTCATGTGCTTCGGATTCCATGTTAAGCTGTAGGTCTACATCTCATATAGCCTCGCTGCTAAACGAGATGTAAAAGTACAAACCAAATCAAATCTCCCCCATTTTCATTTCACCAATTTCTTCATAACCATTCTCTGTCATTAATCACCCGTCTCCTTGAGCCTAAAGGATATAATCAGGGACGTCATACTAGAAATCTCAATCATTTTTCTTCAGGGGGCACGGTGGCTCAGTGGTTCAGCACTTGCCTCTGGTGCGTGGGGGCCCCTGGTTCGATTCCCGGCCAAGTAAGATTATAGTGAACAACGTCGTGCTCGTGGGTTTTCTCGGGGTACTCCTCTAGTTCCTCCCACTTTCTCATTCCACCAATTTTTCTATCATAATTTACTTGCTTTAATCATCGTCTTCGTCTCCCTTAGCCTAACAGGCCTTAGGCCTGGGATGTTAAACTCAAAGTTTCCATTTCCTTTTTTTCCTTTTGAGATTCACAAAATACAGGACGATTTAAATTATTGTTAAATGCGGTATGCTCTTTTATAATTAGTTAACAGTGATGATTTCAGATTTTTTCCGGAGGGAAATTTCAATACACGGGGAATGAAAATTAAACTGCTAAGATAGTTGAGCATGACAGAAAATAGGCTCTAGGGAAAGAGGGGGAAGATTTCCCCCCATCCCCTGTAATGATCACTGCTGCTTCACAGTCGTCCTCGCTGCTCTAAAGTCTGGTTCGATTCCTTGTATTAAGAAACTACTTTAAAAAATTGAAAGATTACGGTGCTTTGAATTCTCCTTAAAACTTAAATGCGCGTCTAATATAGCCTTGGTGCTTAACTTGAACAAACGGCAAATTATTATTATTATTATTATTATTATTATTATTATTATTATTATTATTATTATTATTATTATTATTATTATTATTATTATTAAGAATTCCGGCTTTTGGTAGGTCCTGGGACTAATGAGGCTTACTTATTTATTTAGTTAGGTTTTTAGCCTGGAAATGTTCCGTCCATTCTTTAAATCATCGATCAGTTGTGTTCTTCTTCTTCCTATTCCTCGCTTTACTTCCATCTCTCCTTCTATGACGGTATGAAGAAGACAATTTCTTCGCAAGATGTTTCCAATCCAATTGACCTTCCTACAAAGGATGCTGAAAGCGTCCTTTTCTTTTCCTATCCGTTTCAAAACATTTTCATTTGTTGCTCTCTCTGTCCATTTTATCTTCTTCATCTTCCTCAAACATCACACAGCTCGCTCAATATTTTATCTAACTTCCGTAACATCCAAGTATCTGAACCATACAGTTCAATGCTCCATATATATAGCACCTGGCCAATTTCTTCTAGGGATGGCCTTTTTCGAAAAATCTGTTTTTCGATTTTCGGAAATTTCATTTTTCGTTTTTTGGTTTTTCGCTTTTTCGAAAAAAATTTCGTTTTTCGTTTTTCGAAAAATCTTTCGTTTTTCGTTTTTCGTTTTTCGTTTTCCAAAAAAATTTCGTTTTCGAAAAAGCCATTTTTCGAAAAAGTATTTTTCGATAAAATGTGGCCGTCCCTAATTTCTTCCTTAGTCCTATGTTAATCCTGCTAGGTAAGAGAGATCTTTTCTTGATGAATGCATCTTTGGCTATGTCAATGCTGGACCTGGTTTCGTGCAATAAACTTTTTTCGTCAAAATACTTTCCAAATATTTGAAGAGGTCGATAAATTTAAGCATTTGGGAATAAACGATAACTTTATTATTATTTTTTTTATTTATTTACTATTTTGCAGAAAAATCTTATGAGGGATGACAATTACATCAAAAGTAAGAGGAGGGACATGATATTGTACATGAAAGATCCATTGGAGATAAGTGACTCACTTGATATGGCAAAATATTAATGTTGATTAACATACTTTTAAATAAAGTCGTTTCATTTAAAAAAAAATACTCACTTTTTTGTGCTCTTTACTTTAATGCGAAAATTTTGTCATTAAATTGTCCACGCTGTATGTATAATTGTTAAGTACTTTTACAGACTTTTGTACTTAGTGGATTAGCCCTTCTCTCTTCATTTACGGCCTGTGTATACAGTCTATGTATAGAAAATTACACTTTAAAAAAAAAAAAATCTTTTATTGCGCAATATTTGCCATGGCGCCGTGATCACATTCACTATCACCATCACCTTCCCCACTACGTATGTCTTAAGAAAGTGAAGGGGAGGCGAAATTCTGACCTGACAGCCACCACACCCAAAACTAATTCATATGTGTGTGTATATGTATATATACAAATAAATGCATATATAGTTACATATTGGAATAGCATTATGACTTCACACAAGTGAGGAGGGGAGTGGAAAGTGTATCAATTGAAGCATACTTAAAGAGTGTATTTTTGAACCAATATTGTCCTTGCTTATTGAAATTTAATGTATACTACTTTTACCTAAGCGCGGTATACAAAGACGCCGAAGTTCTATGGATATATACATGTATATTTAGTTGTGTGGTTTTTGCGGTGTAAAAAGATTGGAAAGAAACGTGCTAATAAAAATACGTATTAAGAGGATATGATTGCTCAGTGGTAAAGCGCTTACCTCTGGTGTGATAGGTCCCTGGTTCGATCTCAGGCTGCGTTTGCTTGTGGTGGATAATATAGTCTCTGTAGAATTCTTGGGGTTTTCTAGTTTCCTTCCACATTATCATTCCGCCAATTCTATTCTCTTTCTTCCAGTAGAAATAAATTTTCTTAAGCCCTCGAGACAAGAGAATACAACACATTCAGCTACGAATCACGAACAAAATAAACTTAATATCACCTAAATCGGTATTTTAAAAGTTATTGCATAAATTATATCTTCCTGCTATGGCATTAAGAGATTGTTTGAGTAACACAAATCCTTTACCAAATACTTAAAAATGTCCCCTTTTGGTAAGGTCTGCCCAGAAGCGCTACCCAGAAATTTTTTTATTGGAGCGAGTCCAAGCTTTTGGGCGAATACTACAAGCCATTGCGTCTATTTATTTTGAACGGGTATTATTTCGTACCTGATAAATAATTGTAAAATATTTCTACTATATTTTCAGAAAAAATGATGGAACTAGATTATTTTTATAAGAGAAAGAATACAGATGAAGTGTAAAATTAAATGCTCATTCTACATCAATCACTTCCCTTTAATCATGTATAGTTTTATTAAAAAAGTGTATAAATGTATGTTCAGTTAGGAAGTTTTTTCGGCGGGGGGGGGGGGGGGGTCCGTACCCGGTGGAACCCGGTTCTGTCATGTGGTAACGCATCGTAAAGGTTATTTTTTTTTTAAATAAAGCAACAAATTTAAGCCACACTTTCTTTTTTCACAATTGAAATTTAGATTAAAAGTGCGGACCATTTTCGAGCCAATACGGTATTGCTGCAGTCCACGGACTGTACTTTGAGAAATTCTGTTCTATACTAGAGTAGAAAATTCATCTGGTGCACTGAGAAAAAAAATGTAGGTGGCGTACTTAAAAAGGTAGGTTACATGCGTAATTCCTGTAATTTTTGGACAACGTACAGCAGACGTATAACTGGAAACGCATGTTTTATAATGCTTTCCGTGTAACTGTTCCATCTATCTTCCGTATGAAACAATATAGGTGGTCAGGATCTCACATGCAAATGGACGTAAATAACATATAGCTGATGAAGGTAACATAAGTATATGCATGTGATATACGGAAAGCTGTTAGATGTATGCATCCTGCAAAGCCACGATGTAACATCTAAGGACAGTGTGTATGTAGCATGTGGATAACGTATGCTCCATAGTGATTTCTGTAGTAAGCAAGAGGGTTCCATATATTTGTACAGTGGGGGACACTTCTAAATGGTACAGCCATATGGAGATTTACGGCTAAGGTGTACCATTTAGAAGTGTCCCCCGCTGTACAATATACCGCTGTCCGGAGAACGGATTTTTCTCAGTGTGGAAGATGGGTTGTTCGGGTTCGACTCCTGGCGGAAGCTTATATGGTTCGGATTCCCGTTAATCAGTAGGTTGACGTCTCATTTAGCCTCGCTGCTGAAAGGAACGTTAAACTCAAAATCAATTCAACTCGTTTGGCGCGGGAGACCCGGGTTCGATTCCCGGCGGGAGCTCATGTGGTTCGGATTCCACGTTAATCCGTAGATCCACGTCTCATATAGCCTCGCTGCTGAACGGGACGTAAAAGTCAATCAATCAAATCAAAATCAACTCAACTCGTCTGGTGGAGGGATAGTCTGGCAGGGAAAGCCAAATAGGGGTCTACTGTGAGGATTGATCTTACATTTGTGCACCAATCAACAGCATCGGATTCAAATCCTTGTGGTGTCGTGGTTCGAAGTAGTAACTTCCGTCTTTCATGTTCTCGGTCTTGCAGAGAAACGTACTTGAAGAAAGAAATAGAAAACCTCGACCATTTGAATAATTTACACAAAATATACAACCAGGGATTTCTTATAACACCAAATCATTTAACTTTCTAGAATATTAAGAAATATTAAATAATAATAATAATAATAATAATAATAATAATAATAATAATAATAATAATAATAATAATAATAATAATAATAATAATAATAATAATAATAATAATACATTACATTTTCTTAACGTTTTCAACAAAAACTTGAAAAAAAAATAAAAAAGCATGAATGACCCAAATATTTATCCAATATTTTTAAAAGCAAAAGAGGGAAGAGAGAGAGAGTAAAAGGTGAAATAAAAAAAATGTCTTCCCTATTGCCAGAAAATGCATGAATAGTTTCTTTTCTAAGCAAATGGCTTTTTATCAGTTTTATTATTTTTAGTAAAAGAAAAGAAGGAATAAAAAAGGTGTTTGTGTGACAAAGGCATTAAATTTTAATGTACGAGTGACATCTACAAAACACCGCTCTTCCCTTCCCAAACCCCGCTGCTTATTTATTTATTTCTTCTTTTGAAGTGTCTGTTGTACTAGAAAAAAAAAATGTTACGTACACTGCGTTGGCCCAATTTCACTTCACTTTCACTTTCTCTGCGGGTTAAACATGGTTTGTTCCCACACCACCTTAAAAATAAGGCGTGCACACTATCTAGAGTCAGTAGTGCCATCTCTAGCTAACAAAATTATCTCAATACAGTGGTACCAGAATCCACGGATGTTATCCAGTGTTTAATGTTCAGTTGCAAGACAAAATTAGGAAAAAAAAAAAAAAAGTCGATGAAGTGCAGCAATTACCAATCCAACCAATGAATGAACCGATCCGTAAGCAGAAAGTCGAAGTTGTAAATTAATCTATCTGCGATAAAATGAAATGAAATGAAATCCTTCACTTTAACGTCCCACGCTTATGTTCTTTAGGCTAAAAGGGACGATAATTAAGGCAAATAAATGATGAAGAAAGATTTGGTGGAATGAGAAAGTGGGAGGAAAGGAGAGTACCCCGAGGAAATCCATGGACACGATGTTATTCAATACAAACTTACTTAGTCGAGGATCGCCCCTATGTACAGTCATGTCCAAAATGATTGTCACATATCTATAAATAAGCTGTTGTAGGAATATAATTTGATAACGAATTCGCCCGTTATTTGTTAGAATGTTAGTATGTGTATAATCGGTAGAGACATGTATGTGGTAAATTTCATGTCAAAAAGACCAGTAAATAAGAAGAATATAAGGAAAAAATCTTGTCCATTTAGCAATATTTTGTTTTACTCATTCTAATTTTCGTACTTATAATTCTTTTCCTACAAAATTCACCACAAATATACATTTCTCGATTATACACATATTAACAGTATTAGAAGTACCCTGCAAAATCACTATCAAATTATATATTTCCACAACAAGACTGTCATACGCCCCCCCCTAATCTATCTGCGATTGTGAGAGTACGTCATTCTAAAGGGTGATAGGCAGTGGCGTATTTAGGGGATGGCTATCGGGCTCAAATCCTCCCCCCCGAAATAAATTTGTTATATGCTCAATATTATTAAAATTTGTCGGCACCCAAAAGGAAAAAAAAATATAAGTGCTTATTCACATGTTATGCATAGCCCACCCCGAAATAAAATCCTAAACACACCACTGGTAATCGGTGACGACATTTTTTTACAACAAGAGTGCACATTGTCGTTAGTACAGGTCAACAGGTCTGCTTTTTTTAAAAAAAGAAAAAGGTGACGATATTGCTTTTAAAGTAACTTTTAAAAACAAATAAAAAATAAACATAAAATACTTTTCACTGATACCACCATCTTTGTTTTCTCACAGTTCAATTTGTAGACCCATATTACGTAATACATTATAATGTAGGCGTTATAATCCAACCACATATAAATTAGTCGCTTGTTTTCACTTTCTGTTACTTGTGGTCCACTCTCACTTTTAAAGGAACACGAAAAGGGCAGCCATCTCACTCGGGTCTTGAGAAAGAATCGACGAAAGGGTGTGTGAAAAATTCATTCATGGGCAGTGGCGGCTCTGTACGGAAGTCTCATCGGTAATATACATCGCTTCAAACTACCGAATGTACTAATTAAAACATTAGGTTGGTTTTCTTCTCTTTCTGAAGATATAAAGTTTAATTTTCTTATGTTACTTCGCTCATGAGCAGCCTCTGTGTAGGGGAAGGATGAAATCAAACACTTTGTCCCACTTAAAAAATGTTCAGATCATAATGTGCGGGCATTTGGTGCACGGAGTTCCGGGTTCTATTCCAGGTGGAAGGTCTTGAAATTTGACATTTAAACTCCCCGTCTCATATAGTCTCGGTGCTAAAAGGGGTTCTAAACTCCAGTCCAGCCGACCAATCAACATTCAAATATAAAGGTCATTCAACACTATGCAATTACTACATGCAGCCCGTCCTTCAGTGTCCCAATTCATCTAATTCTACAAGCTATGTGCATTGAGCAGTGCCATTGGATATCCATGTTCCACGTAACATAACATGGAAATTTTGATAATGTCTAATGGGCTTAAAGTATTTATTTTTTACACACACACCACACACACCGCAGTCCCACAATTACGCACCGAGGCTAAAAGAGACGGTGATGATGAGACATTATAATTTTGGAGTGACGAAAGTGGGATGAAACGGGAAGACTCGAGAAAATCCACGCACACGGTGTTTGTCCACCACAAAGCGCACTTTATGTGCACTGGGATCAAACCAAGAACTCAGGCGCCAAAAGTGAGCGCTATACCACAGAGCCACCGTTGCCTCTTAAAGTATTCATTACAGTGGCGTACCCAGAAAGGGGACTCTGGGTTTAACACATATCTTTAACAAGTTATTATAAACATTTATTTAAAAAATGCACATTTACCACATTTTAAAGATTAACATACCACAATTATGCTCTGTGGCTGAGGGAAAAAGTGATGTTGATAATTGACGAAATGGTGGAATGAAGAAAAAAAGTTGGAGTAAAAGGGAAAACTTGGAGTAAACTTACGTATACGGTGTTTGTTCCATTACACTTGACTACTTGGCGCAAGCTGGGATTTAAGCAGGGATCCAACACACCACAGGTGAGCGTTTCACCACCTCTTTAGAAGCAGACTTTGTTGAAAATTCTATGATTTTCATGGATATTCAAACCATGAATGAGTTTCATCTCATAGGTCTCAGCCTAACTCCCTTACACTACTAGATTACACTACATCAACTTGCTGAGCTATAAGATATGTGAGTATGAATTACCGGGATGGATGATTTTTTTTCCTCAATCACATGTTGATCCCTGCCATAAAGAAGCTTACTGAAGCATTCTATCTGGGATGCTTGTTCCCAGGGCCGGATTTAATGTTATGACCCCTAGGCCTAAAGATGTTTATCACTTGTGACCGCAATATACATTTTTTTTTTTACAAAATTAAAAAAAAAAAACTTATTTTACGCATGCGTTTGTTTCAACAATTTTGTATAAATTTTGATAAATTTTGGTGTGATATTGTAAGGATATTGAAAGGTGCACTGCGCAGAAGCGATGCACGGGAGTGCACCGCGCAACAGAAAACTGAGTTACGCGCCCGGTCCTACGTAACTGTCTACGGCAAGTACAAAGTTAAAATTTTATTCAATTTCAAACACTAATGATTGAAACCAATGCACTTGTTAAAGGAATTAGTACTTAGAGGGCGCTTACATTATCTTTAATCATATTATTATTATTATTATTATTATTATTATTATTATTATTATTATTATTATTATTATTAATAATAATAATAATAATAATAATAATAATAATAATAATAATAATAATAATAATAATAATAAATTTTTGTTCAATGTGAACCCCCTACGACTGGTGGTAAATCCGGCCCTGCTTCTTCCCCCTCCCCGAACCATATTCAATGATAAAATTGTTTGAGTTAATTATCAAATTTTACTCTAATTTACTGTTTTTTTTTCTGCAATTTCAATTCTCTAACTGTATTCAGAAATGAAAGATGTAAGCTATTCACTTTGGCTTTTAATTTTATAATCACAACTGAAACATTATACACTTTTTTGATTTTTTTTAAAAAATCTAACTACATAATGTTTTCATCGTCGCCCAAGTTATAACTGTTTTATTGTGCCGATAATTGCGATTTACAAACTTATTTTCGTACCCTTCAGTCTGCCGTTGGAGGAGAATTTGGTTGACGTGTTATATTAAGTACGTATAACGAAGTCCTGTATGAATTTGTAAACGTCTTACAGTGTACATGTACAATGTAATGTAAGCTACTTTCAGTCAGTGTTGTCATTTGGAAACCCCTGAGTTTGAGAAACATGTTTCTTTTTTTTTTTAATGTACATTCATGTCCAAAATTATTGTCGCATGTCTATAAATATGTTGTTGTAGGAATATAATTTGATAAGAAATTAGCTCTGTATTTATTATAATGTTAGTATGTGTATAATCGGCAAAGACATGTATGCGGCAAATTTCATGTCAAAAGAGTAGTAAATAAGAACAATAAAACGAAAACAAAACTTTCTTGTCCAATTAGCAACATTTTGTTTTACTCATTCTAATTTTCGTATTTATAATTCTTTTGCTATGAAATTTACCACAAATATACATTTCCCGATTATACACATAGTATCAGTATTAAAAGTACACTGCAAAATCATTATCAAATTATATTCTTACAAGAAGACAGTTATAGATATGCGACAATCATTTTGGACATGAGTGTATATTATTGTACACTCATGTCCAAAATGATTGTGAAACTCGTGAAATTCGTGAAACTCTTACATCAGTGGGCAATCTTGCTAATCCCTTGGCAAAACTTGAAATAACACTGCAAACTTATTCTCGTATTCTGAAATGTTACAATATGATATCGCAAGCAATGCATAGTTAATTTAGATATTGTTGCTAAATTTATTGATTTAATAAATTTCTTGTCTATTACTCTTGTCAGATGATAATATTTAAGCCTATATATGTGTGCTGGGTAGAGCTCATTGTCTCATTTTATCCCGACCCCAAAAATTAATAACCTAATTCGCACACTGAAGATATGTATACAAAAATCCTGAAATCGTGTGAACTTGAATGGTTGAAACTGTCAATCGATGAAATTCTGTTTACGCCACTGATTTATAGTATTATTTGTAAAATGAAGACTATCTAGTTTGGCCTGAAAAGAAAACATAGGTGGCAACACTTTCGATTAGTCTTGTGGAAGATAACACCGTGGGATAGAGGGAGCTTTTCTCCTTTCGAAGTGTCGTCACCGAAATTATTATCGAGTTATTACATAACGAGAAGAAAACGTAACCACTCCGTAAAAACCACTTTCTTTCTTGCAAGAGAAAACATACATACATACATACACAGAGAGACATTACAAACAGCCTGACCTTGAATATCTGTTCACGTCGACGTGAAGACAAAAGACGCTCGAAATATATTCTTTCTTGTCTGTTGAATTTAAAAGCGGAACAGGAAGGTGGTTCTTTTTTTATATATACAAAGAAAATACATAAAAAGGCAAGGTGAAAGTATACAGTAATATGAGTTTATATGCTTAATAAATTATAAAATATTTAGATAACTTTATATATATTGAGTTACGTCATTTATTCATGTCTGTATTGGATTCCTTTTATTCTTCCTTTCTTTTCAAATCTAAGGTAGAAAGTGAATTTTTATTGACTGTATAATCAATTCTGTAGCTTCCCCCCCCCTCAAATAAGGTATCTTACTGTTTCTTTGGGGTATGACTGGATTAAGACCTTTATCACTTAAAATATTTTGGTGCCCCCATATACTATGCGTTGATTGAGTTGATTTGGAGTGTAACGTCCCTGCCAACGGCGAGGCTATATGAGGCGGCGGGACTTAGTGATTAACATGGAATCCTAACCACATGAGCTCCCTCCAGGAATCGAACCCGGGTCCCCCCACATCATGCTCCCATATAAGTATAATTCCAAATATAAACAGTAACGAACCATGAAATAAAAACTGTATTTATCGAAATTAAGCAAAACTTACAATAAGATGGAAAATAATGTTTATTTTGTGTATTTCCATTTTACCAACGAATTTAAAAGGTTTGTTACTGAATTCTCTATGTCAGTGTGTGAGTGAGTCTGTTATTTGAGAATTTTTCAATTTTGAGCCCTCCATTAGATAGAATATCAAAAACTATTTGAGAAAGTAATGGCATTTTTCGCGTCACTCTTACCGTCCCCGAGATATTGGCCAAATAAATTCCGATTTTGGGGAAATTTAAGAAGCCAAATCTCGGGAACCGTAAGTCATAGAGAGATCATGTAACCGGTGGCCACTGGCCAACTGGCAACCATTCCCCAGATATTGGCCAGAAAGGTTTGGATTTCGGGAAATTTAAAGAGACATATCTCGAGAACTGTAAGTCATAGAGAGATGATATATTGCGAATTTTTCAATTTTGAGGCATCCATTTTGACTACAATATAATGATAAATTTCATATTCTTTAAATAGCCGTTTTACATGTCGATTATAAAATTCACCTCCTAAATTTTTTCGTATCTTAAACACGGGCAACTTATTTTTTAAAATTTATTTAAAAAAATTTTGTTATTGCTTCTACAATTTCAGGACTGACTTTTTAACGGAACACAATATGCATATCATGAGAAAATATCAATACAACGTAATATACACTTGTAATTATTATTATACTTTGCAATATTTTGCATATTTGCTAAATTCATTTGTAATGTTTGTTGTCTTCTCAAAACAACATATCGTAGAACGTTTTAACAAACTCTTAAACAAAACATGTGGAAAAAATTTTTGAACTCAAGGAAATTATAAATGGATAGATATATAGTACTACAAGAATCGTTTAATGAGTACAATAATAAAGTACATAGAACAATTGGTAAAAAAAAAAGCTTCTAGAAGTTAATAAGAAAATTTAATTCCTTTAAAGTTCGTTCTGGCCATACTCTTAGAGCACTTGCAAAGTCTTTGAACAATTCTCAATCATTATTATTACAAATCGTTACTCGCACTTCTAGCATCACTATTATTTTTACTTCCGCCAAGGACGTTATGTTTTTGACGGTGTATGTGTGTGTACTTTTCCACTCCTCACGTTCTAGTACAGAAAGCAGACCTATACAAAATTCACCGACTGCGCACAAAGTTTCCTGTGGTTTTATTTAGGCTATATGGAGAGATATTCCACCTCGATTTCATTACCCTCGATGGATTCTACATTCTCTGTGTACTCTTGTTATTATTGTATAAGCAGGCCCATATTTAGGTAAGTGCTATTCTGTGCTCAAGCACAGGGCGGCAGAATTTAGGGGGCGGCAAAATTTTGGATTTTTTAAAAGATTCACAATAAAGTAATATTTAAAACTAGCAACCTGCAGTGTCCCGCGCAAGCGCGAGAAAATATGTTAATATGTTTAATTCGCTCTAATTACAGTAGTTACTAATTAGCTAGCTTATCTGATTATTTTAAAAAGTCATCCTCTCCCATCTTCACCACACGGAATGAGGATGAACTAGAACATCACGAAAAATGATACCGTTAAACTCAGCGACCTCGGAAATTATGAATTCAACACTAATATCTGTCGTTTTAGATTATTTTTAAAATCTCACCCCTTCCCTTGGGAGTGGAGTGTGACCTTGAAGTTGAATTGGATTAAAACTCTCACTATTCATCTCAGCGACCCCAAAAACTATGAACTCAACTCTATTATTGATCGTTTTCGACTATTTTTAGAATGTCCCCATGTTATTCTTATGGTAAATTTTGTAACTTGTAATGTCTACTTAACAAGAGCTGGTATGTTTACAAAATTACAGCTTGATTCCTTGTTTGAGACATAAGTTTGTGCGGTGAAGGGGGGGGGTCGGAAAATTATTTACAGCACAAGGGCGCACAATATATAAATATGGGCCTGTGTATAAGACCTATGTAGACCTATGTAATCATTTAATGAGGGGGCTCGTTTTGTGTAGTGTTTGCACTATGTGGCCCATAGAGCATAAATAAATAAATGCACGAATACAGCTCACATCAGGGGCGTCATTTAGGGAGGACAGGAGGGGGCAATTGCCCCCCCCAAGAGTTTGACGACTACATATGCTTTAATAGATTGTCTACTAATATACTAGTACAAAACGTGAGATTCTTATGTCAGTGGTGCTCTCGCCCCTCCCAAGCGAAGTTTGAAATGACGCCCCTGGCTCACATACTCCTAAATCAGTACATCGGAAGAGAGAGTTCAGGATATGAAAGACTTGTCTGTTACAGGAATGTGGAAAAATTGCTGATTTGGTAACTTGGTAGTTAAGTACACTACATGTATGCTTTCAGAGTACGCGGTCCTAGGTTAGATTCCAGGTGGATATACTTGTTTTGGATGGTATTGCCTCATATGCCTAGATTTGGGAAAATGACATACAACTTCATTTACTCAAATCAAATTGAATTATTGATATATTTTAGGTGAGAGAAACATGATTGAAAACTGACATGCATATTTTATTTCCACAAATGTGCAGGGTCGTGCCGCGGGGGGAGGGTGAGCGGGGCGACGGCCCCAGGCGCCGAAGTAAGGGGGCGAAAAATTGGAAGAAAAAAAGAAAAAAGAGAGGAAAAAATACTTGGAGTATATGTATGGGGGCGCCGTCGTATACTCTCGCCCCGGGCGCTGATTTTCCACGGCATGGCACTGCAAATGGATCTTGCATCGTTTGGCCTAATCCTCGTTTCGCCTAACCAATTATCTGACACTTTTATGACAGATAAAAGATAAGCTTTATCTCCGCCATTTTAGGCTAAATAAGGATACTCGTTTGGCCTAATCCTTGTTTTGCCTAAGATGGTGGACTAGAAAAACAATCGTGGAGATAAAACTGGAGGGAAATTTTTCGAAAAATAAATATTCCCTACTATGTGAAGAACTGAGAAATACAAATTAGTTTTCCCATAACTAATTTCTAATAGGACTATTTGCTTTGGGGAAAGTGTTTCGACAATTGTACAGTTACTTTTTCGTTCCATTTTGAGAACATTAATGCCCCCACAGGATGTATAGTGAATATATTTGACATGAGAGAAACACAAAAAGTTACACCTGTTATTAATTTTGTTTAAAGGTGAGTGCTGTTCAAAAGTAACTTTTTGTTTGCAGTTTGTTTCCAAATATCTGATATTGTCAAATGGTACTGCTAATCGGTACGTTAAAGGAAATATAGTTTGTGTATTTTTTCTTATGTAGGTGCAAAAGTTATTAAGTTGTTATATTAAGTTGATATTAAGTTGTTATATTGTAGGTTTTGCTGATCTTTCAGACGATTTCATTCCAGTTTCAACGCTTTTTTGAAACTGTTAATGCATTATAAGAGATCCAATTGTGATTCTATTGTAATTACAATTCGTATGAAATTTGTAACTATTTCGAGCTAGATCTGACAAAAGATCCCTAAATTTGCTCATAACTTAACAATGGACAACTGTGATCGCAATGAGTGATTTGTGACATATCGCTCCGCTGACAAATTGCTCTTTGGATAATTCCACAATTCAAACATCTCAATGTGTTACTGACAAATAAAGAAGAAAAATATATTTCATTTCTTATTATTACTTTTGAAATTACAACTTTTGAGTTGAATTTCTACTTGTTTCACATACTACCGGGAATGCCCATAGCATAAGTCTCTGAGATGCACAATGAGATTGAAATCCGGGCTTCTCGGTGGTTGTTTCAGCAGAAAGAAGTTGAATGCCCCTCCAAACAGATGATGGCCAACCGGGATCTGTTACGAGGGTGGTTGTCCTGCTGGTACACACCATTTCCACTCGTATGACAGAAATAAAGATATAGTTGACTCTGGTGATCGTACTTCGATACAATACGGGTGAATAGTAGGTATCAAAGGTCCAAAACATTGCTTACAGAAAAACACTATAAATCAACATGGTCTCCGTTATCTTATACAATTCCAACCTGACATGATTTCGTTGGGCTGGCACCAAATTATAGATCACTATCGGCGTGATGAGATTGAAATCGAGTCTCATCGCACCAGGGTTTAAGCCAGCTGTTAAAAAAAAAAAAAAAAAAAAAAAAAAAAAAACTGGTTTAAACCAAAAAAACGAAAAATGTTCGTAAAAGTGTAAGTGTTCGTAAAATCTTGATGAACACACATTTATGGGTTATCACGTTTCACTCCCGTATATTATTCGTATTATATTCAGACCTAAATTTCCCATTTATTACTCAAAAAGATTATACTACAAAAGCAACTTTTGTACTTTTTTATAAGTTTATGAATGCTTCTTTTGTGTTTTTTATAATAGTTTGTTATTATTGTTATGCAATTTCAATCAAAGAAAAATTCTAAATATTGTTTCGTTTTAATAATGTTTACTATTGATAAAATACATCGAAATGCTGTAGTTTTTTGGGGAGAGGAGGGTTCATACAAATCCCACGAGAGACATTTATTGAAATCAGAAGTATCTTTGGTATTTATTTATGTATAAATGGGCCAGAGCCAAAGTGGACTCAAATAATTCGTATCTTTATTCACTTTTCTTACAGATATGCAAATTAAGTCTATTTCTTCTTCTTCTCGTTGTATGTCTCTATCTTGGACTAATGAATGAACTAACTTGAACTAAATTAGTTCTTCTGTACTCTGCATCATTTTGAAATTGTCCATATGTAATTCTGTATAATGGTTTCACTTGTGCAACTGGTTATCTTTTTGTCCTTCTGAAATGACTCTTGACGGTTACATTAACAAGTACCGTACCTAAAGATCAGCACAAGGTATTTTTAGCAGGAGTCCTTCATGAGTGAGTCGGCAGACATATCGCATTTGAGGTCAATTAGTCCCGGTTTCGAGTTCAAATGGAGGACAATTTCTCTCGGATGTAAGCCGAGAAGCGGTTTGATTCGCTTTAAGCTTATGTGACCTCTTCCAGCATAATCCGGTTGTTGCATAATAACACCAAAATGAAACAAACTTATTTCTCTCCATATGTGATATAAATACATACAGCAAATTATTTAAACAGAAAACCTGTTTTAAACTCAAAAAATATCGGGTTTAAACAAACAAACAAAAGGGGTTATTGTTTTTTTTTTTTTTTTTTTAAACATGGTTTTTGCCAACTCTGCATCGCACCATGCTACTCGTTTTTATGGTCCAGTCACGACATTCTGTTGTCAGTGTAAAATATTAACCGTAGTGGCATATAATGACAAGTAGTAACCTCGTGGGTTATCGGCTTCTGAAGTCCATACGATGGAGCGAACGTTGTCTACTAACTATCCGTCTGAACCCCTTTTTCAGTTGGGTGTCCGTCTTGGCTAAGGTTTACTGGTGTTCGGTGCAGTAAGCAAAGTTATGAAAATATTCATACCTTGTTCTCTTACATGTGAGTTTCTTTTTACATTGTTAAATTTCTGTAGATTTCCAAATTATGCAAATTCAATATTGGTTGCTCTGGAAACCTTAGTTGGAAAGCTATTATTTCCAAATAGTATTCAATAGAAGAAGCCATTTTAACAAGTTGAAAATTGAGATTGAAATATGTGCCAATTACCAAAACTTGTTAAATCCATCATGGTAACAGATGCAAAACCAGTTAAATCCCTCTTCCATATTCAGTTTCATAAACTGTTAAATCCCAAACCTGCAAATAACCTAATGAGAAAAGCAGAATCAAACCCGGTTAATTCCATATTTTAAACAATTTGATGTTTGGTACTGTAATCTATTAAGTTAGTAAGTAATCTGTTAAGTAATCTGAATATTTATTGCAATTCTTCGTAAATCATTCGAAATTTTATTTGGCAGAATTTGAAGTGTGTGCTTTTATTTTTTTTTATTTTTGGACTGAAAATTAAAAAAAAAAAAAAGAAAATGAAATCTTTAGTGTTACGTCCCACCACGGTTATGCCGGTTAGGCTAAAGCAGACGGTGATGATGAGAAATGAAGGAAATAGTGGAATGAAGAAAATGGGAGGAAACGGGAGAACCCCGAGAAAACCCACGAGCACGGTGTTTGCTCACCACAAAGTCCACATGGCGCGAGCTGGGATCGAACCAGGGTCCCCAAGCACCGGAGGTGAACGCTGTACTACTGAGCCACCGCGCACCCTGGACTGAAATTGGAGACACTATACGCCTTAACCTAACTGTTCGTGAAACTTTTCTGTGCTTATTTGCTTTTCTTTAATAATTACTAGACAAATGTACGCAAAATCGAAAGAAAACGATACTCTAAGCAGCGATGATCATAATTTTGTTATCAGACAACACCAAAATTGTCTAGAAAACGTACAAGACAAATGAAAAACTGGAAATGAAATGTAGCCAAAAAGACAAAGTGAGTGGACTATCTATGGTTAAAAGTAGTTTGTTTTGTATTTCAGGGTAACTCTTTACTTTGAACAGAACATTGTTGGATTAGGTTCTTCTCCAAACGGTCTCTTCAGCTTCAGCAGAACCTCTTTCTTAAAATGTCTCGTGTCAGTTATCATTCAAAATTATAACATGCTTCTGGTACAACATGTTAAAAAATTTTGCCACTTATTTACCATTTCTGATTCTCTTTCTGCCACTGTTTTGCTCAAACTCAACATTTGCACATTTTGTTTTGCTATATTTCAAATTTATATATTTTGATAATTGGCAAATTAATATTCACCCTATGTTAGTCCATAAAATGTTACAATCTCTTCCAAAATATAGTCGTTCAGTTTAGAAATGTATACGGATAGATATAATTAACTCCGTTTGTAGTTACGAAGGGTTTGACAATTGAAAGCAGCTCAAAGCTCACGTTTTACAAAGAGTTTTTTTAAGGAATAGAAAACCGAGACTTAGTGATGCACCAGAGGACGACGACGATATGGATTTCCATTTAGTAGATGATGATGGAGAGGAGGTTACATAATTCAATTTTTTGCACATTTGGATCCATTGTTTTCAATTTAGAACAAAATTAATGTAGCATTTATGTATCCATATTCATTTGTGCCAATCTTGTGCAATGTATAGTTGATAATACATCCCCCCCCCCCAAATATTTTAGTAGGCATAATACTGATTTCTGACTCTGGCTCTCTTTTTGATAGATTTTGTATCTTGAGCCTCAGCAAAAATGGTCGCTCGTCCAGATGCAAAAGCTGTTATTTCCATTTACATACGCAAAACCTGTTAAATCCAAACAATTTTCTTCAATAACGCAATTCACAGACTAGTGTGATTTAGTGCTCTCAACGGGTCGGGTCGGGTCGGGTTGAAGACCGACCCGACCCGACCCGTGACCCGACCCGATGACCCGACCCGACCCGACTGACCCGAACCGTGATCCGATCTGATTGACCTGACCCGATAACCCGACCCGAGCTGACCCGGTTGACCCGACCTGATAACCCGACCCGAATAACCCGACCCGACAACCCGACCCGAGCTGACCCGATTGACCCGACCCAACAACCCGACCCGAATAACCCGACCCGACAACCCGACCCGAGCTGACCCGACTGACCCGACCCGACAACCCGACCCGAGTAGCCTGACCCGACAACCCGACCCGAACTGACCCGACTGACCCGACCCGACAACCCGACCCGAGTTGACCCGACCCGTAACCCGATCCGAGTCGGGTCGGGTCGGGTCACGGGTCGGGTCGGGTCAACCCGACCCATTTGAGAGCACTATGGTCACGACACTGGGTGAACGCCAAAGTGCACTCACATTGGGAAACTAGTTTTAAAAGCATTATTTTAGAAAATAAAGCATAACGCATAATTTAAAATATATAGCACAATTCTTGGAAAATTCTCTTTAACTGAAAGTTTAACATACTGTGTTAATATTTTTTAAAGCCAATATTTACAATGCAAAATCATTGAGAACATAACAATGCAACAATGAAAAGCTTATTTTCATTTCTGTAAACTTTTCGGTGTAATCCTTTGATATAGAGAAAAGAAAGTAAACGAAGAAATTTTTCCGCCAACAATGAATAGTATGCAAGAACTCCATACCATATTGTTCGAGTGACAACGCCAGCTTTAAGTTGTTAGGGGGGCAAAGGAGGGGCAGATACATTTTCGGGGGCGGCTATTTGCCATACCAAAAATAACTTATTTATTACGTTTGACTTATTTTACATTACATTGTGTATTTCGTTGCTGTTTTTATGTTAGATCTATATGATTATAAATTAAACTTATTTCAAATAAAATTTGTAACTAACAAATAAATAACGTCTGCACATGAAATATTTTTCAATGAAACTTTTGAAGCCTAAACATAAATTTCGTCTATATGCTACGTATCACTCTCTCTCTCTCTCTCGCTTTCGGGCTTTGCTAGCTTTCGGGAGGGGGGCTTTGCCTGGAAATGTGAAAATTCTGCAAGATATTTACTTTACTTTACTATACTAAGTAAGATTTCGGGGGGGGCTTAAGCCCGGAAGCCACCCCCCTAAGTACGTCACTGTATATATATATATATATATATGTAGAGAGAGAGAGAGAGAGAGAGAAAGAGCCAGAGAGAGAATTTACGAGGAGCTGCTGAAAATGTCGTAGTCCAATCCAGAAGGAGTGTAGGTACTAGGTAGAAAAATGAAACCGTAGTTTAGAAAAACATATCTCTGTATGTACAAATATAAATTTTCATATTAATAAGGAAATTCTTATTGTTTCTCAGGCCTCTGAAGTGATTATGTGTGCCCAAACAGATAATTTCACTAACATCCAGATTCTTACTGTTATAACATTTTTGTTCCACCAAGGAAAGTCACCGAAGTAAATTAATTAGGAAATCAGTGAAACACCACGGGACTCTCCTCCGTTATATATAGTAGTGAAGAAGTAAGTGGCTTAGTATAAACGTAGCAATTTCTCAACAAATTATGCTTTACATCCAGGATGATTAAAAGCAATGACTCTTCCTGGAATCATGGATGCAATTTGTGACATTATTCTTGAAAATTGCAGCATTTCAGCCAGTGGTGGTGGTGGATATAGCCCGGGGCCGGAGGGCCTAGGCCACCCCAGTTTTTGTGTGACAAAAATAATTTAAGCTATTTATATTTATTATAGTCTGAGGTCTGCACCCCGCTTTCTCAGTTTTTACCTTCTCAGAAAAACTTGTGTCAGTTATTCTGGGCATTTCTTTGGAACTCGTCGGTAGCATAATTCAGAATGGCTTGGGTATGCGCAAGTTCTCGGCATAATGGGTTCCCAAAATATATGTCAGGATAATAAAAGGGTAACGGCATTAAGAGAAGTATTCTTCCCATTTGACCGTAATGCTGATCAATTTCGCTGACGAATAGTAACCATAGATGAAATATGGTTGTACCACTATGATCCTGAATCGGAACAACAGTCAATGGAGTAGTAGCACTCATTTCTCCATCGCCCCAAGAAGTTCAAGACACAGAAGTAGGTTGAGAAACTGTTTGGAACATTCTTCTGGTATAAGTATGGACTGGTAGACTACCTCCTCAATGGTCAGATATTTAATCCAGAATCTCTACATTACTTACAAAACTGAAAGAAAAATTCAAAGTTCAACGCTGCGGAAAATGAAAAGAAAGGAATTCTGTTTCTTCAGGAGAATACACCTGTCCATCAAGCCCCTGCGAACATAACTGACATAGCATAATCCAGGATTTCAATGTCTAGATCATCATTCTTATTCCGCAGATTTAGCTCCGTCTAACTATTACGTGTACTTATTTCCCAAACTTAAATAACACTTGAAAGACGCCATTTTAGATCTGATAGGGGTAGTGCTACGAACAGTGGTGCGAGGAAATCTAGATTTTTTTAACTTTTCTGCAAAAGCTGGAGCACTGTACAAGGTAGTATATTGACTCTCGGGGGAAGAGAAGAAGAAGTAAAACTTCACCAATCCACGTGCACTCCTTCTGGGTTGGGCTACGAATTTTTCAGCAGTTCCTAGTCAATATGGTAGACGTCACGTCAGTACTTTGAAACAAAATAAGTAAAGGAGCACTAGTATAAACCAATTACTAACTAAAGATCAGCACTCTGACAATACATTTTATTGGGAATCAATTTCATTCCATAATTTTATTATCATTTGCAGGAAGGGAAAACACAACTCTTTTTATCTCCTTCAAAAAATTAAGCCCTGGTAGTTGCAAACTAAGCTGTTATAAGCACATCCTCTGAATATTGGAAGCCGAGAATAATGTTTCAGAAAAAAGAAGTTTTAAATAAAACAAAATATGAAACTGAATACTTAAAACCTGGACAAATACAAACAAGTTACGTAACTGGTTTCACCTTTCTTTTGTTTCCAATCGAAGTTGATCCAATGAGAAGAAAACAAGTCGACCAAATCTACTATTGTTCGCTAGGCACAACTTCTAGTTTTGTTCTAAATCCAGACTCCATATTGGCGTAGATATTAATATTACAGTCGATTGGTAAAATCAATCTTCCACATTTAAAAATTAAAGTACACACAAGTACAAAAATAAGCATTTATCATAAAAACACTAGCTGCAAGTGTTCAAAATAGATTTATGGTTTATATAAAATCAATTGAAAATTGCTATTTTTAATTAGGCAGCTAGTGAAAAACAGCAGCTTTCGACTCCAGCCGAGTTTAAACTCAACCTAAACTCAGTTGACCAAAGTGAACTGACCCGACTGACCCGACCCGACAACCCGACCCGATAACCCGACTGACCCGACCCGACAACCCGACCCGATAACCCGACCCGAGTGACCCGACCCGATAACCCGACCCGATTGACCCGATTGACCCGACCCGACAACCCGACCCGAGTTGACCCGATTGACCCGACCCGAATAACCCGACCCGACAACCCGACCCGAGTTGACCCGATTGACCCGACCCGACAACCCGACCCGATTAGCCTGACCCGACAACCCGACCCGAGCTGACCCGACTGACCCGACCCGATAACCCGACCCGAGTTGACCTGACCCGACCCGACCCGTAACCCGACCCGAACTGACCCGACCCGTCGGGTCGGGTCGGGTTACGGGTCGGGTCGGGTCAACCCGACCCGTTTGAGAGCACTAGTGATTATACAGCTTTCGACAGACCAACACTCACACTGTTTTTAATTTTTTAATGTTCTCTAGTTTCTAATGTTATTTTACAATTATGACGTGTTTAAACAGTTTTTCTCGATTTGTCACAAATTTTAAAATGTGAATTTAACGGGTTTTGCTATTCGCCTACTCATATATATTCGTATACATCCATGGTCCTAGTAAATACATAAAGGAGTTTTGGTAATCCTAACTCCTCGAAAATAGTTAATATAATATTAATATATATATTTTGCATTTCTTAATTCTTAATTCTTTATATACTAGGGAATTTTCTCTTATACAATTTCCCTCTAGTTGAATTTTCACGATTTTTTCGTATTGTCCGCCATTTTAGGCGTAACGAGGATTAGGCCAAACGAGGATCCTTTTTTTGCCTAAAATGGCGGACACAAATCTTATCATTCATCTGTCATAAAAGTGTCAGATAATTGGTTAGGCGAAACGAGGATTAGGCCAAACGTGGCGACACGCTGCAAATGTGTGTAAGTGTGTGTGTGTGTGTGTGTGTACACGGATCACCAGTGCAAGAGCGCACCCACAGAGCGGATCTTCCCCCTAAAAAGAACTTCGTAGCTCAACATATATTTGTACACTTTCTTAGTAAAATTATGATTGTTTAACAAAGAAGAGATTGACGATTGACGTAGCAAGAAAATTTGATCTTACATTTCACCTGTACTCTTTCTTTTATAAAAACAATCTAGTTATATCATTTTTTTAAAAAAAAAAATTGAAAATATAGCTAGTAATAATATAAGTAATTGTAGTAATTTACAATTAATTATTTTTTTCGGGTGCAAAATAATAGTACATAGATGTAGTGGCTTGTAGTAGTGTTGAAGACCCCAAAGCTTGCACCTCTCCCATAACAAACATTTCTCGGTGTGTGCTTGCTCTAATGTACATAGATAATTTTGCAGAAAGGTAAAGGTTAAACAACGTAACATTCTAATTATTTTGCAGAGAAAAGAAGATAAGACATCGTAAGCTTCTGGTTATTTTACACAGAAGTACAAATTTTAAACAACGTAAGTTTCTGGTTATTTTACACAGAAGTACAAATTTTAAACAACGTAAGCTTCTGGTTATTTTACACAGAAGTACAAATTTTAAACAACGTAAGCTTCTGGTTATTTTACACAGAAGTACAAATTTTAAACAACGTAAGCTTCTGGTTATTTTACACAGAAGTACAAATTTTAAACAACGTAAGCTTCTGGTTAATTTACACAGAAGTACAAATTTTAAACAACGTAAACTTCTGGTTATTTTACACAGAAGTACAAATTTTAAACAACGTAAGCTTCTGGTTATTTTACACAGAAGTAAATTTTAAACAACGTAAGTTTCTGGTTATTTTGAAAGGACGAGAATTAAACTGACAAGAGCATTTGGTTTACTTGCTGATAAAAAGAACAGTTTAAACGGTGTAAGTTTCTGATTTATTTTGCAGTGAAAGAAAATTTACACGACATAAGCCTAAGATTGTTTACACACAGAAGGAAAAACTACACGACGGAAGTTTCTGCTTAGTGTTCCCCACGAGACTATTTTTTCTCCTCGTCTCGAATCGAACGAAAACGAAACAAGAGTCGAAATGAGAAGAATACCCTTTAAAATTCCAAGCGAAAGGTGAAAACATGACAATTTTCATCTCATCCTTGAGACAAGACGAGAAATTTCGAGAGTTCCATGGACAACACTAGTTCACGGGAGCTTTAGATCTGAAACACTATTCTAGTGTTGTCTGTGTCATAGTATAAAAACCATAAACTGATGACGTGATTAAACGAATACAAGCAAGAGTATTTACTAACATTTAAAAGTACGGAGCCATTACACAATATATTTCAATAAGAAATGTGGTTTAAATGTTTTATTAAAATTATCATGGACCTCTCGTTGTGCGGAAGAATTATGCTAGTTTCTAGATGGAATGAAGAAAAGAAAAAATCGGAACACAAATTTTATACAGAAATTTACAGAACAAGACAAGAAAATCATCCCGTCTCATCTCGTCTCATGGATAACATTATTTCTCATTCCTTTAAAGAAATAGAAAAATTAAGCGACGTAAGCTCACGATTATTTCACACGTAGAAGGGAAGTTGACACGTCGTAAGCTTCTTTTGATTTGCAGAAAAGAAATATTTAAACGACGTCAGCGACTGATTTATTTTACAGGAAGGAAAGTTTAAATAACATAAGCTTCTGATTAATTTTGCAGAAAAAAAAAAGTTTAACGACGTAAGCTTATGGTTATTTTGCATCTGGTGTTCTTCTATCTTATCCTTTAACACTACCTCTATAAGTGATACATCGGCTTTTCAACTTGCTAAGTAAGAAATTCGATGAGTGATATTCCTTTATAGGTGGGATTATGTTTAGGATCTCATGTAATCTCACTCATACAGGCTGTCTGGTAAGGAACTACAGATATTTTCGGATGTGCTAGGAAAGGTCATACTAAGCCAAAAAATTTCATATGAACATATGGTCTGCTGCCTCTTGTTTCCGAGATGGAAGGCACCTTTACAGGCCCTGAAAACCTGCTGAGTTTCAGTTAATTGTATATACCACACTCTGTAGTTGGTGTAAAGTTGCAAATTTTATCTCATTCAAAAGGTAATAAAGATTATCAGATTATTGAAAGTATGCCTAAAGGAGGCAAGTAACAGAAGGAAATTTTTTAAAAATCCTCTAAATCTTTTCTTTTTTGCACAATTAACTTCTGTTATAGAGCTAAAAGAAACTGTAACTAGAAAAAAAAACTGTGTGGATATTACACTCTATGTCGATGATGTTAAAGGTTCACGTTGTTGACATGAACAGTACTCGAGAAAAAATCATAATGTATTTGTGTACCAGTAAAAGTAATGTTGCTTGGACCTTGCGAATATTTATTTCAATAATGTTATTTAATAATAATAATCACAATAATAATTAATGTACAATAACACTATAATGAGAATTTTATTAATAGTATAATACAAAACAGAAAATGGTAAAGTACAAAAGTACAGTGTGTACAAAAAGAGAAAGCTTGTGGAAATAGACGCAGTTTCTGCGATACAGTAAAGAAGCAAATTCAGTAAAAGAAGATACAGTAGATACCAAACACAAACGCAATGTCGGGATTTCCGGTACAGTTCATGGTATATGATCAAAGAAGATTTACAAAAACACCACCATGTTCTTCGATTCATTCTGCATTATTAGTCATTACGTGTCTTGTTGCCCGTCTGATGTCTTTTATGCGCTCCTTGATGGTAGTGAATGCCTGGATAATGTTCTGTACTAGTTCGTCTCTTGGGTTAAATCTTTGTTTGTACACAATGTCCTTCAACCATCCGCACAAGCGAAAACCCATAGGTGTTAGGTCAGGTGAACGAGGTGGCCAGTTAACTGGTCCTCCCCGACCGATCCAACAATTTCGAAATTTTGTAAGAAGTCATCGTGTAGGAAGTGCATGTAGGCTTCACCGGTCAAACGCTGAGGCAGGAAGAACGGACCAATAATTTTATCATCAATAATCCAGCCCACACATTTACCGCAAATCGTTCGTGATAATTTCTTACTGTTGTTGCCCAACGATATTCGTTACTTCAACAATGTGCGTTGTATGTGTTGTTGATCCCGTTCCGAGTGAAATTGGCCTAATCAACAGAAAGAATGACAAAACATTAGGATACGCCTCTACTCATTCACAAAACATAAAATGTTGTTCACTGTCCCGTGGTTGAAGCTGCTGCACGCTCTAAAGATGAAATGCATAGGGTCTAAAACCTATCTTCTTGAAGTACATCAAATACATGCGTACGGCGTAGTTGAAGCCGACGTGAAATCCTGGTCTACGTTATATTTCATTAAACGTAAAGAATAATGTGATCCTGATAGTATCGTTATGAAAAGCTTGGTTAGCGTATACTTCTGTATCAGTTTTATCTTAATAATAATGTATAATGTGGTCCTGCTAGCATCAAATGAAAAGTTTGGTTAGTGAATACTTCAGTATCAGTTCCATCTAAATAATAATGTCTAATGTAGTTCTGCTAGTATAATAATAATGTATACTTCAGTATCAATTTCATCTTAACCATAATGTATAATGCAGTCCTGCTAGTATTTTTTTCTATCATGATGGAAAGCTTGGTTAAGATATACTGCTCTATCAGTTTCGTTAGTCATAATGTACAATGTAGTCGTGCAAATATCATAATGAAAACCTTAGTTAGTGTACATACATCAGTATCAACTTCATCTTAATCATAATGTATAATGTAGTCGTGCTGGTATCAAATGAAAAGCTTTGTTAAGTGTATACTTCATTTTTACCTAAATCATAATGTATAACGTAGTACTCCTAGTATCATAATGAAAAGCTTGGTTAGTGTACAGTTCAATATCAGTTTTACCTTAATCATACTGTATAATATAATCCTACTGGTATCAAATAAAAAGCTTGTTTATTATATAATTCAGTACTAGTTTCATTTTGATCATAATGTATAATGTAGTCCTGCTAGTATTATAATGAAAAGCTTAGTTAATGTATACTTCAGTATCAATTTCATCTTAATCATAATATATAATGTAGTCCTGTTAGTATCATAATGGAAAGCTTAGTTGTGTACTTCAGCATCAGTTTAATCTCAATCATAATGTATAATGTAGCCCTGCTAGTATCATAATAAGCTTGGTTATTATATTCTTCAGTATCAGTTTAATCTAAAACATAATGTATAATGTAGTCCTGCTAGCATCATAATGAAAAGCTTGGTTAAGATATACTGCTCTATCAGTTTCATGTTAATTATAATATGTAGTGTAGCCGTGCTAGTATCATAATGAAAAGCTTAGTTAGTGTATATAGTTCTGTATCACCTTCATGTTAATCATAATGTATAATGTAGTCATACTAGTATCATAATGAAAAGTCTGCTTAGTGTATGCTTCAGTATGATTCATCTTAATCATATAGTCATGTTAGTATTATAATAAAAAAGCTTGCTTAGTGCATACTTCAGTATCAGTTTCATCTTGATCATGATATATAATGTAGTCCTGCTAGTATCAAATGAAAAACTTGGTTTGTGTCACTTTCACCTTGATCATAATGTATAATGTAATCCTGCTAGTATTATAATGATAAGCTTGGTTTTGGTTAGTGTATATTTCAGTATCAGTTTCACCTCAAAGTGACGCGGTTATGTTACAAAATCAATTTATATGTTCACAAAGAAAATTCACTTGTCTCGATTTTGTCGAAAACTACGTACAAGAATTTATACTCACCACATCATTTTCTTCATTCTTCATTATACCAGCTTTGCCTATTATACACTATAATTAAATAATAAATTTATTCCTGAGGAAAGCAAATCAATTGTAATATAAAACTATTATCTAATGATAGTTACTATTTTTGTAAAGTGTTTGATGAAACCAAGTGTCTAGTTGGCGAAACTGTTTCAAGATCAGTTTTTTAAATACAATTGGTTGGTTTTACTCAACAATTAGTTTTGTTATTTAATTACATTTTGTTTAGGTTAATGAGATCTCTCGGTTGGTAAATGACGCATCTTTGGACATCATTTTTCTAACGCTAATAATAATTAGTAGTAGACACTCCATTAAAACATATCTGAAAGAGGAATCGGTTTATGAAATAACTCAACACTTTTAAGACATATCTTCTTTTTTTAATTGTTTCCTCAATTTGCTACATATTGAACAAATCCATACATCTTGTTGGCTTACGTATAATACACGGAATTTTATTCTTATTTCAATTCCAATTTATACATTTTTTCGATAATTTTCTTGCTCAATTCTTTGTAAAAAAACGACACTTTCAAATGAGTTAATTCAACATTCAATATCATTTCTCATTTTTCTCAGCAATAACAAATACAAATAAATACAAATCTTTGGTGTTCGTTTCAATCATTACATAATAACGTGATGCAGCGAATGACTAAATTATCATATTGCACTTGTTCATTTTCTTTTCTTTTAAGAATAATTAAAACATATAATATATATTTATACAGAAGTATATGTATATATACATAACAATTAACATATATGTAGTGTAATAGCAGTCAGTGGTACCAGAGATGGAATCAAGGCAAAATTAATTTCGTAATTTTAAATTTGAAACAATTTATTCCTAATGTTGAATCATAAATTCGTGATCTGCTGATTGAATGTTGCAGAGTTTCATCGGGTCCAGATTTCCGTTCCCCTAAAAAAAAACTTAGTAACTCGATTAATATTTGTACAGTTCCTTAACATAATCATACATGTTTAACAGAGAAATGATTGATGTAACCGAAAGATTTGATTTTACACCTTCCTTTCCTTATAAAAACAATCCAGTTCCGTCAGATTTTCTGAGAATATTGGTGGTAGTAATTAAAAGTTAGTTATCGTCTTTTCGGGTGCAGAATAACACATTTTCAAAACTACATAGCCTAGACGTATTGGACACCCCTCCCCTAAGAAAAACTTTGGCCCGTTTCAACAAAAAATTCTAGATGCGAGCCTGTGTATGAGACGGTCTGCTACAAATTATGTCATATTACTAGTGTCAGCAACGAAAGACTTTATTAGGATGCATAAAGTATCAGTTTTAGCTTTAGTAAGTGGTTTGATTTTTCGTAAGCATTGATTTCCATGGTAACAAAAGTTTTTGCCGATTTCCTCGGAAATTGCACAGGAAAATATGATGGTGTTAAGACAACACAGTTTGCCCACCACTGTTAATATGTTATTTCAACATCAATATCATCATCTTCCAACGATGTGTTAAATATCTAATAATTGGCAGTAAGAATGCGAACTAATTATTGTTTGTTTGTTATGAGCAAAGCTTTAGGTAATATATTTTACATCCAAGTATCCAACAACGTATTATATTCCCTGTAATTCTTCACGAAAATAGTTTTGTGAGTGTATACATTTTCTGACAATATTTGCATGAGTAAAAGTCCTGCCATCTGCTGTTCGTACATCCACAATATCAAGTACGCGCGTAAACATTTGGTTTTACCAAAAAGTAACAACTAATAGAAATTTTGACAACTAATAGATAAACACGTTGAAAATGACTCTAGTACCACTGACTTAAATTTCAAAGAAATATAGTTTGTTTCTCTACCGAATATTTCAAACACAAAGGGTTGGTTCGAGAAACAATATTTAAATACAGACATCGTTTTAAAAAGGGATAACATGACCGTCTAGGAAAAGACAAAGTGCATTTATTTATTTCTTAAAAGAGTACACAAACATAAGAACATTAATTTAACTTGTAATTTTAGGTTTCGATAAGTATCAGTCCTTCTCTAAACAGAAAATTTACTGGGACTCTTTTCCCTCAGTGCAATACTTGATTCATAGAAAAGAAAATTGTCACGTTACCTTATGTCTAACTGGCTTAGTGCCCCGATCTAGCTACGTTAGGGTAAGTTGGCTAGAACTTGTCTTTGAGCAAAACACTCAAAGACAGACAGGCAGTGTTTGAAACGTTTAAAAGAAACGTTAAGACAATTTCAAACTTTAAAAGTTATTTCTACAACCAACCCCTACAAATTTTTATTTTTAAATTTAGTTTTCGTTCTTGTAGAAAACAGTAATAAAATATTAATAACAATTGGTAACTAATATTCTTTATAAATTAATAGAGAGTTTAACTAAATACTCAAGCAAGCAGATGGTATATACGAAAGGGAAAGAACTGCAGAAGTATGTATTCTTTGCACGTACATTAAAAATAACAGTACCGATAAACATGATAAATTTTTCCATGCTTTTTCGTATTCTTCTGTACAGTATATCATACAAATATCAGTACTTTCTTTCCTTACATATTACAGTTGTTAACAGAATACTTTTTTATCACCCTGTTTTCCTAGCTTATTATATATAATTATAGTTTACACTTGTTTGTATTTTAGATTAGTTTGATTATTATATGTATGTTTTTCTTTACAAATGTACATGAATATAACCACCAATTCCATCCATTCTACCTCACACATTCGCATGTTTACATTCAGAATATATTACTCTACAATCACACACACTAAAAATCCACATGTACGATTATAGACAGACATACCACACATATTGTCCTTATACATATATATATATATACGTTACCTAAGACATCCACGCTGTATTTAACACAGATCGGTTCATGGTAACTATAGATTATATTTATACATAACTAGTGCAATATCAGAATATAATGCAAGGATTATAATCCCGCAATAATGTTAAATTGTCCTTGCACTGGATGTTTCGTTTCTAGCGTACAAGCGTAAAAGAAGTGATCGCCATGTATAGTTTTGCAAAAAAAAAAAAAAATGTTGGAAGATTTAGGCACTCCAAAGTATCCTATAGTACATGGCTACGTCCATTATAATTCCATAAAAGTGATTGGAGAAAGAAATGTTCTGCTTATATTCTGAAAGCAGATTAGTATATATAGCTGATAAAATTATCTTAAGAGTCTACATCTCGGCGAAATTAAAATACCGCTAATTTTACAGTAATTATGTGATATCTTCAAATAGATAAAAGATAATTGAAATATGGAACAAGAGCGCCCTATACAATATTATTTTGCGTGAGGCACCGTTATTACACGTCACCTAGTGGCTTTCCGTTTTCAGCTGTTTAGAAACGTGAAAATAAATGCCGATTTTCAAAATGGCTCGAAATCGAAAGCAGATAAGTGAGTCGTGATAACGGTTTCTCATGTAAAATAATATTGTCTAGGGCGCTCTTGTTCCACATTTCGATTATCTTTTATCTATTTGAAGATATCACATAATTTCTGTAAAATTAGCGGTATTTTAATTTCGCCGGGATGAAGACTCTTAAATATGTAAATTTTGATAACAAAATCGAATTAAGAATCGGCTTAATTTTTTTTTTGAAATCTTCAACTTTATTTTAATTTAGATACATAAATATATACTTAATTATTTTAAAAAAGCATATAATTAGATATGGGTAAAATGTTTCAGTATCAGAAAATTTTTATTACCTTAACCCTCGCACTACCTAAGTTTTTATTTTTTTTTTTTGTAACGCGGACTACCAAAGGGGGCCATTTTGTGCCCACCAAACAAATTAGAAACTGTCATAAAAATCTATAATGATTGAAGTAAACAGTACACGTATTAAGACTAACGATAAGAGCTATTTATTAAACTGCCATCTAGAAGTGACACTTCTAAATGTCAGTCACATCTCCTACCAACAGGGCGGGGGTACCTTGTGCCCACCAACTTAAAAGAGCAAATTTTATGAGACACACTAACGTTGGATTTGAACCACAGTAAGGTATACGCTTTGGCTCAACATGTTAAGCAATAATATATTTTCTTACAATTTTAAAGGTACGATTAGAATAGTAATTACAAAATATATATTACTGAGGTATCCCCCAGTTGGTAGCCCGAGGGTTAATATGCAAATACACATTTGTTAGAAATATATAAAATTAAATACAAAAAAAATCAATAATTTAATTAACTTAAAATATGTAAATACATATTAAATTATTAAAATACGAAATATTTTGAAATAAAGAATCAGCAAATTTTAATTGACTTAAATATGTACTTACATATTTAATTATTAAAATATGGTTCTTTAGCCTAGACTAAAAATTGCAAGAATAGGAAATTTGAATTAATTTAAATATGTAAATATCATACTTAATTAAAAAAATATGGAGTGAAATATAGGTGTCAAATTGATAGTATTGGAAATTTCCATTAACTTAGACGTGAAAATACATCTTTAATTAATATAAAACGGGATTATACTTGTAATGTCGAGCTTGAAAGTTTACGTAAATACATAAGTATTTAAAATATGGAAATAAAAAAAAAAAAAACAGGGTGTTTCAAAATGAATGTCCAGATTTTAAGTCTTTGTAGTATTTAATTCGATGAACTTACAGTTATAAATAATACATCAAATGAAAGAGCAAGTCAAACAGTTTTGTACGCACGCATGCACATACATTGTTTCCTCTGTCTGCCGTTAGAAAGCGCCAGTAGCAAAGATGGCGACTAGTGAGCAGAAAGCATTTTGTGTCTTACATTTTTCAAAGACTGAATCTGTAGTTACAGTGCAGCCGTCTGTGTGGAGAATTTTGACGAGACGCTTACAACTACGTCCCTATCGTTTGCAGTTGCTACAAGTTCAACTACGGTTTACGTGCCAACTTTGCAAATGAAATGTTGCTGCATGACGACGAAGTCTGTATGGTGTCTGGATGGTGTCGTCATCAGTGATGAATCAACATTTCACATAAGCGCATCTGTAAGTTAGCAAACCGCACGAGATGGTACAGTTGCAACGAGACTCCCCTAAATTGAATGTGTTTTGTGCCATATCCCGGCAGAAAGTTATGGGCCTTCTCGCCTATCAACTCGGTGCTCACATTGAACACTTGTCATGGGCGGATCCAGGACGGACTTCTGGGGGTGGGGTCGGTGGGTTGTAATACTGTTACTTAGAGCTACTATTAAGAACTTTAAACTCTGGGATGGGTTTTATTTATATATAAAATAAGAAGGTTTCCTCTTCTTGGGGAGGGGGCGTTCTCCCCGATCGCCCCCCTTGATCTGCCATTGACACTTGTAGGAAAAACTGTTTCAGTTGCTCTTTCATTTGATGTATTACTTATAATTGTACCTCAAATGTAATAAATAGTACAAAGCCATAAAATCCCGATATTCATTTTGAAACACTCTGTACATGATTTTAAACTAAGAAAATTTTCGTCACATAGAATGAAGGTATTATTTACTTACTGTTTGTGTTAACTGTCTCTTGAATTAACACGAAACAGAGCTGAAGCCCACACAAGCATAACCGGAATTGCTACTTGCGGATCAATGTTATCAGTGTATGATTGTTTAATTTTCCACTGCTACGTATATTAGTTGTTGTCTAGGTATCCCGGTATAAACGTTACTTCACATTTTCTATTGTTGACAACAATTGTAGAATAAAAGGAAAGTGTTTTATTGTTGAAATTTACAATGGCAACAATTAAAAGGAGAAACAAGGAAGTATAAAGATATTTAACACTATTTTGTAGATAAGTACAGTGATAGTTTTGTATTTAACGCAATATGATGGATATGTAAAGACAGAATAAATATAAAATATATGTTTTGTTGAGATTGTGTTTAAAAAATAATTATATGTAAAAATGATCAAGGTATGTATAAATATGGTAGACTGCATTAATATTGTGTTAAAACATGAAAAATATAATGTCTTTTCGAGATAACATGCCACAAATATAATACCAACCAATTTTTGGCTTCATCATAAATAGCTCAGATAAACAATGGCTGTTTAGTTAGCAATATGCAGGTTGCAAATAGTTTACAGAATTGTCGTGCAGATGGCGTGAGTGTAAAAGCAAAGATATAATGGCTACTAATTGGAGTTAAGAACTAAAATAATTATTCGTTCTTTAAAGTTTAACTGTATAGCTTATTTTTGAAAACATAATTACAAAATCTAAATTTATAACAGGTCTCAGAATAATACTATTTGAGAAGTATTGTTAGTTTCATAGTAATGCCATCTAAGTGGCAAATGTATGTAATACTTGAAACCTCCACGCCATTATTGAAGTATCTGTAATACATGTGGGTTGCCTGTAGATTTATGAACTGATTCGTTAATTTGTGGTGTACTGAGGGCATCCAATACCAAGTTATGTATATATTTAGATGTATGCGTACTGTACATTTAAATCCCTTTTTCGTTTATAACTTGACCATCATATCGTTTATCGTTAGAAGTTTACATAGATCTTCATTATCGTCCTGAAGACTTTGTAGAAAAATACACATGTAACGTAATAGTACTGGTACTTGAATTTGGCCAGCCTTGATCCAAAATACAAAAGTGATTTGCGAAGTAGTAATAGACAAGTCACTATTTCTACACTTTCTCTGAAGAGCATGGGCGTTCCTAACCCTCTCGATGTTTCTGATCTTATGTTCATATCGAGTCTGCTCTTAATTTAAAGTGCAGAAATGAGCTAAATAACACATTGAAGTGTGTTTAGTTGCTGTTTTTATTTAAATAAGTGGTTAAGTGCTAATTTCTGGTGAAAGGTATCCCTGATTCGAACCTAGCCTTGAATGAAAGGATTTTTGAACATAGTTAATATAATTTGGCTCCGGCCAGTGAGGAGAGAGGGGATACGAAATTCATGCTTAAAATAGAGTATCTCACATGAGCCGGTAAGTTAGGGAGATGAAGCTTGATATATGAACTCTTCATTAAAAATTGATTATGCTTCGAAAATTACACTTCTAAAGGGGTAAAGCAGGAGCGCCAAATCTGGGGACCCGGGGGCCCGGTCCCTAATGCTCATGTAGGCACCCACGTAATTTTATGGATATGTATTTTTTATTGTATTATGAATAGGTACTTTGTCTCCAAATAAACACACATCTGAATGTTCCCCCTCCCGAGTTACAGATAAATCGGCGTCCTCGGGGTAAGGAAGCAGTTACTGTTATATTTTAATTTGCTATTTTATATTCCTAAAATGGCAAAAAATAGGAGAAGGGTTGAATCATTTAAATGTTATTGTTTTAAAATAGTCAACTGACTTGGTTCGACCTGAGATTTATCATTACACTTCAATTGAAATGAGCATCCCAAAGGGAAGGAAAAGCGGGTTGTAAGTTTTGTTGTGAAGTATAAGCACTGCATCGCTTGAAATAAGTTTGTATATAATGTTAGCATTTGGGTCAAATTGGGATTTTGTCGTTTGATTTCGATTTAAATACGCATCTTATGGAAGGAAAAGAAAATTCAAATAGATAGTTTTCCATAAATCTATTCTTTCCAGTGGCGGATCTAGCAAGGGGGCAGGGGGGTCTAGGCCCTTATTTAAGCTATTCTTTATATATTTTTGAAAGTTTATAGTACTCTCATGATATACCTACCATAGTCTGGATTCTGGCTGTACCCCCCCCCCTTCAGTTTTCATCTCCTACATCCGTCTCTGATTCTTTCCGCGCGAAGATCGGATATAGGCATAATGGATATAGGATATAGGCGAATTCAATCTAATAGTTTCAAGTGGCATGCCTATCTTTAGGCACTTTTACAGATAAGAATAAAATTCCATCAATAGTCGCACTTGAAAAGGAATTTCCTGCATGACCGCAAGAAACGCTGAATCATATTTAACGAGACACAATTAATCTACAGGAGCACATTATGCATTTCAAATTTTGGGAATCTTTTTCTTGAGTAAAGTATGATGGAAATTTAAGAAACCTTGTAGCAAAACTTCGAGAAAACAGTTTCACGTTAAGAGGTCTAAATCACTGCAAAATTAAAATACCGCTAATTTTACAGTAATTATGTGATATCTTGAAATAGATAAAAGATAATCAAAATGTGGAACAAGAGCGCATTGCACAATATTATTTTGCATGAGGAACCGTTATCACGAGTCACCTCTTTCCGTTTGCAGCCATTTAGAAATGCGAAAATAAATGCCGATTTTGAAAATGGCTGGAAATCGAAAGCAGATAACGGTATTTCATGTAAAATAATATTGTCTAGAGCGCTCCTGTTCCACTTTTCGATTATCTTTTATCTATTTGAAGATATCACATACTTGCTGTAAAATTAGCGGTATTTTAATTTCGCCGTGATGGGGCCTCTTAAGAGTTTTTTTCTTCTGGAATTTTCTCTACGAAGTATTGCTTAGTCTTACACTTAAAAGCCACGCGGGCCACAGGTTGGACAACTTTTGCTCTAAGTAAAGAGCGGGAACAACAACTAAGTTGCTCAGACATTTAGTAAAAGAAGAAGAAAGTAAAAATGTGAAACAGTAAAAGAAAGAAAGATAAAAATAAATGATTTAAAAAAAAACAGTGAGAAGCTAATCATGACTTTTTAAAAGAAGCAAATAATAAAAAAAAGAAGCAAAGAATATTCCCATTTGTTCGTGGGAAGGTGATGGAGCGAATGAGTGAAGAGAATGTATTATGTTAATTGGACTCCGACTTTCAACCTTTTGTAAATGCTTAGTGAACCTTAGTTCCGGGGAAGGTGACGTGTTTCGCAAACTTCGCAACAGAGGTCTCTGTCTAACAGAGAGCTTAAATCAGTCACGTGATTTCTCTTGTAGTTTTTTTTTTAAAAAAAAGCTTTTGCATAAATCAAGAATGATCATGTGAGTGAAGGTAAAAGAAAGGAAAAGAAAAAGAACTTTTAAAAAATTGTGAAGGTGGTGGTCCGTCAAAAAAAAAAAAAAAAAAACTTTGTTAGCATTCAAGGATATATTCTTTTAGGTGAAGTATAAGTGTAAGAAGTTTCCTGCTCGACAGTGTTGCCAGCTTTCAGTTGAAATGAATCTACATTAATGATTTCAGTTATACTCTGAAAAGACAATGACAAACTCATAAAGATGTTGCTTCAGTAATTAAGTTTCGATTATCATCAATCAGTGATACCAACCTGTGGGAAAAATCCCTCATCGTGGGAGTTTATGACCTTATTTTCTCGGAAAAGGATAATAAGCAGCATATATGGGATTTTTCGAGAAGATCGAAATTTATGGCTTATTCATTTAGATTTTGTAAAAAATGACTAACACAGAGAAATTTAATTTTTAATATTATAGTATACTTGTAATTAGTGTAACGTGGGAAATTCACATGTAAAATGGAATTTTTTGCCTCTCGACATGGGATTTCATATTGTTTCAGGTTGGATTCACTGTCATCAATAGATGGAAGCACTAATCCTTAATCCTTTTAGGATTCCATTTCTTGAGCTAAATTTTAGACTTTCAGTCAAACAGCTCCTGCTTCCTTACTATTTATCTTAGGATCAGGGTTCCCAAATGTCCCGGATTTTGAGGGACAGTCTCTTATTTCATGATTTTGTCCCGCATCCTAGGGAGTTTCGATACGGGACGGCAAAAGTCCCGTATTTTGCCCAAATTGAGAAATTTACTTTACACAACGACTTTAAATCCCGAAATTTTTAATGATTCGTCTCCCTGCCCAGCGCCCGCGCCCCTTGTCTGTCGCGAGTCGTCGAGTCCGCCCGCCTGTCTAGCAGACAGAACAGCTGTTGCAAGCGAACCCTAGTTTGTCTTACTACCTGTGCGTGCATTCATAACTACTGTGTACGTGGTAGAATCCTGAAATTTGAAATGGACTTACACAAGAAATAGGTGTTCTGCCCAGTTGATGAAAGCTGAACTCATATTAGCAATCAAATCTTCGACTTTAAGCTGCAATGAGTTTTCGACAGCTTCAAGAAAAATCCAAACTTGAAACAGATTATAAGTGCAGTTAAGTCAAGCGTGAAGTACGATTTTTTAAAAGAAAGTTTAAGTATCCTAAATCCAATATTTTAAAAGTAAGATTCGCCTAATTAAATTAGGTCATTTTTATTATAGTAACTCTTTGTATTAGTTCATACGTTTGTATTTTTTTCAGTCTAAAATGATTACTCTTTTTATTTTGATGTCTGGCTCATTTTTTACCACTACGTTTATCAAAACACTTCCCGTGATACTTATTGAAACTCGTCGATCCGTCCCTTATTTTGACTATTTTTATTCGGCAACCCTACATGGTTCATACCTTGTTTTTTTCTTCAGTATAGAGCAGCCTTTCCAACGGTATTACTCGCTTGTACTAGACAGACTATTATACACTAGAAACAGAAAAATCAGGGAAAACCGCAAAAAATCAAAATTTTGCGCCAATCTGACCCGGGCCTTGGTTAAAAAATACGTAGTTATGTACACAATGCGTGTGCAAAATTTCAATCTTGTATCTTAAAAACTAAGGGCGGGAAAAGCGTTTGGCAGTGTAAAGGTAACCCATTATATATATATATAACTACATCATTACTATTTGGCCTAGAGTCATGGTTCAAACTCCATTCTCTTCAGTATAACGAGTCCTTTCCAACCTAGGAATAGTGGCGCCCCTCGGGTCCGGGTTCACGTAGGATTTTAAAAAAAAAAAAAAATGGGAAATACTCAAAGATGCACACAATCTGTATGCAAAATTTCAATCTGATATCTTGAAAACTAAGGCGTGAAAATTTTTCGAAATTTGCTTTAAGAAAAAAGTCCCGCCGTGAAGTGACCATCCGGTTCTAAAACGCATCTGGGGTGTTCTTTGGTTCATGCTTGACTTGACCAATAAAAAAACCCGGCTTAAACACCTGTTACCGAGCCTAAATAAGCGGTCAAAAATAACACTACTCCCTGGCAACAAAAGCTACCATAAATCCTAAAAAGGGCTCTGATTTGTAGACAGGGATAAAATTAAAAATAACTAAATCAAGTTCGAGATAAATATCCAAATTTTGCCCAAAGAGAAGTTGAATGAATAATCCAAGAATAATCTGTGCAGTATTTAGTTTGTCTTTTTCATTGTTTGCAACAATTACTTTTAGTCTTCAGAGACCTATTTCCAATAATGAAGCACTCTCAACAATGATCTTTGTTTCCTTGAGCTCAGAAGAACATCACGAGAGACAAGTTTACAGACAAAAGTCGACGAAAAACTTGAAATCTCATGTGATATGCAGTGATGCCAACCTGAAAGGTTGAAAAAAATCCCATCTCGAGAGGTATAAATTCCCATTTTGCTCTTGAATTTCCCACGCTATACTACTCACAAAATTTTCTAAACTTTGAAAACATGAACAGTGAAATTAGTGAATATAAGTCATTTGCTGCAATGTATGAGTGAATTATTCAAAAATTCCGATCGTCTACGTTTATCAAACAGCTTATGAGTATTTTCCTTAATTGAAAGAAACAATTGAAAATGCTTATGAAAATAAAAGTAAGTAAAATGCTGTTTAGCTTTCCAGATATTTGTCTCGTGTGATTTAGAGCAGTGGTATTCAACCTTTTTTCGTTGTGAACCCGTAACGATAATTTTTCGTTCAATCGTGCATATATAAGCTATCCTTAATTGAAATTATAGGTAATTATTTTAAAAATAAATTATAGAGAGGTGCAAACTGTATTACCCATTGGAGAAGGACATCTTATTGTAACGTATAAAAACATTGAGAACAAAAACAAACCATAGAAGCAAAGGCGCCCATCAGGGGGAAGACACGGTGGGGCGCTTGCCCCCCTAGAGGAAATTGTACTTCAGAATATCGAAAACCCAATAGAATTTTTACATTAGTTACAGCAAAATTTGAAACTATTTTTGAAACGTCGCTTATACTTGCCCCCCTTTCTTTGGAAACCACAACATAGGCGCCCTTGCATGGAAGTTCTCGAATGGTTTCCTTGCCATGTTCATCACCTCGTGGGCACGTCTAAAACATTACGAGTTATTGATAGATGTACGGCCTGATCGTGTGTTGTACTATGACACCGATAGTATTATATATGTACAACTACTTACTAATTAAAAAGAATAATCATGAGCTACAAATTTACAGGATTGAACTAAGTTACAGAATTGAACTACAATATGTTATTTTGACTTTTACTCGCATTCAATGTTTAATGGTACTGATGTACAGAGCGAGGTTTCCAGTTTCCAGTTCGATCCCAGCTCCCGCCAAGTGGACTTTGTGGTTAACAAACACCGTGCGGGTGGGTTTTCTAGGGGTACTCCTGTTTCCTTCCACTCTCATTACTTCACCATTATCACCGTCTTCTTTTGCTACAGTGCGTAATCATAGGACGTCAAACTTTCTTTTAAAAAAGTTTGAGAACTCTGGTAGAATTTTAATTTTCTCAGATTCATATTTACTGCTAGTATCAGTGGCGGATTTAGAGGGCAAAAACTGGAAGGGAGCAGCCAGAATCCAAATTATGATAGTAGACCTAACTATATCTAATGTTTCAGCAGAAAAACTGGAACTGGAACTATAATGTTTCAAAAAAAAAATCCAATAAAATATACAATGCAACAGCATGCCTTTGTTCTCACTAACACGTCTCCAATTTCTCAACTTGCTCTGAAAAACCCCGGAGCAGAAGATTAACACCCTCGTCTCAGCTAACACCATGTGACCTTATATTATGCGAACAGCACTTGATTACTACCATCACCTCATCTCTCACCGCATTCTTATCTATTAATGACAATAAATCAATCAATAAATTAAAAAAATCCTGATACCGGCTTCTAATTAGGGATGGCCACAAAGTTCCGGTTCCGGCGAGAAACCGGTTCTTGAAGATCTAGTTTTCAGAACCGGTTCCAGACCTGTATTCGAAAACCCGGTTCCAGAACCGGATCTTAGGAGCCGGTTCCAGATCTGGGTCCGAAAACCGGTTCTAGTACAGGATCTTAGGAATCGGTTCCAGCCTGGTTCCAAAAACCCGGTTCCAGAACCGGATCTTAGGAACAGGTTCCAAACCTGGATCCGAAAGCCCCCAAAGACCCATAAAGGAGGCACAAAGATCACCTTCAAAACACGTTTGTGCCCTCCCCGCCCAGACCCACTTGTGCGCTCCAGAACAAAAGTTTTGGTCAACCATTGGGTGTTTAGCCAATGAGTTTTGCCAGTTACTCAGTTTGCTTAGCCAAATGAGACAAGCGGCCGTCGCCTGGACACCTGCTTGATGCTTCCACCATTTCATCTAGCACACTGTTCACATCCTGCCAGCAGTTCGTGTTTAGCGTAGGAATGGCCACAAAATTCCGGTTCCGGGGGAACCGGTTCCTCGAGGAACTGGTTCTTGCAGATCCGGTTTTCAGAACCGGATCCGTTCAGAGCCGGAAACCGGTTCCATGAAGAACCGGTTCTGGCCATCCCTACTTCTAATACCTTCTGACCACACTCAAATTTACGTCACTGGCCAAGAGAAGACGTTACTTCTGTGGCCCGCCCATCTATCGATGGGAATGGAACTATACTTTTAAAAAATGTCGCTCAAAAACTGGAAATGCCTAGCTCCCCCAGGCCCAAGGCTAGATCCACCAGTGGCTAGTATTACTATACAAACACGATTTTCTAAATACAAGATTTGCCAATTACTATAACATATAGAAATAATAAATTATCTGTGTACATACCAACACATTGTGGCTTGTTTTAATACCGTATGCAAGATTAAAATCAATAAATTGAGCTTCAGTTAAAGTAAGGATACGTTACATACACAATACGTAAACGTAACATATCCTGGTTTCAAATTTCACCACCATGAATTTCTTTTTATTAAATTTCTTTCTTGGATATTAGGAATTGAACCCTTATAAATATATTTCAACTTACAAAATAAAGTGGAATAAAAACGAAACAAGTTGCCTTTACCAAAAATTTAATATATTATTACTCTTTCAGCATTAGAAAATAATATTTTATTGTTTCTAACGTCTTATTATCGTTATTTTGAATTTCACTACTAAGTGAAGTTGACATATCTTAACAAATATTTCGAGCAACTTTAGGCCTAAATTTTTAATATCACACGGCTAAATTGGCAAAAAGGCAAATTTATTTATACAAGTTTTGATTTACGAAAAACACCAAGACATCTAGCATTTTATTCTTCTCTCATTAATACATCAGTTTTCTGACATTTCTTTTTGATGAACTGCAAAGTATTAAGAAAGTAACTTTTTTTTTTTAAAAAAAAAGTGAAAAGGGCTGTTTAATAAAATCCAGGACTATTTTGCTTGTAAATCTTTTACTACTTATCCGTTATTTCCAACTATTCGGCACAGTGCAGTATCAGAGGAGCTACTGTTAATATGGTTACTCGGAAAGAAAAAAATGAGTTGAGAAATTCGCTCTTAGTTTGAGCCAAAATAATGAGTTGTCACAGTAGTCTTGGGTCTACATCAGGGGCATAAATAAAGGCCCCGCAGATCACGTATTGCGGGAGAGCCCAAGCCATCAGAGGGCCCCCAAATCGTGAAATGGGGCATAGAGAGGGGACCCCACTCCACGCTGTCTGCCGGAGGATCCCCAAGCCTTTAGTTACGCCACTGGTCTACATTAATAATTATCGTCCACTGAAATTGTTTTACCTTGGTCAGAACATATGTCTATGTGTGCTCATGATTGATTACATTTGTTTGAATAGTTTTGCTGAAAGTATTGTTACAGCTATATGCGTTCATAGGAATTTAGGAATTCAACATACTTTTATTTCCAAACGTTTAATAATCTAAACGTTTACATTAAGTAATTAAACATCATTTTTGTAAATGTTTAACCATTTTTGTAAACATTTCAGTAAGTCCTCAGACATTGTAAAGGTTTAAACACATGTTTTCTTTTTTTTTTTTTTTAAATATTGGCCATTTTAGATTTTTAAATGTTTTTAGTATATAAACATTTTAGCAAGTGTTTAAACATTTTTACTAAATGTTTAAAAAACTTACTCACGTTTAAACATTTCAGCAAAGCTGAAACGTTTTAGTAAAGGTTTAAACATTTTTATTGTGTTCAAAGTTTTTCAAAGGGACGTTTAAACATTTTTTAAAGTAAACATTTCAGTAAAAGTTTAAACACTTCTATAAAGGTTTAACTGTTTTAGTAAATTTCTTTTTTAAATATTGATGATCCAAAAAAAAAAAAAAAGTTTCGAAAACCTTACTAACATAAATGTTGAAATATTTACTACGAAGAAAAAAAAAAACTATTCTGTGAAAACTATTAAACGTTTCGATGATTAAACGTATAGTACGGAGAACTACCGCATCCAATTTGCAGTGCACAGGAAAATCTGTCTACTGCTACAAAAAATAAACGACTTGTATAAAAGAGGCAACTTACATCAATACTAATAGGTTATAGGCACGACTACACGGTTTCACATAAATTGTGTTTAAAATAAACAGATGACAAATAGGAGAGGTTTTATTTTACTATATCATTTAGTTTCTGTCTAAGTTGGCCATACGATTTCATGAAAATTACACATTTCTATACAAATGTTCAATTGGATTAATAAATGTAACAGGCAAATTAATCAGCTAGCAAACTTAATACAATTCATTGAATGTATATTTTTTTCTAATTTGTAATATACAGCCATTTGTATATAAAAAATAGTGTCCTGTATGTTTATGAACAGCCCTTTGAATGAAAGAATTGGTGTTATGTATTTTTTATTTACTGTGTACATTATATTGTTTATTCCTGAAATATTTATATGAAGCACACTTTGATCGAAACCATAAATTCAGTAACAAATAATATTTCGTTACATCTGGTGAATGTGTACATATTTCAGAGTCTCTCGCTCTAATATTTTACGGAACACAATTATAAAATATCATTGATTGAAACAAACAAAAAAAAGTTTGTTCTTTCTGAGTTCTGTTTTGAGTATACTTAATTATACAAAGAAGTCTTTTGAGAGATTCCTTATGTCAGAATACATGGTTTCTACCTTTCATATATACCGTCCAAGAGCTGTGTAGAAATCTTGAAGACAACCAAGGAGTTGAACAAATGTTGGCCTCTCGTCAGGGACCGTTAACCAGCAACAGGCCATAACAGCAAATCTATTCATAAAAAGAAATAATAATAATAATAATAATAAATAAAATTAATATTAAAAGTTGTTAAGAGATACACAAAGTTATTGTATGCATCGTAATCACAAATAGCTGTTTATTGATAACAAGTGTCAATTTCATGTGTACACCACGTGAAGAAGTTTGGTTTATATCGGCGTGATATTTACTAAATTAACCCTTTTCTTGGCAAAAAGACTTGCTTTGCTCAGAAAAATACTGCATGCTATTTCCGTGTCAAATAGTTGTAAAATAAGGCAACATTTTAGTTGCATGTTTTATTTAAACAAGGCTGTGACGTAATGTATCCCATATGTTACATTGACAAGTATAGGTAGTCACAAAGTGACCAAAATATATTAAAAAAACATATGTATCCCTAAAGATACATTGTCAAGAAAAGGGTTAATATTGAACCAAAACTGGTAGTACATTTCTACCACTTCCGGTCCTAGTAGAAAGTTTAGAGCGGAGATGGAATATATTATCGGAATGCTTAATCGATTGCAGAAAAATATTTCTCACTATGTATTAGGTCTGCCATTTTCACTCCACAGTGATCAACGTTATAACCGAAGATGGCTGCCTTCTTCCATTTCCAGCTTGAATAGAGGGTTAAGACGGAAAATGGTACCTATCTTTAGAAGGTTAGATCGATTCCGAAAAAAATCTACACTATTTACTAATCTCTATCAGAGATCGTACATTTGAAAAACAATATCCCAAATTCAGTATTGATAATTTGAGTCATGTACACTATCAATACGAAAGACGATATGAACTTCTACGATATGAATAAAAATACTACAGTTGTTTTCGACTACACTTTATTTTGATTTTCACTCTACAGCATTCGAAAACTACTACTAGATAAAGGCTGAAAAAAATATCTGTAAAACCTTAATGAAGCCTTAAAATTTGGCATTTAGAATGTATATGTATCAATGGACGATCGACAATGTAGAGGACTGAGAACAAACAGACAAACGTCAAAAGTAATATTTTCAGCATATATGGGATTTGAAACATGTAAATCGGTTGAAATATCGAGTTCAATTTTATCCACTATTGTATCTGTTCTTTTCTTTCAGGAGGTACAGGTGCATTGAGAAAAATCTGTTACCCGGCTAGTGGTATATTGTAAAATATACGGGATTCATATGTTTACTGCGGAGATCTGTATGGAGCATACATTATCCATATGGTACATACTAGAGATGGCAAAAAATACCCGGAATCCGGATTCCTCAAAATCGGAAATTTCACTTTCCGAATTTCTGAAAAATTACGGAATTCAAAAAAATTCGGATTTCTGAAAAATTCTGGAATTTTACCGACATCGAAATTTTCTAAATTCCTGATTTTTCCCGAATTCTGGAATTTTTCCGATTTTATTTTCCGGATTCCCGAAAGTAAAAAAAAATCGTAATTGGCCATCCCTAGTACAGCACACAAATGACGAGAAGAACCCTAGCAGAAGTAGTGTGACGTAGGTATGGGCTCGCCCACTTTTCTCACGGGAGTTTCAAATGGCACCACGGAATAGCACACAGATAACTACCCGGAGTAGTAGACGACATCTAAGTATAGACCACACCTCAAACACCGAAAATGGACTTGACCGTGTCATTGACCTTTCTCCGCTTTCCCTATTTTAGGGTTCTTCTCGTCATCTGTGAGCTGTACATACGTACTGCCCTTTTCCCGCTTAGATGTTAGTACATGCTGCTGCAGGATGTCTGACTTCTAACAATCTTCCGTATATTACATACGTATGCGCGTTACATACATCAACTCTATGTTATATATGTCTACCTGTATATGAGATCCTTACCGCTTATATACAGTTCTTTCTTTCATACGGAAAGCACCATGGATGGAACACTTATACGGAATGTGAGATCCTTAACGCTTATATACAGTTCTTTCTTTCATACGGAAAGCACGCATAGATGGAACACTTATACGGAATGTGAGATCCTTACCGCTTATATACAGTTCTTTCTTTCATACGGAAAGTATGTGTAGATGGAACACTTATACAGAAAGTATTATAAAACATATGTTTTTAGCTGTACGTTTGCTGCATGATGTTCCATTAGTCGAACGTTGTCTAAAACTACAGGATTTACGCATGTATCCTACGTTTTTACGTACACCATTCACGTTATCGCCCCTCTATGTGGGGAAATTTGCAATATACTGATTAAGATCTAACAACTCTTGCAAGTTATAAAGATGACTTGAAGACAGAGTCCTTTTTTTCTAGGACAGACTGACTCCTAAGGCATTTTTGGATCAAAAGTTCCAATATATTTCAATAAAAAAAAAAAAAAAAAAATTGTAGGCCATATATCTGGAGAAATACATATAGTGCAGCTAAACCCAAACTACCACTTAACTTAGTATGGTGTGCTTATTCCATAGAAAATACAAAAACTCGATTTAGGAGCTGTTCAAAAATTTTGTGGGCCTGATCCAAAAATTAATTATTGGCCAAGACCTCAATCTTTGATGCATTTTCTGGGACCATTCCTAAAATTCTTGACCAAGATCGCAATCTTATGTTCCATTTTTCTTTTTGGATCATACCTAAAATTCTTGTTGGGATAGTTTGTGAATTTGTTATATTTGTTTTATAATTAGTGATGTGGTGCATTGTAAAATCTAGCGATAGTTCTTTTCTTTTTCTTCGCATTATTATTATTATTATTATTATTATTATTATTATTATTATTATTATTATTATTATTATTATTATTATTATTATTATTATTATAGGAGATTTTCATCACCTTACCCTTTACCAATTTCACGTTTCATGAAAATCGAAGATTTTTTTTTTACGAATATTTCAACGAAGATATAAATTATATATAATAGGAAGGGGAAGTAAATTCATTCCCTCGTTATTGACTGATTTTAATTCCAAGCACTATGGAGTGCAGGAAAACCTCATAAAACGTATTCACTCCTTGTATCGAAAATCGAATACTTTTTACGAAAGCTATCGAAAAACATATTTCATGATTGTTAGGAGGCAGGGTTTAAATTTACTCTCTCATTATCGACTTATTTTAAACCCACGCAGTGGGCATAATTGGGAAAAGTCAGAAAAATATGTATGCAATACTTAAAAAGAATCGAATACTTCAAGAAAGTTATCATAGAATACAGTTCTTTTAATTAAAATAAATCCGACTTTATTCTCCACTGATTTCAATTTCATCCATTGGAGATCATTGGAAAACCTTCAAGGAAATAACGCGCCACGATTCAAAATCAAATAGAACCTATATAGGCCTATATATACACACAGGGTGTTTCAAAACAACACCAACAGCGTTTGGGAGGTGATTCCTGACACCAAGATAAGACAAAAAGTATAGACCAACATGGGTGCACAAATGCTTCTTTTCGGAGTTATAGGCTGCCGAAAATATGAAAAAATGAACTTTAAAAGTCCATAGCTCCAAAACTATGGAATCTACCGTAGTCAGGTCAAGACTTCACTTAGGAACTAATACGTGCCTTATCCAACGATGCATGTTTCAGAATCCTGCAGTACTCACGCAACAATTTTTATAGAGGCAGTTTGGCTACGGCCATATAGTTTGAACTACTCACCAACTATCTCTGTAAAAACTGTTACGGAAGTACCGCAGGATTCTGAAACATGAATATTTGGGTAGGGCACATACTAGTCCCTAAATAAAGTCTTGACCCGATACGGTAGGGAGCTAGGGACTTTTAAAGTTCATTTTTTCATGTTCTCGGCACCCTGTAACTCCGAAAGGAAGCATTTGGGCACCAAAGTTGGTCTATACTTTTCGTCTTATCTTGGTGTCAGGAATCACCTCACAAAAGTTGTCGTTGTTGTTTTGAAACAATATATATATATATATATATATATATATATATATATATATATATATGCAAATCATCGTGCGTGATATTGTTAAATGGTGAGAGAGAATTCATTCTTTAATTCTTGATAGACTCTATCCCTCATGCATGGAATTACTGGAAAACTCTAGAGAAAATATACGCCATATTACATTAAAATAGAAGAATTTTCGTGAAAATTATAGAGGAAAACTACATTAATTTATTATTTAATTAAGTTTCATTAGTTTGAAGTTTAAAGTCCCTTTCAGCACCGAAGCTATGTAAAACCTAAACCTAGAGCTCAACGTGCGATCCGAACCACATAAGCTCTCTCCGACAATTAAATCCGTGTCTTCCGCGATAAAAACACGTACGCTAACCATATGACCAAAAGGAGGCTCATTATTTTAAGCAAAACTTCAACATTTAGGAAAGCATATCCTTGAACGATTTTAACCACAGTTAATGTGTTTCCGATAGTGTAAGTTAGTATTATGTAGCTAAGAATCTTTATTGATATATTCAATTGTAATTAGTATTTGCAGCTGTAATTAATCTTAAGCTGTGATTTCAACTATCTCTTTTCGGGCTATATCAAAATATTGCGTTGTTTGTGTAGATTTACAACGAAAACGTGTGGTTACCTCATGTATTTTACTTAATATTCAGGGCAAGACTAAAGCCTATGACAAATATCTTGGTATTTTAGTCAAACGAATAAAACGCAAGCTCTGACGCGACGTTGCCAAGAGGCAAAGGGTGTGGGCTATGGCTTAGCTAAGCAGACGAACTACAGCGCGATCAGGTGGCAGGAGATAGACTGAAGTGAATTGTACAAAATAAACGTGGCAATACCGCAGGCCTCTCATTTGCTAGCAGCATTTAAAGGGAACTTGGAGCGCCGCCTTGAAATGCCAAGATGTTTGTCACGCCGTTTAGCTATATAATAATAGAACAAAAAGAAGATGTTTCAATGAATTGAATTGAATTGAAAGGGCTTTATTCAAGCATGCGAGGTTCAGCATATTGCTGCTCTACCACCTAACCCTTGTCAAGGAAGTACATTGAGCTATACAAAAAAAAAAAAAAAAAAAAAAAAAAAAATCAATTGAGTCAAAAGATACGGTTATATACAACAAAAATACATAATGAATAACTTTAGTTTGTAAAATGTTTACGTTTCTGTTTCTAGATATGAATGTTTACTCATCGTTAGGACAGTAATCCGGTTACCAAGGTAACAGTTCCGTTGTTATGTATCTGTTTATCTATGATTATCAATACACAAAGGAACAAGACGCCATATAATATAGAAGTGTATGGAGTTGCTGTGAAGCAGTTAATTATTTTGAAATATAGTGCACTTAAGTAAACGAAAATAGTGTCTAATCCTTATGTAATCATCGTAGTAAGTAACAGCAATATTTTATAAGTTATACTACGAGAGAGATCTTTAAATAAATCGAATTGTGGTGTGTTATGGTTATAGATTGTGAATGTTATATTTACTTTTTTTTTTTTTTTTTTTTTTTAAATTAATGCTGGCTCTCCAAAGGGCTCTGTGCTCTTTATTTGGGATATTTTCTTATGATCTGTATGAAATAATTTCATCATCAGCAACGAAAGGTTAATCAAGGACTACGATTTCGATTTGTGAATTCATAATTTTGTAGCGTTGATGATTAATAATGCCGTGTAACATGGGTTCCTGTCATCACGGCATAGCGCGTCCTCAGGTTGCGGATCGAGGAGAAGCCCTCTAGATGTAGAGGTTAGCTGCGAATATACTTAATAAGCAGTCGCAGACAGACGACAAGGAGTGGTAATCCAGCTTGGGGGTTTGGGTAGGGCTAACAACCTCATCCTGTAATAAAAGGCACTTGTTCAGTAACATTCACAAAAGCCTCGGACAAGAACTGATAACTTGGCACGACCTCAAGACATGAGATTTGGAGACACGAGACATGAGAGACATGAGACAAGACATGAGAGACATGAGACAGGAAAAGAAAATGGACATGAGATTTGGAACATGGAATATTAGGAGTCTTTATAGGGCAGGCGCGTTAAAATCCGTAACGAATGAGTTAGAGAAATACAGGATGGACCTAGTAGGAGTTCAGGAAGTTAGGTGGGAAGGAAATGGATCTCTGAATTCCGGAAATTTTACGTTATTTTACGGGGAAGGAAATAAAAATCAATTAGGAACAGAGTTTTTCGTTCACAAACGATTAATAACAGCAATTAAGCGGGTTGAATTTGTTATCGACAGACTTTCTTTTATTACTTTTAAGGGTCGGTGGTGTGATATTATTGTTTTAAATGTACATGCCCCAACAGAAGATAAGGATGACGATATAAAAGATTGTTTTTACGAAGAAGTGGAACAGATATTTGACCAACTCCCGCGATAGCAAATGAAAATTCTATTAAGGGATTTCAATGTGAAGGTAGGACGAGAGGATATTTTCAAACCGATTATAGGGAACGAAAGTCTGCATAAGGAAAGTAATGACAACGGTGTTAGACTCGTGAACTTTGCAACATCCAAAAACCTAATCGTGAAGAGTACAAAATTCCCACATCGCGACATTCATAAATACACTTGGACATTACCAGACGGAAAAACACAGAATCAAATTGATCACGTTTTAGTAGATAGAAGAAGGCAATCTAGCGTAATTGATGTCCGGTCGTTTAGAGGGGCTGGTTGTGACACCGATCACTACCTGCTAGTAGCGATAATACGAGAGAGATTATTGTTGAATAAAGGTAATATTCAATATCCGAAAACGGAGAGATTTAATTTAAAGAAATTAGAAGAGAGCCAGGTAAGAGAGGAATACCAGATTGAAGTAGAGACCTGCACGGGCCGAATATTTCGGCCCGAGCCCAATCCAGCCCGAATGTACATAGGCCCGGCCCAGCCCGGGCCCGATAAATTTTCGAAGTTTCATTTTGTAACATTTTTCACGGGCACACTTCTTCAAAGTTTGCCTTTATTCTAATTATCGTTTAACGAATGTCAATAATTATTAAAGAATTTCAATTAATCGGCCCCAGCCCGGCCCAACCTGAAGAGAAATCAGTGTCGGCCCGCCCAAGCCCGGCCCGTGCAGGTCTCTAGATTGAAGTTTCGAATAGATTCTCGGTTTTAGAAGATTCGGAGTGTACTAATGTTGAGGATACTTGGATTAAAATTAAAGATAGCATTACAATTTCAGCAAAATAAAAATTGGGACGCGCAGAAATACGTAAGAACAAACCATGGTTCGACCAGGAATGCATAAAACTAGCAGAGAAGAGATAACAGGCAAAATTACGTGGCTACAAAATCCGAATGAAATAACTACACAAAATTTCGTAGACATCAGGCGGGAAACTTCCAAAATTTTTAGAACAAAGAAACGCGATTTTTTGAAAGCTAAAATTAACAAACTTGAAGATAATAGTAAAAATAAAAACATTCGGGACATGTATAAGGGGATCAACGAATTTAAGAAAGACTATAAACCCCGTGCTTATATATTAAAGAAAGCTAACGGAATAGTTCTCACTGATACGGATAGCATCTTAAATAGATGGAAAGATTTCTTTGACGATTTGCTTAACACGCAGCCAAAAACTAATGTGCGTGGAGAAAAGAAGATACACACCGCAGAACCGTATATTATAGAACCTAACCGAATAGAAATAGAAACCGCTATAAAGAAATTAAAGAAACACAAATCTCCGGGTGTAGAGAAATTCCAGCTGAGTTAATTTTAGCTGGAGGCGAAAAATTGTGGAACAACATACACAAACTCATTCTCCTTAGCTGGAACAAGGAAGAATTGCGACAAGAGTGGAAAGAATCAATCATTATTGCAATTCACAAGAAAGGCAACAAAACTGACTGTAATAATTATCGAGGCATTTCTCTTCTGTCAACATCCTATAAAATCCTTTCAAATATTCTATTAGCAAGATTGACCCCATACGCAGATGAAATTATTGGAGATTATCAGTGCGGATTTAGACGAAATCGATCAACTATCGACCAAATATTTACCATTCGACAAATACTCGAAAAGAAGTGGGAATACAATACCCCGGTACATCAACTATTTATTGATTTTAGAAAGGCTTACGACTCTGTTGGGAGAGAAACATTATACAACGTTTCTCAAAGTTCTCCCGTTCCTCCGACCTTGTATTCCACAAATTATTTCATAATGAGTCTCTTTCATTAGTCAACCGTCTCCTTTAACCTGAAGAACATAATCGTGGGTAGCTAAATTAGGGGTTTTATTTCAATTTTTTTAAAGTTTCAGTTTAATAAATTATACCAGACAGTCTTTATTTACACATTTTCTTCCTTCATTTACTTTCGAATTCAGTATTTTTTTTTTCGAGTCTTTATTTCAAGAAAACTTTAATCTTTGTTTCACCTTACAATATAGACAATTTTTAAGCTTACCCTATTTCATGTATACTTACAATTCGTCCGGGCAATTAATGGGCTGTGCTAGTCTGTAGCCATCCCTGAGATACACCGCCATTTCAAATGGGTCTACCTCCACATAAGGCTGTTGGGCTAGCGTCGTCAGTTCCCATAAGAGAACACCAAATGACCACTGCAAACATACAACAAAGTTATTTATTGTTATGATAATATAAGTATAGAAGGTTGATCGGGTTATATCCGACCGATTTTACAAGTATATTTACTCTATGCAAAGGTGTTTTATTGGGGTACCAGCATTACGGACAATCGCTCGATATCACAATCGTTGGAGCACAAGTATAAACATTCCATTCCATATCCCATTCCTCTCTACATAGTTTTCCATAGGCTAGTAAGTATATGTTATAAACCTTAGTTTAATCTTGGCACTACCAATGGAATGATACTTTGTGCCCACCATAGTATGTTTCTTGTAACCACTCTCCTAATCGTATATATATAGGATGTTAATGAACTATACCGACAAATTGTAAGAGGATTTCTCACATCAAAATAAAAGAAAAAGTTCATATGGACCTACGGCGAAAAGTGCATAGTTTCAGAGCTAGGGCTGTCCAAAATCGCAAAAAAAGCTAAATTTCAACAGACCCTATTTCGAATTTCAGAATCTGTGGATGGTGGTTCTTATCAGCGTAAAGGAAGTCACACATACACAATCCAAAGGTGCATATTTCATCAATTTTTAATATTTGTACAGGGTATTCCCTACAGGGTGTAGTTCTCAGATATGTCCTCAATAAAGTTTTCAGATATATCCTGATTTTAAGGATGGTCCAAAGTAGGCAGGACGTAAGCCTTCTCTTGGTAGTCCGCGTTACAAAAAATACCTAGGCAGTGCACGAGTTAACAGTACAAATTAGCAGAAATCTGCTGACCTCTCATCAGGGTTTTCTACGGGAACGACATAAAAGAGAGTAACACAGATTCCCCAGATCCCCCCATCATATTATGATAAAACTGGAGGGATGATATGGCGGTATGTCATGCAGTTTTGTACATATGGATGCAGGTGTTATATCGTACAAATGAGGGATAGATTGGGAATAGGATGAATTCCTGAAAGTAGGTAGCATTCAACTTTACGTTTTTTGTCCAACCTTACGTACCTCTCGTAACCAAATACGGTAAAATTTAAATCCCTGATTTCTCAGCACTGGTAGTAAAATTCGGTACGTTTCTTGCCACAGGTGTCAGTATTAATTGCCCGAATGTTAGCATTACGCATGTAGACTTCATCCAATGCCAAAACCGTCTTCCATCGTGACCTCACCAAGTGTCTTTCGTACAGTTTCTTCTACACTCAGCAATATAGCGCAGAAGGAGGATATGAAACAGGATCTTACGTACGCGTCGCAGGCCTGCGAAGAACACAGTGTGACGATGAATGACTTCGCTGACAGTGGATTTGACCAGATTTGATCTCTAGACCAAGGGATGGATTCCCCTGGGCTGCCAGTCGACGTGGTTCGCAAAGCATCTCTGGGATACTTCCGCTGATAATCTTGAATAGCATATTTTCTTGTCGATTTTTTCTGCATGGACCGCAATTGTGTTTGCCTCGCCACATCTTTAGCTATAGTCCCTAGCTAAACCACTTTCCCGACACTGATTCACTATTCGGTTTTACGAAATATGTGCATAGAACAGCGCCACGATGATCCTACCCAATTATGGTTCACTTTAGGCATTGTTTCACTAGTACCAGCTCGACACTTGCAAGTTGAACGATGTGCGTTTCATGTTTCTGGAGTAACTACATACGTGACAGCAGCGTTACCAAATCGGTCAGATATAAACAGGTCAATCTGCTGTGTATATATACCAGAAGGAGCTGATAAGTTCTCGACCCGACCCCCCTTTCGCACATGTCATCCTGAAATGATTCATTCCATTTGAAACATTGATCTTTTCTAAATTTAAGTGGCAGCTAGGATTATCGTAGCACTAACGGTTTTCTACGTTATAGCTCATTGATTGAACCATGGTTCGGCCAAATGAGAAATTCACCAAGAAGGAGTTGCGAGATGTCACAGTTCTCCCTGCAACGGAAGTCGCCGAAGGAAATCCATGGATGCATTCTAAACACATCGGGTGTACATTGCCCTTCATACTCCACTGTGAAGAAATGGTGCTCATACTTTAAGCGTCGTGATTTTTCAACAGAAAATAATGAAAGAAGTGGGGGACCAGTGTTAGTGTCAACTCTGGAAACAGTGGATAAGGTTTATGGTCTGATTTTGAGTAACAAGCGAACTTCACTTCAGGCGATACTCGCATACACATATACTCAAACACGTGTCTGGTCAATAATCTGTGATCAATTTGACATGCACAATGTTTCAGAGAAATGGATACCCAAACGTTTGGACACCAATGAGAAACCCAAACATGTGACATCTCAGTTGATTTTGTGATATTTTGCGAACTCCATTTTTGAGAAGGACGATTTTTTGAATAGAGTTTTCACCCAGGATGAAAGTTGATTCCACAACTTCGATGCTGAGGCCAGATTGCTTATAAGATTTCTTTGCATTACTAGCACCTCTGGTAGGAATAAAAGGAATCGTGTAGCGCTCTCTTTGAAAGTCGGTGGAGGAAATCAAGTGGTTACAAAGAAACATATATGAGAAAAGCGAGGGGGAGTATCTATTCAGGGGTGCAAGGGAATGTAAAAAAATTTCTAGTTTTCTAGTCTGCTAGATCTAGTTCAAAATCCTGACCTAGTAACACTTAAATATAAAAGAAAAGGGTTAAATTCTTGAGACTTACCACGTCCGAAGCTCCAGAAAAGCTCTTGTGGAGCAGACTTTCCAAGGCCATCCATTTAATTGGTCTATTTTCATTGTCTCCGAGGCAGTAATAATCACTCGGGAAAAGGTCTCGTGATAGAGCGTTGTCAGTCACTTTAACACGAAGTTTTTCGTCCACCCTGTAACATAATAACACACATTGATTTTATATAGCCACATCTTTGTTGAAAAGAACAACTTGAAAGTCAGATTGATTATTATTACTATTATTTACTTTGATTAGAAGTAAAATATTCCCTTCAAACCTTACCAATCTCACTCAGCTTTAACTTCAAGCTGTCTCACGTCCCCGCACCTCATCTCATGTTTAGGTATCTAAACTTTTAACCAACTTTAAAGCCCATGAGAGTGTTTGAACTTAAATTTTTCTATAGATTTGAGACCACATAGAGTCTGGAACAAAAATATCACATCTGCTACATCTCTACTTGTAAATATTTAAAGCAATGGTTCTCAACCTTATTTACCTGGTGCTCCAGTTTGCAAACCCTGCATAGCTACTCCACTCCTGCGCAATAAAATAATAATAATAATTCTCATTAATATATATTTATTTTCAGCAAAACTTCTGTATATCATTGTAATGTATAATTATTATGGAACCATAGTTATTCAATAGTTAATTTCTGTTTTTCCGGTATTTAATTTAAGACCTCTTTGTTACAACATTCATAATGTTTCAAATTTTTTTAAAAATGCAGTTTATTTCTGTCAGTAATTCGCACCCCCTTGCTTGCTCTTTACGAATTCCAGGTTGGGAACCATTGATTTAGAGAAAAAAAGTAGTAATATGAGAAAAAGCTCTAATGTGGAAAGCACTATAGTTTTCCTTTATACATGATAACGAAATTCTTTGTTTGTAGAATTACAGCAATTTATTCCATCATAACAAGGGAATATTTGCGATTTTGTTAAGAAGCATTTTGTAATAAAATGAAAGTGGTAAATTATTAGTAGGGACCGAAAGTTATGGAAAAAATCCTGTTATTTACGAATGCCCGAAGACGAGGCTTAACATAATATATGTTCATTTTGGGTCATTGTAGGCCAGAAAATGGTGGATTTTATTTGTCTTTTTTTTTTTTTTTTGCCTTTTTCGGCGTTATTTCATTTATTGGTCTTTTTTAAAAGCTTTTAATAGGTCTTAACGTCTTTTTTTATTTTTTGCTCTTCATCTTTCGTCAATAAATTTATTGGTCATTAACTCGAATCCCACCACCTCTTAAACATCTCTTCTTTAGTAAAGAAAATTCAAAAGATAAGACATTCTTCAACGACTGGACTGATAAGACCAGATCTGCAACAATCATAACTCAGAGAAGGAGGTGTAACAATGTCCTCCAGCAAGGGCGGGGTGAACTTGGGGAAGTTTTCTTATTTTAGTTAGTACTTTAGTTTGTGGAAGAAGGACAGACCGTTAACCTACCAGAAGCTTGTATTTCTAGAGCATTATATCCATTAAATATGTAATTCTAATTAAATTGGGTTATTTTAAAGTCCTTTTTCCCAGTTTTTAGGTCCTTTTCTTAAAAGATATTTTTAGGTCTTTTTATAGGTTCTTTTTAGACAATCTTTAGGTCTTCAACTTCCGAGCCCTAATTATTAGACACTAGTCGTTTCATCCAAGGGATTAGGATTTAGATTTCTCGGCTCTTGGCATCTATGGTCATATTGTAAATCATGCGATGTACACTCATGTCCAAAATTATTGTCGCATGTCTATAAATATGTTGTTGCAGGAATATAATTTGATAACGAATTCGTCCGGTATTTCTTATAATGTTAATATGTGTATAATCGGCAAAGACATGTATGTGGCAAATTTCGTGTCAAAAGAGCAATAAATAAGAAGAATAAAACGAAAATAAAACTTTCTTGTCCATTCAGCAACATTCTGTTTTACTCATTCTAATTTTCGTATTTATAATTCTTTTCCTATGAAATTTACCACAAATATACATTTCCCGATTATATACATAGTATCAGTGTTAAAAGTACCTTGCAAAACAATTATCAAATTATATTCTTACAAGAAGACAGTTATAGATATGCGACGATCATTTTGGACATGAGTGTACACTGTACACTATGTCAAAATCATGATTAAGTAAAATTTCCAACTGTTTATATTTATTTACTTATTTTTTTTAAATCAACTATTTCCTGCTACACAAATACGTATTAATGCTCAAATCTAAATATCAATAATGGTAGTATGCTTCGTGTTGGTTAATGGTAGTAAAGCTTGTTATTTATTGCAATGTCCTACAGGTAAACGATAACAACTTTCTGTAGCTTACATACTGTGTTCATGTGGTTTAGAACACAAGAAACCAAGAAATGGACTGTATTGGCTTTTAGTGCTCTTATGTTCTGGCCAGCCTATAAAATAATGCAGGAAAGTACCCATACCTCCTCTCCCGATAATTCCTTCAATCAACCACAGTACATAAACACACACAGCAACGACTCCACAAAACAAATGCAATGACTCCGTCAGATAGATTATACTGGCTTATATTATGCTTGACGTGGCATAAATACTAATGGCTTCTATGCCGTATAATAATCTTGTTTACACTTAATAGGTCCTTATCTTAATACTAACAGCAAAGCACTCTCATTTTCAGTAACATCAGTATCAATTTTGAAATACAAGTAGGTAGGGAGGTAGGCGGCGAATGTAGCAGAGTATCAATATTAGGAATTGGCTTTACTTATAGGCTGAGATGTAATTGAACTTGGACTTTACTACATTATTAGTTTGTGACAAATATATGTTTTTTTCTGTGTTCGAAATGTCAAGACGCCGAGAAAAAGCGCTAAGCTAATTTTGATTGATTATTTTTAACATCTTATGAGCGAATAAACGAAGTACATCCGCAGACAGTAGCGTACCCAGGAATTTATTTCGGGGGGGGTCCAAACTAAATATGAAGCTATTTTATATTAAAATTGCTAAAATTGCCCTAAAATTAGGCTAAATTTTTAAAAAGTCGAAATTTCGGGGGGGGGGTCCGGACCCCCGTGTCCCCCCCCTCCGTACGTCCCTGTCCGCAGACAAAACTACTTTACGGTACACCATGGACAGTGATGATTTTAGGGATGCCCCGGGAGCAATTATCCTCCCCGGAGCTACGAAGTTTCTCCGCAGGATTATGTCTTCTATCATCCTCAATATGGATTTCCAATACTTTCGTAGTACTACTTTTTCATCCCCAGTGTGTTGAAATTCCCTCTCCCACCAGGGAAAATGTTATGAAATCATCACTGACCATGGATAAGAAGATCTATACATTGTAATATCCCGCACATGGCTCTGTTTACTAACAACCAACACATTCTTAAACGCTAACCATGTACTTCCTACTACGAATTATTACAGAGGTAGACGACAGGTACACAAGTGACGCTACTGGTCACGTGAGGACGAGGGAATATCAGCACCACCGTAGCAGCTATAAAACCAGGAGGACGACAGCAACTACTGTCGGTATTTGGTTGATCATTTTCACTCCTTTAGCTTGATTGGAGCTCTAGGAGCTACCTAACCCAAAACCTGTAGCTTACTCGGAGCTCTTAGGCATCTTTGCCTGCTCACTTAGTTTGCTCGGAACTCTGTGGAACTCCTAACCTGAGTCACATAGCTTTCGTGGAGTGGGTGGAGCATTGGGGATCCTAAATCCACTCCACTTAGCTTGCTCAGAGATATGTGAAGACTTTCCCCTATACTGTTCGGGCTTTGGGATACCTCTCTTTACCCAGTATAGGTAAACTATTTATAATTGAATGATTTTGTATTACACAATTTATAATAAGGAGATTTTTATAATAATAAGATTCGGTAGTGGGAGAAACATTCCCTTGTATAACTTTGCTCTACCTATACCTACATAAACAGAACTTTATCAATCTAAAATGAGAATCACAAACAGTATTTTGAACTTACACGCAATTCCTTGTGGCCAGGTCTTTGTGGCATATCTTGTGCTTGTGTAAGAACATCATTGCAAGAACAACCTGAATTGCCATGTCTACGATATCTTGCGTTAGAAGGGTATACTGTTCTTCCCCTCGCAGGCGACAGCTTTGAAGAAATCTAGAAAAAGACAGATATATGCATAAGAATTGAATGAAAACACTCTATCAAGTTTCTCTATCTTATAGACCATATTGGATTCTACATTCGGAACACTTTAAAAAAAGTTAGGTCTAATAAACTAAAGAAAAGTATAAACAATAAATGTTGTATATTATTTCAAATAATAATAATAATAATAATAATAATAATAATAATAATAATAATAATAATAATAATAATAATAAAGTTTTCTAGATTTTAATAGAATTTGTTTTCAGAATTTAATCGAAAATCATTTACGATATAAACCTTGATCCACCTCTCCTCAATGCGCTTGATTCCTTTGTTAGATACTTTCTGCTTACTAATCCGACAGATATATGGCGTTACATATATGGTTTCAGGCGACAGCCAATTCACTTGTAAAATTCTTATCCAGTGAGTAACTTCAACACTTAGTTACCAGTTTTGAAGTGATTAAAAAACTATTGTTGTTTTACTGTCGTGTATTGTAATTCAAACTGATACTAAGTTCTTCTACAACAAAAGTTCTCGAACTTTTCCAGTCACTTAATGCCACCAAAACATATTAAGGGTCTTCACTACAGCGAAATTAAACTACTGTTAATTTTAGAGTTTTTCTGTAATTTCTTCAAAACAAATAAAAATATTCAAAAACAGAAACGTAGTGAACTAGACAATACGATTTTGCATCTGATACCGTTATCACAACTCATCTATCTGCTTTCGATTTGCAACTGTAGATAGATTTAGCATTTTGTGCGGGTTCTGTAAATAGCGGCATACCAAAAGCAGATAGGTGAATTGTGGTAAAGGTATCACATGCAAAATCGTATTGTCTAGTTCACTACGTTTCTGCTTTTTGAATATTTTTATTTGTTTTGAAGATATTAGAGAAAAACTCTAAAATTAGCGGTAGTTTAATTTCGCTGTAGTGAAGACCCTTAATTACATAGCCACCCCCCCCCCACACACAGAAAATAAAAATTCTGTGCACTGGAACCCAGGGCATGGATTCGATGTATTATATGACACAGAATCCAAATTTCGAAACCCCAAGACGATCGACAGTGTCATTTTTTATGGGCGAAAAACTAGCGATTTTGGACAGAAAGAATACACGTAACATAGCCATTTAATAAACTAAAGTTCTGTGCAGTGAACCCCAGAGTATCTAACGTCCTGGGCTTTCGAAGTTAAATTTCGAAAGCCCAGGACGATTGACCATGTCAGTTTTTTTTTTTATGGGCGAAAAACTTGAGCGATTTAAAATAGGAGGAACACACGTCTTTCGCGGGAAGCTAAATCGATTGCAAAAAAACTACATTTCGATATCTCTTACCGATTTTGTTCTACGAAAATTGTATTGAAACCGGAAATAGTAACTTTTTTACACCCTGAATCGATTGAAGAAAACCGCTTGTCGTCATATATTAAAATTTTTGTTCAGTGTCGATAAATGTTGAAACCGGAAATTGTTAATTTTAACAACATCCGGTTTGAATAGAGGGTTAATGGACAAGACGAACTCTACTTTTGGGAAGCTGAATCAATTGCCAAAAAAAAAAAAAAAAAAAAACGCATCTCAATAGCCTATCTCTTACCGTTTTTTGTTCTATAGAAATCAGTATTCAAACCGGAAGTAATAGTATATTTCAACCACTTCCGATTTTGTTAGGGTTTGTGATGGTATGTTCTCTTGACACCCTGAATTGTTTGCAGGAAACCGCTTGTCGCTATCTAACAGCCATTTCGTTCTATGGCGGTAAATGTTGAAAGCAGAAATAGTTTACTTTAACCACTTCCGGTTTGAATAGATAGCTAACGGAGAAGGTTAAACCTATCCTTGGAACAGTGAATCAATTCCAAAAAATCGCATTTCAATATCTCCTACCGTTTCTGCTCTGATACATATCGATAGACAGACGAACGGACGAACAAAGCCGGTCTATAAGGCTTCCGAAACTTATGTATAGCATAATTAGGAAGTCTAAAACACCTTAACGGCGACCCATGGACAACTTCTCTTCGTGAATTCAACCGTGAAGGAAAGCGACCCACCAGTTGAGAATAACTGACCTGGAAGAATGTACTTACCGTTCTCGGACGAAGAAAACTACAAAATCCACATATTTGAGTGTTAGTACTTTTTATATATTGGTTTATCACACATACTTTATACATATTCTATATCAGAATAATTATTCTTCCTCCGAAATGAGGGCATTATGGCTCAGGCTCAGTGATAGATTGCTCACTTCTGGTACAAAGGGTCCCTCGTTCGACCCCAGACCACGAAAGTTTAATGATGGATAACATTGTGTCCGTGAGTTTCATCCGGCTTTTCCCCGTTTTCTCCTACACTTTCATTCCACTAATTATTTCACAGCGATTCGCTCTCACTTGTTAGCCGCGAAGCATAACCGTGAGATATTAAATACAATGGTTCATTTCAGTTTTTAATCCGAGGGTATATTCTGAGTATACATTCTTTGTCTCAGGAATATGAAAATATATTCCTAAGACAAAGTAGATCAATCAAACAGAAGTAGATGTATCCCCTACTTTGTAATTCTAACAATTGAACTGTGTTCATTTTCCCCATTCACCTTTTGATATAATACCCCATGAATACTCACATTTCTTTTGGAGTTACTTTTGCGCCATCCCTGTACCACACATTATTGTGCATTTATGAAATCTGAGACTAAAATTAATGGACATTCTCTTCTATCCGACTTCAATCCGACATCTTCTTGAGTTACGGTTGTTTCTACGTTCTTTTCGACAAATTTTCGGCTAATCAAATGCCGAAAGGAGGCATTTCTACAACTATATTGGTCTATACTTGTTATCTTATCTTGATGTCATGAATCACTCCCTAAATATTGTCGGTGCTATTTTGAAACACCCTGTATATGTATATAAGGGTGGTTCTTATTTTTCGAGTTTCGAGTGCTCTTTTCCAGTCTCATTCCCTAAAATGGTTCTTTATCAGATTATATTAATCCACGGGGAATGGTAGTTCAACTGAATAATAATATTAATGGGTGCCTCAAGCAATCTCACGTTTCAAAATGTATTTACAATACGCAATATGAGAAAAAAAGTACCTCGTAAGCTTGGAAAGACAGATCTAAGTTAATAAACATATATTATGAAGGTAAAAATTATTAAATGATAGAGAGAAGTTGGAAATAAGGTCAGATGTGTGTTTGTGGTGCAAAATAATCTCAAAATAATATGTCACATCACCCTCTTCCTATTACAAATTTTGGACCTGAATCCAAGATGACCGCCATGGTGGCACTTTACAGTAATACGTACAGCAGTTCTAACTATATTACTCCTATCCAAGACATAGTGTCACTAACTCTAGCTGTCTTACACTTACGAAGAGAGAATAAAATATATATATATAGTAGATGGATGGGTAGATATAACTCTCTTAGGAAACAAACGACACAACATAGACTAAAGCAGATTTATTACTCGATATCACAAGTGACAAGTAGAGACCTACACAGCATCCTAATACAAGGCGGTGTGACAAAATTGGGTAGCACTGCGAATATCTTGGAAACGAATTATCCAAGATAGATGGTTATCAAAAATGTATTGGGAAAGTCTTAATACAGCAATGGATCGACAATTGTTGATAACGGTATATATGGCTTTCAAATATAAATAACCCTCACCACTGAACTCAGTTCTCATTCTTGATATCTGAGCATTTGAGATTAAGAAATAAACGCTTATACCTTGTTCCGATTTACCCTGTAGTTGTAAAAAATTTTAGAAACAAAGATAGTTAAATAAATTTACTGTTCCTGGTTATAGCTGGATAAAGTTTACTGTTATGTCTGGGTATAGCAAACGGTTTTGCGAACTCCGGTTTTGCGAATATTTTAATAACCGGTTCTAGCGAACTGGTACGAACCGGCTGAATAGCACCACTGCCCGTGCACTCAGAATTTGAGGTTGCCTAAAGCACTATTTAATATTATTCAATTGAGCTATTTTTTTTTCTCATGGTCTACTTCGCTCTGATATGAAACCATTTTAGAGAGATAAATAAGCTAAAATAAAAACTTAATTTCGAATATTCGTTGTTCATATCGCTAAAAAGGTTCTCACAAGTCAGTGAATGACACTTCACGATATCTCATTTAAGAAGAAATTTGATAAACTTTATATTATTGATTGTGAATAAATCATCAGGGCAAGCATTTACATAAGGTAAGAGATAATTTATTTTCATAACAATGAATTACTATCACCATTTTCCGAAAGTTATTATTATTATTTTTTTAAGTAAATATGATGAAAACCAGGGGAGATTATTCTCCCGAAAGACTCTTAAATTCTCATGATAGTAACCTCCACTAAAGAGACATCTGGTACAGAATTTTCTCACTTCACTTGATTTGATTCTACAATTACTCACTTTCTTTTCATAACATTCCTTTGATTAGAAATACTATTATTGTGCGTATAAATAATAATAATAAAAACTGTTAATACAAACCTCGTTTTAAATGTATATAATATTTACACCCATTAAATTTCAGTGGCACCAATAAGGTGTTGTGGCTTTACGTTTTAAGCATCCTGCATTAGTGGTCGAACAAAATGAATGCTAATTTTCAAAATCAATCGAGTCCAATTTTTCGAAATGATTTAAAAAAAAAAAAATTCAAACCCATGTTGTTACATAAAAGTGTTTAGATATTTTCATATATTAGGCCTAATAACAGCAGTTTCTCAAAGTGTGGGTCGCGACCCATTGGTGGGTCACGAGAAGTTTTTCCTTTTAATTGTGAACATTTTATTTTGATGCAGAAACATATGTCGTAAAGTAAGTGCCATTCAGAAAATGAAAATTGAAAGCGTTTGTTAATGGGGTGAAGAGTAAGTGGTTACTTAGAACCCTGCCCTGCTGTACAGTCAGTAGATATGCTGGGTTAAGATGGAAAGAGAATGGCTGAGTCAAAATCTGTTACGGGGTAGGGCATTGCGTTGAACATGGTGTTAGCTCTGTGTTACCTTTATATGAAATATATATATATATATATATATATATATATAGAAATATAATTTACAAACTTTAATTGCTTTGAAATAACACCATAAAAGTAGCTGGGGAACAAAGTACTTTTTAATATTTAATGTGGGTCGCGGTTGCAACAAGTTTGAGAACCACTGAATTAGAGAATCATCATCATTATCATGTGTAGTAGTATTCTGTCATTATTGGCAAGTCAGTTGCCGTAACTGAGAAGCTTCCATGCTCTACATTCTGTAGCGAACTTCGTTGTCATGTACAATTTCTGTTTTGATATAGTCTGTAGTAGTCTCCTTTGCCCCCTCCCTGTCTTTCTTGCCACCATACCCTCTAACAAGTCCCTCATGATACAGTTTCTTCTTAGCCAATGTCCCAACCAGTTTCTCTTCCTCTTCTTAATAATATCTAAAATTGTTCTTTTCTTCTCCATTATTTCAACACCCTCTCATTCGTTTTCCGCTCGACTCAAGATACTCGTAATTTTCTCAATTTCTCTCCACACAGGCCCGTATCCACGGGGATCTAGGGGCGCCTGGCTCCCCCTAAAATTTTCACGGTAGGCTTGCAAATGAACTATAATATGGTTGGGCCCCCCTAACTTCTACCGGGCCTCCCCTACATTTTTGGGCTGGCTACCGGCCTGTCTGCACACTCACATTTCGAAAGCATCCAGTGTTTTTTTCATCACTTTTATGTAATGTCTATGTTTCTGTCCCATGCATCACATGAAGCTAAATTGAAATATAAAACTGAACGCCATACTTACTTCTTTAAATTTCCTTTGTTCATATATGGATAAATAAGCATAGGTTGTCTTTGGTTCTCTATACTAACTCCCAAAATAGGTAGAAGATTCTTGTGTAAAAGTCCAAACATCATGGTGCCTTCCGATAACATTAGAGACATTTGGAATTGTGAGGCCTGATCTGTAACAACAACAAAAAAATTATCCATTAAAAATAGTACTTAATTATACAATAGAGGTATAAAAAACAAAGAACAGTTGAAAGACGAAATAGGTATTAATGGATAGATACAGAGACGCATCCACGATGAGGTCATTCGAGTCCGGACCCCTGCTCCAAAATTTCGTAACTCAACACATATTTGTATTCACATACTTTATCAATAAAGCTATACTTGTTTAGAAGGGAAATGATTGATGTAAAATGGAAATTTGATCTTATATTTTATCTGTACTTATTCTCGTATAAAACATCTAGTTCTATATTTTTTTCTGAAAATATAGGTGGAAGTATTTTGCAATTACTTATCGTCTTTTCGGCTGCAGAATGATTCTCATTCAAAACTAAGGCCTGTGACAAACATCTTGGCATTTCAGCTAAACGAATAAAACGCAAGGTCTGAAGCGACGTTGCCGAGCGTTAAAGGGGTGTGGCTATGGCTAAGCAGACGAACTACAGTGCGATCAGGTAGCAGAGGATAGACGTGGATGTATATAAACTAAACATGGCAATACCGCTGACCTCTCATTTGCTAGCAGCATTTAAAGGGAACTTGGAGCGCCGCCTTCAAATGCCAAGATGTTTGTCACGCTGTTACCAAGGATCTTATAAAATAGAGGATCTGCCCTTACAACAAAATCTTGAAGCCATACGCCACAGTTTCGCCACCCATATTCTGCCTACTCCGTCCAATAGGATCGCAATGTTTTGAGCCAATAATTATGGCGGAAACGAAAGTAGCCAATCTGACGATGATAGAAACGAGAGTAGCCAATCAGACGTGCCGATGCTCGGTTGCCTTTTGGCTTCACCGATTTAATAGGGTGAAGATACTTATGGGCAGATCCTCTATTTATAACATCCTTGATACTTACTGTCTTGTAGTAGTTGGACCCCTCCAAACAAAAAAATCTGGGTGCTCGCCTGATGTTAGACTTTGACCTGCTATAAAGGAGTGTGAAATGTTATGTACTGCGGGCTTTCAGTTCCAGAGTAATTAGCGGTCAATTTCTGAGACATGTATTTGAAAACAAAAAAGTGATACACGGAACTTATCCGATCAGAATAAAAGTTGGCATAAAACTTGACCTGCAATATAACCGTGTGAAATATTTTGTGATACACGGAACTTATCCGATCAGAATAAAAGTTGGCATAAACTTGACCTGCAATATAACCGTGTGAAATATTTTGTGCTGGAATTTGGTTCGAGAGTTTTCGGCATGAGCGTCATATCAGATTTTGCTTGGGAGGAAAGACCCCTTGATATAAGTAAAATTTCGCGTTTTTCACTGGTTTACTACTATTTTATTGATAAAACCTATATAAATCTCAAACTCAGCCCCCCCCCCAATTGACGCCCCTGGTTTTCGGCAGTCATATTTTGAAATATATTTTCGAAAACAAACTATGACTCATTCAGTCGGAAATTCGGAATCAAACTTATCATGGTATTACAACTTGACCTGCTTTATTAGAGTATAAAATATTGTTGCGGAAATTTTCGGTTCCAGAGTTATTTCTGGTCAAATTTTTATTCATATTTTCCAAACCGAATAAAGCTCATCCTATCTGAATCAAACTAATTATGATGGTAAAATCCTGATTTGTTATACAAGAAATTCATATGCGGAGTAAGGAATTGTCTTCTGATGGGGGGGGGGGGGAGACTGGGGGGAAAACTTTCAAAACAACCGTGGCATTTTTATTTTTTATTATCTTATAGGTGGAATTTTTATTTTTTTGTCAAAAAGTTTCGGGGGAAATGCCCTCCATAACTCCGCCTACGACAAGAATGGGAAATATTATGGTATGTAAGCTTCTTTTGGTTTATAGTTTATGGACAAAGCTCTAAAGTAATACATTGGGTATTATAAAAAACGTAATAAATACTATTTAAATATCAATTAAGCGACCGTCTTGAACAAAAAAAAAAAAAAAAAAAAAATGAAGGACAAAATTTACGACGATGCGTATTCTGCTAGTCAAATTTTATTGTCACTATAGTTCTATCTAGAACATCCTATAATAAATAATATTATGCATATGCGTAAATGAGAACCACACTATTATTATTATTATTATTATACCTGAAACTGTTTTAATGAACACCTCTTCTTCTCTGTCCTTATCTTCATTCTGATAAACACCGCGATAGATGCGGCCGAACGTCCCTTCTTGGAGTAGCGTTCGCGGGAAGATCTTTTGTCGTGCCACCGACAGATGGCGGATGCGTTCTGCTGGATCCGTGAGACGTGGATCTTGCAGAGACATCTGTGGAGAGAAATAGGAAACATTAGTAAGGTAAACTACCGTATATTCATTTAAAATGAGCAGAAATAATCGCTAAAACAGATGAACAAATGACTCCGGACAATGAAGTAACAAGATTCAAATATTTTATACAAATATCGCATTAGTGTAGTAGCGAAGCAATATCGGCTGGTAATTGGGGCTATGAATTGGAAAAAGAAAATTTTTCAGAACATTTTTTTTTTGTCCGATTAAGTTTATAATAGTTTCTCAGAATGTTATTTTAGAATAATACACAGTGCGGCAATTAGGTATCGAGAATGATTCTTTTCTTTCTTTCTTTTTGCAAAGTTAGATCCTTTCTATTTCAAGTGTGTCCTCGGAAAATATGTGAAACACACTTCGGCCACACCCCATCTCTCTCCTACGAAAAAAAAAACTCTTTCTTTGCTTTGGAGAAAGAACCCTGTCCGCATCCAACTATTGAAGGATCTCGGCCACAGCAACTATTCTCTCCTCTTTCGAGGGAGGTATGAGAAAACACCAATTGACAGCAGCGCTAGCAGAGACACACTTGAAATAGAAAAGACCTGGTTTTTGTACGGATGTTTTTTCATAGTGATGAATTTGGGAGTGACCTTGGGAGCACGTATATGAATTTCCAGCTCGACAGGTCGCCAGTGTAGCACTTGACGCGGGTAAATATAGACTGATGTGATACCTCGCCAACATTTTAACAAACTAACAAATTGTGAATATCAACTTCTGTGCACGCATAGGAAATATAGAATGGAATCATTTAAGATGTTTTTTGAAAGAAGTTTTATGAAGACAACTGCCTTTATCATTGCTTTTTGTTTTGAATAGTGTGAGAAAGATGAAATGAAATCTTTCAGTTTAACGTCCCACGATTATGTCTATGAGGCTACAGGAGTCGATAGTTAAGACAAGTGAATGATGATGGAAGAATTGGTGGAATGAGAAAGCGGGAGGAAACTGGAATACCCCGAGAAAAACCCGGACATGATGTTATCCAACAAATTTACTTAGCCGGGGATAGAGATGTGGGTTGGGTAAATATCCAGTGGGTAGGTAAATAAAAATGGATATTTACCCGGGTATTTACCCATTTTGTATTTACCTACCCAAAAATTGGGTATTTTACGAAAATTAAATTATTAAGAAGTTTTAAGAATTGTTAACCATATCAGTGACGTTTTCTGTATTTTATTAGTTATTGGAATTGTTACAAATATTACACTACAGATATTTTAAACTAAAATGCTGTAAGGGGGCGCGGTGGCTCAGCGGTAGAGCGTTCACCTCCGGTGCTTCAGCTCGCGCCGTGTGGACTTTGTGGTGGACAAATACCGTGCTCGTGGGTTTTCTCAGGGTTCTCCCGTTTCCTCCCACTTTCTTCATTCCACCATTTCACTCATTTCTCATTATCACCGTCTCCTTTAGCCTAACCGGCATAACCGTGGGACATTAAACTTAAAGATATAAAATGCTGTAAGTGTAATTGATGTCATTAAAACAAACATAGTCATCACTTGCAAGCACTATTTACACAAATATCATGGGAGAAAATGGTTACAATTTCGTTAAAATTCTTTAGGTTTTACGTCCCACGATTATGGGAGACGGTGATGATGAGAAATGAATGAAATGGTGGAATGAAGAAAGTGGGAGGAAACGGGAAAACGTCGAGGAAATCTACGTATACGGTACGATTTCGTTAAAGTTGCCTGGTAAAACAAGATGGAGAAACCATTTACACTGCCTCCAAAGTTTGCTTGTCAATAAAACTGTGCTTCAGACGCTCGCTGTGAGTGAGGAATCGTCATTACTTTCAGAAATCAAGAAAATACTTCTTGATTATGTATTCTGAGTTCCTATTGAAAAACCTGTAGCCATTTTGAAACCTATAGTGGATTTGCTTCGAGTCAAATGAGTCTCAGATAGACACTGTGCACTCAAAATTCCAGAGCCTTCGTCTAACTCTGACAACAATTAGAATACTACCGTCAATCTTTTTGAAAACAGAAGAGCAATCAACAATGAAAAAAATTAAACAAGAAATGAATTCGGCTTGGATCCAATTCATCTGGCTGCAGATCTCCTCAATCCCACTTTTCAGGGCTAGAAATTGACCGCTGAAGAATTGCTTGATGGAGTAAACTTCGTTTGTAAAGTTGGAAAACAAAATGGGATTAAATTCTGTTTTACTGAAAGCACATTTGACTGACTATAGGGACAAGGAAGGTTTTGTGAGACGGATTGGAACAAATGAGCTCACTACTTTGCTGGAGGGAGTTTCGAGGCATCACTGAATTAGCTGAAGTCGCCATTCGAATCCTTAGTGCTCCGGTTACATCTGCTGCCACAGAAAAAAAAAAACTTTCTCTACATTTAGTTGGTTCCACATTTAAACAAGAAATTGTTTATCATCGAAGAGGGAAGGTAAACTAACATATCTTTCATATAACTGGAAGCTTTTAAGTAAGAAATTACCTGAAATTTCACGGATGCAACACTCAGGATCAGGGTCATCAAGGAACAAGTCACCAGCTGTTAGTGTGGAACAGAACAAAACACCAGAGACATTGTAAGAGGATACAGAAGAAATGAGTGACATAGAAGAAAATGAAGAAAAGAAGTGATAGTGATGTTGATACAGAAGAATTGTATGATGATTCCGACTCTGATCTTACGGTTGATTCTGAGTAGGACGGTAAAATTTGTCCTCGTTTAGTAGTGCTCCAAATATGGTAGAGGTTAATTGCTGTTCTATACTGAATAATTTAAAGTATAAATATTACCTTCACTGAGTTACTATACAGCTTAACGTTGTTTATCATATTAATATTTTAAATATGCTATTCCAATAAATACTTTCACAAAGCATTATTGTTAGTGTTAAACTACATTTAGTGAACACTTCTGAAAATCATGAATTAGTTACTTAAGTGTTTTACGAAGCGTTACTCCTTATTTTATGGATAATTTTCTTTCAACGGCATATTTAGTAAATAATTTGATCGACCAATTTATTAAATTTAGTTACTTTGATTATTCTCCAACTTTCGTAATCATACAATTACTTCTATAGAATGGCAAATTCGGTACATGTGTAATTTGTTTAGTGTCTAAGTATTTTCTAGTTATTACTTACCAAAGTCGAGTTTCTTTGCTTTAATATAATTAAATCAACAACTTAGTTGTTATAGTGTAGTTTGTTAAACAGATTGAATTTATGCAGTCAGATTGAATTTGAATATGCAGTCAACAATTAGTTTCAACTTTAACAATAAAATGGCGTCTCCTGGAGAAATGCCAGGCAGAATGTTTGCCATTACTCCGGAGTGTTTGAGATTGCCCCATGGTGTGAAATATATTATAAAAAATTTTTAGTTTTTTTTTTTATTGAAAAGTAAGTAATAAGTTAATGAAGTTGGTTTGGGTAATAGATCATGTCTTGGTAGGTAATAAGGCGTTATTAGCCTTATTAGCTTTATTAATTATATTTATTATTTTAGGCCATTAGTAGCCTACTTCATTCTTCTATAAACGAAAACCCTATTTAGATATCTGATCATTCATCATAGGCTACTATAAGGAGTTTCTTGTAGATAAAAATTTAAATGCTAAATTACGGTATATTATTGATGTATATTAATACATTTTGCTTCTTTTGTGAAGGAAAGTTTAAAGTAAACAGGGTATGTTCTGGATTACCCCGACCACTGGGGCAATCCTGAACATAGGTACATTTTTAAAACATCTCACTGATTTGTTGAAAAGTGTTACTTTTGACTTTCCTCTGCACTTTAGTGAACAGGAAAAGCTTAACCTTTCTATACACAAGAAATCTTAATTTTATCACTAAAAACAAGAGTTATTTATAATCAAAGCTTAAGTGTTCGTGAATACCCCGGTCTGCATTATATATATATATATATATATATATATATATATATATATATATATATATAGTCGGTCGATCTTTGTCTTCCCTTTCCCCGCTTGGAAAGAGCCCTGGAGGTATCTCTGCTTAATCTTATGATTTATGGTTAAGTGGGAGAGAAGAGATAAGATTCCTCACTTCAACAATACATGGCATCTCTAGTTTACCTATATAAATTCGCTTTCCGTACTCACGATGCATGATGCATGCCTGTTGTTAAATCATTGTTCATTGAGGTCTATTAACACACTAAAAATCCATTTCGAAATTTTATTATATGATCGATTGACTACCCTCTATTATACTCCACACTACATCTCAAGCTATTGAACAACGAACGACTGCAATCGACGACGTGACGAGCTGTTGAAGTACTTCTTAACTTTACCACTAGATGCCACGAGCAAACACAAGCTAAAGATATATTGCCATCTAGTGACGAAAGGGGACATTACATCGCCGAACGATCGTAAAGCCACAACCCTATAACAGCTCGTTCTATCATTAATATCCGTGTTACTAAAGCTTTATCTTCGTAATTCATTACCCAGCCAAAGAAGAGAAAAGAGAGAGAAAAATGGAATATCGGTTGATTGGATCGTAAAAAGCAACTCAAACACACACTCACACCATTTTACAAGCTTCAAGTCTCTTACTTACGTAGTTCGCTACAAACAACACTTAGATAGGAAACAAAACAAAAGACGGTCGATTCGAAGGGGTTTATGGGTACTAGAACGAAGAAGCTGCTAAAACAACTTGGGTTGATTTTTATTTTTATAGCGTCATCTATCAAATGTAGTTTGATATTGCCTTTGGAATGGAGTTTATTTCTGCGATATTTTAAGCTACGATAACAGAAATAAAATAGGAGGGGCAGTAATTGATATTTTACTATAAAGAAAGTTCTTTGTTTGGTGAAGAGCACTGAGTGAACGCCATTTTTGTTGGTACTATTATTAGCACTTCCCAATACCATCTTGCAGCCTCTTAATTGCGCTAATGCAGCTACAAATAACTTTATGTTGGTCGTTCATAGCGTTCGGAATATAATAGGTCACCGCACAAAAAAGCTACGTTAGAATTTATAGGCATATCTTAAAGGTTATATTGACTTTTGTGTTCCTTCAAGAGTTCATATTCGTAACACCATAAAAATGAAAGACATTTGGAGAATTCCAAATGACTTCCAGTATTGCAAAGGTAGCTAAATAATCTTGGAGAGAAAATGGTCGAATTCTATACATATACTCACACATCCTCCCTTCACCCCACGTTAATATATTTGCCATCAGGGGTAAAAGTGGATCAGAAAAGGTAGGGGGATGCATGACGTCACGCCTTGCCCCGTGCTTATCTTTGACCATTGTAATTTTTAGGAAGTGGAGGGACCCCATAGATATTTTCTGGAAGCTATGGTACGGCGTTTCCCCATGTTCCCCTAACTTTTACCCCTGCTTGCTGTTATGTATTACTTCAGAGTTGCGGACCCCTCCTTTTTATTTTTAAGGCGAGCTATTGATCTCGCGTCTTTAAATTTCGATATCTGCATAGAAGTGACAGTTGAGGGGGTAGGTAGCAATTTTAACAACAATTAAACTACCAATCTTTATTCATGTTATAAACATATGGCATACAATATACATTTATGTACACTCATGTCCAAAATGATTGTCGCATATCTATAACTGTCTTCTTGTAAGAATATAATTTGATAATGTTCTTGCAGGGTAGTTTTAATATTGATATTATGTGTATAATCGGGAAATGTATATTTGTGGTAAATTTCACAGGAAAATAATTATAAATACGAAAATTAGAATGAGTAAAACAAAATGTTACTAATTGGAAAAGAAAGTTTTAAGGTTTGTTTTATTGTTCTTATTTACTGCTCTTTTGACATGAAATTTACCACATACATGTCTTTGCCGATTATGCACATACTAACATTATAAGAAATAACGGGCGAATTCGCTATCAAATTATATTCCTACAACAACATATATTTATAGACATGCGACAATAATTTTGGACATGAGTGTACATCAGAACTTTTTAGATGTCGTGAAAAAAATCAAACTGTTTCTAGTTTCGAACAATTCTTCCCACGTCTTGTTTAATATTTGTTACTTTTAGCCTTAAATCAGATTCAAGATCGAGGCGATTTAAGTTTCGAACAATTCTTCCCACGTCTTGTTTAATATTTGTTACTTTTAGCCTTAAATCAGATTCAAGATCGAGGCGATTTAAGTTTCGAACAATTCTTCCCACGTCTTGTTTAATATTTGTTACTTTTAGCCTTAAATCAGATTCAAGATCGAGGCGATTTAAGTTTCGAACAATTCTTCCCACGTCTTGTTTAATATTTGCTACTTTTAGCCTTAAATCAGATTCAAGATCGAGGCGATTTATATGTTTCATTTTCAGGATACAATGTATTGAAAATGTCTCTTTTCAAAGATATCTTATACAAAATGGGACTAGACGAGTCTATGCCTTTGCATCTATTTTATTAAACTCAAAAAATGACTTCACCCAAAACTAATAAAGTGCACATTTTTTAGAAAACATTATTTAAAATTAATCATTACAAGTAAGGTTAACAAATTTCCTCTGGTTTTTCCAGGAAATTTTTATGTGTATATTCTGACCAGCGAATGAGTGCAGGAGGCCGGTTTTGTAACTAAAATGTAAACAACAATTTGTACTGTTTCAAGAAAGTATCTACTACAGTGTTTCCTCTCTATGTATTTAAATACTGAAACCGGAAGTTGTAGTTACTTTTACCACTTCCGGCTCCAATAGGATAAAAAACTAGATGGGATTTTTTTCTTGGATCCTGAATTCATTTAAAAATATTAACATTATCGCAGTTGCTTCCCAGGGATCAATATTGAAACCGGAAACGGTTGTAGATTTCTAGTGCTTCCTATTTCAACAGAGAGATATGGGCGGAGATGGCATCTATTCTTTCAACGCTGAATCCATATCAAAGAGCACCTTATCCATATCTATTACTGTTTTAGTTCTATGGAAATCAGTGATTAAACTAAAAAGAATAGATTTCGAATACTTGAAGTTTGAATGAAGAGTTTACGAAGCAGGTGAAACTTACGAAAGCAGAGTTTAGGAAGGAAATGAAACTTTTGAAGGAAGGGTTTAGGAAGGAGATGAAACTTCTTCAACCTAGGGTTTAAGAAGAAATGAAACTTTCGAACGGAAAGTTTAGGAAGGAGATGAAACATTCAAACGGAAGGTTTAGGAAGGTGATGAAACTTTCCAACGGAGGGTTTAAGAAGGAGATAAAACTTTTGATGGAAGGATTTAGGAAGGAAATGAAACTTTTGAAGGGAGGGTTTAGGAAGGAGATGAAAAATTTTTAACGGAGGGTTTAGGAAGAGATGAAACTTTCGAAGGGAGGTTTTAAGAAGGAGATAGAACTTTTAAAGGGAGAGTTTAGGAAGTAAGTGAAACTTTTGAAGGAAGGGTGTAAGGAAGAAGATGATTTTTTAAAAAGAGGGTTTAGGAAGAGAAGAAACTTTCGAACGGAAAGTTTAGGAAGGAGATGAAACATTCAAACGGAAGGTTTAGGAAGGTGATGAAACTTTCCAACGGAGGGTTTAAGGAGATAAAAATTTTGAAGGGAGAGTTTAGGAAGTAAATGAAACTTTTGAAGGGAGGGTTTAGGAAGGAGATGAAAAATTTTTAACGGAGGGTTTAGGAAGAGATGAAACTTTCGAACGGAAAGTTTAGGCAGGAGATAAAACTTCCGAACGGAGGGTTTAGGAAGGAGATAAAAAAAACTATCTTGGAGACGCTGAATCCCACATTAAAAACTATTTTTCACTATACTTTAATAGTTATATTTTAGCGGTGATCAATCTTAAAACTGAAAATGGTATTTTTTTCTTACCACTTCTGATGTAACAGAGATAAGCTCAGAGATGAAATTCATTCTTTCAAAACTGATTTCATACACTTAGAGGCTCTTTGTCACCGCTCTCTTGAAATAATATTTAAACAGGAAGTTGTGGTTTAATATATTCCACTTCCGGTTTCAATAAAGGGTTAAGGAAGGAGATGAAACTTATTCTTGGGATAGTAAGTTCATATATATATATATATATATATATATATATATATATATATATATATATATATATATATATATATATATATATATATATATAACTGCTCGCAAATCTTTAACAGCTTCTGGTCTTTCATCTGTCAACAGACGGCCGAACGGATATAGCCATTCTCTTAAGATTTGCGATATTTTTTTTATATAGCATACTTTGGAAGTTTACAACTTTGTATCGTAAGAGATAGATAGTATTAAGATCACATTACTAACTTGTAAGTGAACTAGCGGCTACTTTAAGTTCTTTGTTGTAAGCCACAAACCTGGGTGCACACTTTATAACGTTATAAGTATCGAGTTCTCAAAATGTTTGCACAACATGTAAGTTTTTCTTCACAAAGTTTAATAAACACATTTTAGTTCGTATTGGCTGAAATGGTTGCTCCTCACACGGAAAGAATAATGCTTATGCAAAGTAATTGAAAATTAAGAATCGATTATAGAATAAATAATTACGAGCTCCACATTTGGCGTTGCTCCTATCAAAATAACCGTTTTCTTACAGGGAAAATAGGTTTAGAAAATAGGTATCCAAACTTTGCCCTAAATAGGATAGTAATTTTTTCAGTGAAAATTTTATTCTTGTTGCATATGCAATCAACATTGCTTAATGTCACGAAGTGTTGCCTAATATGCTAGGGGCTGTCGTTAAAAGTAAGCCCACTTCTCATTCTGAGTCCTAGGATGCTAGAGGCATCTTGCCTCCACCGAATTTTCCCCCCTACATTGTAAGTCATATGTATACCAAGTTTGGTTGAAGTTGCTTCAGGCGTTCCAAAGTTATATTGAGATACATTTTTATATATGCAAAAATAGATTTAAAAAAATACTTTTGAAAATGTTGCTGACTTATTTACAAAAAGATGAAATGGTACGAAGCGTTGTGAAGAAACTTTATTTACATTTTTCATTACATCTTAGACTACCACGCCATGCTATACACAGCTAATAGATAGTTTTATAGAATGAGTAGTAGATATATCGCCAAACATGATAGCACAATAAGCAATAGATAAAGAGAATTTTTTGTTATTTTTTATTTATTTATTTATTTTACATGAATTCAATGTACGGTACATACTAAGAACGTAACCATCACATTCTTGTGAACACGAAAGTAACACATGCCTCGGTAGCTACCACAGATAATTGTACAAAGTATTTCTTCATACACAAATTCCAGGATCATCAAGCCAAAGGAAACAAATAATATAAGAGAAATATGCATGTGAAATAATACTATAAGAAAAAAGTATTTACACTATATATGAAAAATAACAAGGAACTCAGGGCTCTGATCATTGCTGAAAAAAAGATTTAAGACATTGGCCAGTTTTACCCTTAAGTTCTTGTTACTGAGTTTGTCCTACTTGGCTTCGCCAATGGTGGGTTCCTTCGGTCACACTAACTCTACCCCACATGATCTATGCCTTGGTCACATTAACTTTGCTCCACATGCTCTATGCCTCGGTCTCACTAACCGTGCCTCAAATGGTTTATACCTCGGTCACACTAACTCTGCCCCATCTGGTCTATGCCTTGGTCACATTAAATCTGCGCCACATGGTCTATGTTTCAGTCTCACGAACTCTGCCCCACATGGTCTATGCCTCGATCACACTAACTCTGACCATGTGGTCTATGCCTCAGTCACATTAACTCTGAATCACATGGTCTGTCTCGGTCACATGAACTCCCACCCACTTGGTCTGTCTCGGTCACATGAACTCTGCCCACATGGTTTATGCCTCGATCACACTAACTCTGACCACGTGGTCTATGCCTCAGTCACACTAACTCTGAATCACATGGTCTGTCTCGGTCACACGAACTCCGTCCCACC